>NC_135531.1:117894244-118201869 GCF_045843805.1 Urocitellus parryii
GACTGAATACTGGGCCCTGAGTCAGGAGGCACCCAGAGGACCATTTAGCTCATGCAAAAGACAAAAACTTCAATACGTGATGAGAGAAAATTAATTATTTATGTAATCGTGAACAGCTGGGGCAAGGATAAGCTGCGCCATTCTGGCTGAGAAACCGTCCTTTTATCAAAGATGATATTGCTGATTTTCATGAATGTTCAACCCCCAAAGCCTCTGGCAGCCCATTTCATGGAAAATAGCCAGAAGTATGAGCAGTGCTTCACCTAGTCCAGCTTGAAATTCCCATGTTAAGTCCTAAGGTGAACACTAATTTCCTGGCCTGTACTGCACACTCGTCCCAGGCATGGTGGGAATGTATGGACCTTCTGTGCTGATTTCTCAATCTGTTGGGACTTCAGAGCAGCCTTTTTAAAGTTTTAATTGGAGACAGGGTCTCACTCAGAGGCCCAGGCTGGCCTTGAACCACTCCCTCCTGCCCCAGCGTCCCCAGGGTCTGGGGTCACAGACACAGCTGTTCTGCCCCACAGGTGTTGTTCACAGGGCCGCCTGCAAGAGAAATTCATTCACCTGGTACTTTTCTCTGTACCTTGCCCCAGTAACAGGCAAGGATTCTAACCTAAAAGAGAGTGCAGATCCCCACTGAGCAGCTGGCCCACAGTGTCCCAACTGACTAGCCTCTGGACACTGCAAGTTCCAGGCACATAAACCCAGTCGCTGTCTTGTGACATTTGCAAACACAGTTGTCAATATTGTGGATCTGATGGGGAATCACTAAGTAACTGCATGAAACGCTTTTATCTACCAAGCACTTTATTTAATCTGCCCATTCTATCTTCATTCCCATTACCAATGTCATGGCTGTGCTCATTTCCTAATGAGTAAACAGAGAGCCAGAAAGAAATTAATTTTTCAAGTATAGGTGGCAAGTAAGCACAGGAACGTTGGCATTTTCAAAAATAATATTCACTGCATTATCTCAGATAAATCTCATTTAAAATGAGTATTTCTTTGCACCATATAAATGTTAAAATGATTTATAGTACAAATCATAGTAAGAATATACTCTTACATAATTTTTGTCTGTGTCCTCTCTCTTTCTTCTCTGATACCAATGATCTTCATTTTACCCCACTGGCCAAGACCCAGGCCCATCATGTCCATAAAGGACAAGGCAAATGGTTTCCCTGCATTCAAGCCTTGTTGAAATTTGTCCGACTGTTGACCACTTTTAGGGAAGAAGACAAGTGTGTTGGAGGTGACCTTTTTGTTACCTGCTTTGAGATACACTGTTGTTGGATAGTAATGACTTCCTTTCTTATCTCCTTAGACAGTTAGTAGCTTTGTCTGTTGGTTCAGAGAATTCGAATTTGAGGATGACTTTTTCTGGAGTACTGGGACAGAACACAGGGCCCTGCTCAAGTCAGGCAAGCCCTCGACCATGAGCGATATGCCCAGACCCAGGATCTGTGCAGTACTTATCTCTGTTCCTCAAGTAAATTCCAAAAACATGTAGGATTTTTACCCTAATTCCATCTGTATAAAGTGCAGAATGTAACTGTTAAAATAGCCCAACAACCAGAGCTATCAGTTGACAATCCATAGTTGATGGATAGGTTTCATGGGAATTAATATAAACTTTGTGTAGTCTGACTCTGTTCTAATTATATGCCTGATTTTTAAATTTGAGAGTCATCTGAGAATTCAATTATAGCCTTTTTTGCCTTTAATTAACAGAGATCCACTGTCATCTGCAGTCTTATGTTGCTTGTTAATTATTTCCAGTATATTCTAAAGACATTTTCGTGGTGTGTCCCCAGTCAACTGTGGGAAGCACTTACACCTGCTTGTGTCTCTTACTTCCAGGGTGTGCAAGGAGCCCTGAGCCGGTAAGTGTACTTTCCGCTCCAGTGAGGGAGCTGGGGAGGCGGAGAGGGCTTGTGTGGCCATGCTGACATTTCCGGGTTCTCTGCTCTTCTCAGAAGTAAGGCTGTGATGCGGCTGGAACCAGAGACCATCCCCATGGAGCTGAAGACCACGTGTCGCATCCCTGGCATGCGGGAAATGTTGAGGAGATTCCAAGGTGGGTGGAGCCCCCGAGCCTGGGAACTGATGCTGGGAGTGTGGGGCTGACTGCTGCCCTTACTGCCCTGGCCTGTGGCCACAGCAGAGCCTCAGGTCTCTGAGACTCACTGTGCAAGTGTGCTCTCATATGCGAGTGAGCTCTCAGGTTGTTGCCTTGTCGTGGCCTCTCACCTGGGGCCCAGCCTGGCAAACCTCCAGGTCCTTCCTGGGGCACAATGCGTCAGTCCTGCCCAGCAGAACATGTGGGTGTCTCCCTCGAGGAGTCAGTCAGTTCTCCGGGGTTGCCCCGCTGGCTCCCACTCACTCTATTCTGACACTGTCCACCTGCAGACATCATCGAATCCCACAGGTTGAGGGCCTGGTCCAGGAAGGCTGTGCCCTGCTTCAGGAGCAAGGAACAAGCAGGCTGTGGCTTGTGCCTCTGACCAGCCAACTGCAAAGCAGCTTTCCCGGGACCCGCTTTATGAGCGTGGTTTGTTTGCTAGAGCAGCCCCCAGAACTCAGACCCTACTCACACTTGGTCAGTTATTATACAGGGTGTTGCAGAGGATGGGGACCAGCAGCCGGGTGGAGGAAAACAACAGGGTGATGTGGGGAGAGGCAACACACCCTCTCTGGGTGCTCCTTGCAGGATCTCCTTGTGTGCAGCCACTGGCAAGCTCCGTCTTTGGGTTTATGGAGGCTTCATTCAGCAGGCATGACCAATGACACCACTGGCCACTGCTGACCCCTGGAGCTTCAGCCCCCACTCTCCTCCCAGAGGTAGGGGGATGTTGGACTGAAGGTTCTATCCCTTTAATACAAAGGGGGTTCCCTGGAAACCAGCCCCATCCTGAGGTCATCTAGGCCACCAAGCACCAGACATCTCATTAGCATGCAAAAGAGTCCCTTGTCTCAGGACTTTTGGGAACTGGTGTGTCAGGACCTGGGACATAGACCAAAAATACACCGCACTCTCTCACCATGACTCAAGCACTGCTCTTGGCCTTCCTGAGGATTTCAGTGTTGGGGTGAGTCAGGCTGTGAAGGGGTGGAACAGTGCACCTGCCTGCAGGAAGGGGGAGGGGACATTTGTGCATAATCCGAGTGGATACCAGTCAGGGACACCCAGAGGGTCTGCATGAAATGGCTTTGTTCACCCAACATGTTGTTCTTTCAAATGGTGACGATTCAATATTTTTACTATTTCCTTTTAAAATCTACTTTGTTCCACATAATACAAACTGTGGCTTCCCAGGGACAGTCTTGTCCTGTAATGAGAAAACCTACCTCAGTTGTAGCACCCAGTGACCACCTCCCCCGTTTGGTGGACAGGTGAACATACACTAGCCATGTGACTTGATGAGGGCCTTAGCAGCACATCCCCAGACTCTGTCACCTCCTATGCTTTTCCTTTTTACGAATGAAATAGTTAGTGAATGAATCCAGCCCATGCTGCCTTTTCTACCAGTGGAGTGAATCATTGAAGAACAAAAGCAAATCAAATGTGCTATGACCCGTGATTCACGGTGCAAATACTGACTTCAGTTACCCAGGCACACGGCTGTGAGGAGAGGACACAGGCTTCTGTAGAGTGTGATGAGGGTGGCCAGAGGCTCCAAGTTTGAACTAGATGAGAGGAAACAGTGACGTCCACTAATTTCTACAATTGATGCATGTTAAGAATTATATTAATAGAAAGAAAAAGCTGCACGTCGGGCAGCAGGAAGTATGGCAGGTTTACTGGCACTGTGAGGACAGGATGGTGAGGGCAGCCCAGGGGGAGGGCAAGGAGGACAAGGCAGCAGGGCTGGAGAGGTGGGCTGCTTCTGTGAACGGCACTCAGCGGGAGAGCACAGGGTGTTCCTGGGGAGACAGCACAGTAGGACTGGCATGGTGTGCACATCATCCGGGTGCTTTATTGTGATGAATTAAAGTCACCAAGACAGCAGCTGGTGTCCTTTGTCACTGTTCAGTGGCAGATGAGTGTAGGTGACCCCCAGTGTTGGTATGAAAGGTGCCAGATGGCCATATCCTTGGCCAGCCATGGAAGCGGAGCTGCTGGGATCTGCTCCTGGATGAGCTGTGTGTTGTGGTGAGAGGAGAGTGAGGAGGACCCAGGGTCTTGGACCCCGAGAACTGCCACACAAAACGGCTGGTTGTGCTGATGGCCATGCTGCAGGCAAGGCCCAAGAAGGGCGACTGGTTTGGGGGCAGGTTGGTGCTGTGGCAGGTATTGAGAATCCAAAACTGGCCAGGGAGGCAGATGAGTTCACAATAAGAACCTTCAGGGGAGAGGCCAGGCTGGCAACACACACTGCAATCAGTAGCAGAGGACTGGAGTTGACTGGAGTGTTGAGTGAGCCAACCCAGACCTACAGGGCATGAGCCGAGAAAGAAGTCCCCAACTTGGCACTGCAGCTTGTCCTGGGGCAGTGACAGAGGAGAGGGGAGATCAAGAAGGAGGGAAGCATGGGCGCTGGTGAGTCTGGAAAAGAGTAGGAATCTCTCCAGGACAGTCAGGTCCTCATGGTGTCAACTGACACAGGAGCGTCCCTTCACCACCCTGGTGGCCACTGGGCAGGGGGCAGGACAGTTTGTTGTGCGCAGTGGTCCCATTGCCCTTGATAGCTAGGTTTAGGAGACAGGAACAGGGAGAACTAGTCAAAGCTCGTTCACAGATTTCTTTGGCTAACAATGGAGCTGAGCATTGTGCAAAGAGGTGACATGTTAAATGAGCCCGGCAGTCCCACAGGAGCCACATTCCAGGCTGGTATTTGCTTCCTCTGGAGTTGGGAAACCAGGTACAGTCTTTGAATCTCCTCATCAATATTGTGAGGTGGTAATAGCCACATTAGAGGTGGCTTCCTAGCCGGGTTTGATGGTACATGCCTGTAATCCCAGCGGCTGGGGAGGCTGAGGCAAGAGGATCATGAGTTCAAAGCCAGCCTCAGCAAAAGCGAGGTGCTAAGCAACTCAGTGAGACCCTGTCTCTAAATAAAATACAAAATAGTACTGGGGATGTGGCTCAGTGGTCAGATGTCCCTGAGTTCAATCCCCAGTACCAAAAAAAAAAGAAGAAGAAGAGGAAGGTGGCTTACTGATTTAACATAGGTAATGAACACACAGAGCCTAGTGATGTGGCCAGTCAGGTTTAGATATCCATAGAAGTTCATGACGTGTGGCTTGAAGATGAATTAGACTAGTACGAGTAGTAACTGTTTTTGCCATGACCTTAAGGTCTATTAATGAATTTACTACCTTTGAGTACTTATAAGGAAGTACTCTGGTTTTGATGTATATGCGTTTGCCTACTATGTGCATCAATCCTGCATCAGTCTTGCGGGGACTCCACAGTACATGTTAGATGGTCCTCCTGTTGTGGAACCAATCACTATAAACAGCCACTTTGGACCACACCCACTAGTAAGCTCACAGGTCCAAAGATCAGACTTGCAGGTGGGAGCAGCTGGCTCCCTTGCTTGGGTTCGGGTCTCCGAAGGCCAAAACCAAGGGGTTGGCTGGACTGCGCCTCTCTGAGGAGTCTGGGGAAGGATCTTTCCAGCTGGACTTTCCTGCAGCTGCAAGGCCATGGTCCTTGTTTTCCTGCAAGCCATCATTTGGGGCCACTCTGCTCCAGAGTGCTCTCACCTTCCCCTCGTGACCCTTCCCACCTTCCACCCTGGCAAGGCTGTATCAGAGCCAAGTCTAAGACTCTCTTCTGCCACCATCCTGATAGCTAGAGGACTTTCTAGTTTTAAAGGGCTTGTGGGATTAGATCAGACCTTCCCAGATAGCCTCTGTTGTCCTAGAATGTCACATAATCATGAAGGTAATAACACCAGGGTGTGGAGTCAGGGCATCTAGTATACAATTCCCCCACCACAGTCACACCACTTTGAAAGTAGTGGATTTCATATTAATGAAATTATCCTATACGTTTTGAGAAAAACAATCCCCAAGCAGTTTATAAATTTCATGCCAAGCGCAGATGATCCTAAGTGCACCCAAGAGCTCTGGGTGCAAATGCAAAGTTGCCTTCTACTGGGTGTTTGGCTTCCCAGCAGGCTGACAGCGCTGCTGTCCTAATGGCCTGGTTAAGGCCGCCCTGGGCACCCCAGCAGATCAAAGACCTGCTCAGACCCTGGAGAAAGGCCTATTTCTTGGGGCAGTCTGAGAGAGGGCGTTGCCGACGCTCACCCCCCCCCAGGGGGGGCGTCTAGTCCTTCCCGTGCATTCACGTGTCCCATCACTCTCTCTGCAGTGGATGTGAAGCTGGACCCCTCCACCGCGCACCCCAGCCTCCTGCTGACTGCCGACCTGCGCAGCGTGCAGGACGGGGAGCTGTGGAGGGACGTGCCCCTCAACCCCGAGCGATTCGACACCTGGCCCTGCATCCTGGGCTTGCAGAGCTTCTCATCAGGGAGACACTACTGGGAGGTGGTGGTGGGAGCGTGGGCCGAGTGGGGCCTGGGCGTCTGCCAGGACTCGGTGCAGAGGAAGGGGGAAGCTACACCGTCCCCCGAGAACGGCGTCTGGGCCCTGTGGCTGCTGCGCGGCTGCGAGTACATGGTGCTGGCCTCTCCGTCCGCGCCCCTGCTGCAGCTCGAGCGGCCGCGCCGCATCGGGGTCTTCCTGGACTACGAGGCCGGCGAGGTGTCCTTCTACAACGTCACGGACGGGTCCCACATCTACAGCTTCAGCCAAGTGTCGTCGGGTGTCCTCCGGCCCTACTTCTTCATCTGCGACGAGGCGCCGCTGATCTTGCCACCGATGGCAGAAACGGAGGCAGGGACCTTGGCGTCCGGGGGCCACCCTGACCCTCCTCTCATGGGCGACCTTCAGTCCTGAAGTGCTGTGCTCAGGGTCCTCCCGCAGCCAGTCCAAGGGCCCTGGAGAGCGGCGGAGGACTGACATACAGCTTCACCAAGTGCCCAGCTCAGGGCAGCCTCTTGCTCGGGCCTGGGGAGGTTCCTTGAAATCCAAGCAGACAGGAGATGCTGTGTATGCGGGAACGTTGGACCTGGAGGGTCTCCTCAAACTTTTCCCTAATGGCCCCCCACTTACTCCATGGCTTTTCTTTCAAATTAATAGTCTCGTATTAAAGAGTTCTGTATGGTCCTTATAATTTCCATTCTCTTCAGTATCTTCCCATCCCTGAGGGATGGAAACCCTGCAGGGGGCCCAGCAGGCTGAGGCTGCTCCCTCCTGGACCCTCCCTCACCTTCCTGGCTGGCTCCTCCTCTGTCTCATTCCTTGCACCCCCCCTTTTTTTTTTTCCTGGATACCTCTGGTTGTTTAAAGTTTCATTTCCTTTTACATCGACATATTCAAAACCATCCTTCACACGTGTGTGTTTCCAGTCACAGTCTTCACTTGCTTTCTGTTGTCTTCATTCTGGGAACAGTTTTTGAGGATCGTGAAATTCATTGCTCCGACCATAACATGGATTTCGATCTTCTCTCTTTATCTCTGCATATGTTTGTAAAAGTAGGAATGCCCTAGAAATTTGATCCAACTGGTTTTCTTCAGGGTCAGGAGGGACTAAGGAAGGTTTGCATCAGCTTGCCAAAGGGCTGTGCCCATTCCTGGGGCCAGGGGACAGCTGCAGCCTCCTGCCTGCTCAGGGGACTGGCCCCAAGACCGCAGCAGGGGTCCTTCCCTCGGGGTCTTCTGTGCCTGGAACAATTTACTGGCCTCACAGTATTAGGGTAGGTATTTAAGGTCATGATTGATGTGACTAGTTTAAATTAACTGTGTTTTTTAAATAAAATGGTAATGTTGAAAATGAAATGATAAAAATAACTATTTTTGAAGTATATTCTGTACCTTTCCAACAAAATCCTTTAAAAGTCATGGAAGACCCTCTATTCTGCCACCTTTGTCTTCATTTTTATCTAATATGTAATTGCTAAACAAATATTGTAATATTCTAATGCTAAATGCTTAAATGCTGAACAAATATAAATTATGAGCAAATTTAATTAATGTTTTCTTGATAATCTACCCAAAGTGTATTCTTCCTTTTTAATTCCATCTCAAAGTTCAAGATGCTTTTTTTCTTCTGGGAGATTTCTGCGACTGTCCTTCCCTGGCCTTGCAATCATGTGAATGACAACTTTCTTTTCAGATTCTTAATTGTCTGATGACAAGCACATGCTTGCCCTCTCTGCCTCTCATTTGCAAACAGAAGAGGTAGAAAGATGTAGAAACCAAGCTGTCTCTGATGTGCAAGCAGTGCAGGGGACAGCTCTGCAGTGCGGCCTTCCCCACCCGGATGACAAAGGCTCTCTGGGGTGAAACCTCCAGGAACTGAGCCATTCTCTGGGACAGGAAGCCTTCTCTGTGGGAAGTGGCAAGTCTACAAGCCTCTGCTCTCTGCAGGGTGAAGGGGAGCCTCAGGAACACCCCTTGCCTGCCCTGGAACCTGACAGCCTTGTCTCAACAGTGGCCTTGAGACTTGTCACCTCCTGGGTTTTATTCTGATTTCTGTGGGCCACTAAATGTCAGTCCTTCTCAGCTCCAGTGTGCTAAGCTTCAGGGATCTCCACAGTTCCTATTGCAACCTCTTCTTCATTCCTTCCAATTCCTAAAAGGTTCCCACCATTCCCCTGGGATTCTGGCTCATTACCTGCCAGATCCTGTAAATCCACCAGATCGTCTAAATCCATATCTAATTCCTGACCTTCTTCATTCTTTCTCCGGAACCTTACTTAGCTTTTCACAGTCAAGTGCCACCTGTCATCAAAATAGATATTCTAGGGGCTGGGGACATAGCTCAGTTGGTAGAATGCTTGCTTTGCATGCACAAGGCCCTGAGTTTAATCCCTAACACACACACACACAAAAAAAAAAAAAAAAAAAAAAAAAATAGAAATTCTAAGCTCTATATGTCTATATGCCTAAATCTTAACCACAAATATCTCCAGGTCTCCCTGAATAATAAAAAGATATTTTAAAGCCTCCCCTTCTGAAGGGAGGCCTGCTCATTTCTTTGTCACGTAGCCCAAACACCTCAGTGACTCCTTTCTGCATTTCACTCCAGCTCCCATCCCTCAGCGGTAACACCCTGTTGGCTCCCATGGACCAGAGTCCAGTCAGCCCTTCCCCACCCCATCCTGGTAGTCTGAGCTTCCCCTCCCTTGAGATCACTGGGTTCATCTCACAGTGGTCCCTTCACCTCTGAATGTAGCCCTCATTGCTCTAAGGTTTATTTAAAAAAAAAAAAAAATTTTTTCCTCTCTTCTCCCCTCTCCCCCTCCCTAACAAGATTTGGAAGACAGTGTCATCTTTTCTTCCCTAGTTAACTGCCCTCGAACACCTGCTACAGGAAGAGGGTGCCTGCTGAGGATCTGGGAAGTGAGGATCTCCAAAATGTGAATACTAATAGGCCATCAGGGCAATTTGGAGGCCCCCTCCTAGAATGTAACCCTTGAAAAAGTTTTTTTTTTTTTTTTTTTTTATCTCCTTTGCTAGCAAAGCAATGAAGCTTCTCTTTCCTTTTCCTCAAAACCTTGGCCTCATTATCAAATTGGCATTGGAGACAGGGAGTGAGCTTTTGGTTACAAATCTTGGCACCCCAGATGGGACCCGAGAAGAAGCCCTGGCTCTGGGTTTCTTGGACAGGCCTGACACCCCATGAACTGCATTTCTATGCTGAAGATGTAAGATGAACTTTTGGAGAGCTCCTGGAAAGTTAGGGGTGAGTGGGCCTCGGGTGGAACTGAACCAGAGGAGCTATTCCTGTAAGTAAAGGGAGGGACACAGGGACTCCCAGCAGCTGCTGAAGCCCCTGAGCTCCGGGGGACTCCGCCTTCCTTCCTTGCACTGTAAGGATCCCTCCATCTTGGTCTACTTGGAGAAAAAGGAAACTGAATGCAGTAAAGTTTCGGCACCTTGGCCACCTGGTAAATTGCCCGGTGCACACTGAGACCTTTGATTCTACACTTCTGGTCTCCTTTGTGGGAGCACCTGGTTCCCCACCCCTATGGGAACATCTGTGACGCCAGTGATGTAGGAGTCACGGTTAAGCAGAAGTTGGGAACTTGGGGAGATTTTCCCCCTATCTGGTCTGTTTTAAAGGTCCCCATCTGTCTGCCATGGTTTGGGGATCCTCTCTGTTTCTCTGTCATTTTGTTTCTTTGTTTGTATCTGTTTCTGGCCCTTTAAGACATGGGCAATAGGGTATTGATCCTATAGATTGTTTCTTGGGAAAGATCTTGGCTGAATGGGCCACCTATAGATGCAAACGTGTCTAAGAAAAAAATCATGTTTTACTGTGACAATCTGGTCTTTGAATGGTTTTCTAAATTATTGTACAGTTGGGAGTTGGTCTGTCAGAGATAAAATAAGTATTCTGTATATACAGACATGTAGGCCATTACATAATAAGGAGTCTTAACAGCCAAAACTAAGTTGAATGCAAAAGGTGCTGCCCTAATGTGTGAGCAGCAGGACACCAAAGGAGGATTGGAAAAAAAAAAAAAGAAGTTTTTTCCTTTCAACCCAGTGCTGACAGTGTGAGCACCTTCTCAGCCTGGCCCCAGGCAACTGCAAATCATCCTGCTGTGGGTCAGGATCACCAGTTCTGGGATCAAAGAATAAATAAATAAATAAATAAATAAATAAATAAATAAATAAATGAATGAATGAATGAATGAATACAACTCAAGAAAGCTGCCTGGTCTGTAGAGAAATGGGCAAACAGGATCTGCCCTCTACTCTGCTTTTTAGCCATTCTTTGCCCAGGGATAAAAGTTTGAGAACAGGGCTCAGTTTGCTGCCTCTGAAGACAAATGAAATGTATGTGGGCTGTAGGTCTCACTGATTTTCTTTCTGTGTTCTTGTCTCATGGGTTCAAAGAATGAAATCCATGGAGGATGGCAGAGGATAAAAATTTTTTAAATTATTTTTTGAGTGAGGAAAAAGAAATGAAATTCCCTGTCATGTGAGGAAGAAAGTGGCCAAAAGCTTTTCCACTTGAGTACACTAGTCTGGGAACTTAAGGCTGCTGGATAAAGGCTCTGATCAGAGTCCATGCTGAACAGACATTAAAAGCATTCGAACTAATTGTTGGAATCTATGCTGTAGGATGTTGGGGAGGGATGAAAGTTATTGGTTTGGCCGTGACTTTCTATTTGGCTGAATGCCTTTAGCCCTCAAGTCTGAATTTTTTTTGCAACCTCCATTTGGGTCCACCTCCATTTCCATTTTCCTGCCACCCTGGGGACAAAGGAGTGGACTGGAATGCTGGATCTCACTGGGTTTACTTTATATTTGGAAAAAATAAACAAATAAATAACTAGCCTTATCTGGAGCCCATTACACTCATTGTCTGATGATTAACTAGCCTATCTTAATGGGGGGTAAAAAATAAATAAAAGCTGCCAGTCACTAGGAAAGGGGCAATGGGTTCCAGTACTCTTCATTAAACAATAACCTGGGGAGAAGATAGTCTCCCCTTTCTAAGCTCTGACAGCATGTCTTATTTGCCCAGAGGACACTTCTGGGTGTAGCCCTACCTGTTGCCCAAAGAACTAAAATACAAGGGTCTAAGCACCTATATCTTGGCCCTGCTGATTTCTGCAGAGAGAGGTCCCTAACAGTCTTTGTATGGTCAATGTGACCTTCCTTGTACAGAATTCCCTAGATACATACACACATACAAATGTAGAGAGAATCTCTAGGTACAATTGACAGTGGGGAACTCACTTAAAGTTGATGGCATTATGATGATGATAAGGGAGACTGGTCAAACCTCTTGAGCACAAACTGGAAGGGAAAAAGATTAAGGCATAGATTTTGTTTTTAACTATTCCAGCCTGATCCCTCTCCTGGGATAAAATTTGTTATAAAAATTAAATGTACAGATAACATGCTCACGCAGAGTAAAAACTTCATTTGCAAGTGCCTTCCTGCTCTGCTGGAGGTATCCTAGAAGAGAAGGAGGCTTTTCAGACCAGAAGGACCCTGAGAAAGTGATCAATGTTTTCTCAACCACAATTTTATTTTAGGAGGAAATAACTTGCCCTTGAGGAGGAGGGGATAACCCCTTAAGAGAGAGACATTAATGGTGATTCATCCTCTTCTGGACGGTTGTTGGAAATGTGACTTGAGTCAGCTTTGCCAGATCTCCTACTCTGCCTATGCTGCCTGTTAAAAAACTTCACACTAATGAGTAACAGTTTGTGCAAGGCTTGAGCTCTAAAACATTAAAGTGTGATGCCTATTACTTTTAGGATTTTTCTTTGTTAGAGAAACAGATAACTCACAATTTTGGCCAGGCTTGATTTTTTTTTCATGAATAACCTGAATATATGTCCCTACATATATGTATACATCTGAAACTAAATATGTTTGAGCCTTATCTAAATGTTTTGTAAAAGTTTATAAAATTAAAGTTCATATAGGTTTAACCAACAAGCGTTATCTTTTATATATTGCATCTGACATAAAAGAGCCACACTGCCAATTGAGAAACTGATATAAATCTGTCTGCTTTAACTAAGTCTAGTTCTGACCATTAACACTGTTCTCTAAATGCATAAGAGATTTAAGGCTATGCTTTGATTTTTGGTAGTGCTGCTAAACTCTGCAAACCTGTAACGATCTATGAATTCTGAATTTTACTGTAAAAAATAAAACTGATTAATATAAGGACATCTGTGTAATCATGATGCTAACTACTAGTTCTCTGCATATTAAGTATACTCATGTTCTTCTAATATACAAGTTTTAAAATATAAAGCTTGGAAAAGCGCTTTACCAAGCTAATGTTCTCCAAACTAAATTTGTCTGAAATGGTAATTTTAAACTTAAAGAAATAGCAAATTTAATTGGAGATTTCTTTATGTCATTTAATGTTCTGTAACAGGACCTGTTATCAATTATACATATATATATATATAATTTTGTTACTTTTATAAATATTTATTTGTTTATTTTTAGGTTTTTTTTTTCCCCAGGTGAACACAATATCTTTATTTTTATTTTTATGTGGTGCTGAGGGTCAAACTCCATGCCTCAGGTATGCCAGGTGAGTACTCTATGGCTGAGCCACAACCCCAGCCCTTCTGTTACTTTTTACACTGGGGTAAATGTATTTTTAAAAGATAATTAGTGACTGATCTTTTTAAAGGTAAATATTGTAAAACATGAAAACATTTTACCACTTTCCACAAAAAGGGTTAAAAGCTCTCTAAGCTTTTCTTTCATTCATATTTCAGATATAATGAAGAACCCCACCCTACCTTAGATAAGGCTCAGGCTCCCACTTCAGCCCTTGGCCAGGCCAGGTGTCATAGGTGAAGGTTCCCTACCTGGGAATCCAAAGGGAGTTTGAATTAAAGAGACAGACTCTAATTACCTTTAAACCAGCTCCAGGATGGCTTTCTATACCCCCAGCCTCGAGCTACCTATTAGAGGTTTACTGAAGAGGAGAGGGGGAGAGAGAGAGAGAGAGAGAGAGAGAGAGAGAGAGAGAGAGAGAGAGAGAGAGAGAGAGAGAGAAACAAGCCAGGGAGTGGACTTTTATTGAGGAACAAAAATTTCTGGGGAAAATCCCATCCAATGAAGATTAAGGGGGGGCAGTGTCCCAAGGTCAGGTGAGACAATTGAGTCTTCAGGGGCTGTAGTCAGGCACACCTCCACACGGACAAGCCCTAGGACCTGAGAAGGGTGGGGAAAGCTCTGAACACAAAAATGTGTCTAAGCATCTCTCACCCAGCAGAGGAGGTGACTCAAATCGCATGCAAGAATGGCATCCCACATCCCACCTTATTCCATGTTAGAATGGCTCCAAAAGAAGCTAGACTTCTGTGTTCAAAAGATTGATTTTTGTTGTAAAGATTACTGTGATCTCAAACAGGGGACAGAATGTATAACTATGTAAAGGTTCAAGATTATAAAAGTCATTTTTCTTGGTTCATAGCTACTACACAAACTGAATGTTTTTGCTCAGTTAATTTCATTTTTTTAATTTTCCTTGTAAACTTTATAAGTGTTGCCTGTTTGTGTTTTGCAGAGGTACTGCTTCTAAAAGAAAAAGGAAAAAAACAAAAACCTTGGGTTAATTTGGGAGAATAAGCCATCACCTACAGGATAAATAGTATAAAATGCTGACTTGCAGTACTAATACTAACCCAATTAAGTGAAAGGGTTAACTGTAAACTTACAGATATTAATGCTATAACCTGTTACTCCCTCTTTAAGACTGGTGCAATTGGTTTGATGGGTGTTTAAAACCGAAAATTTGGAGATCAAAATCAAGGAAGTAAAAGGGCAAAGGAAAAAAGCAGCCAATATTTGGCCTTTGCCCTCTAAGGTCAGCCAGCACACAGGGAATCATGGGACCCTCTAAGGGCTCTGAAACCCTGGTGAGTCACCTCATCTGCCATAAGGGAGATGGAGAGGACCCTAGAGAACAGAAAGCCAACTGGTGGTGCATATTCTGCAAAGAGGAGGGTCATTGGAGAGTGAAATGCATGAAGCTTCCAAGAGAAGCCACATGTGTGGTCATCAAGACCCTGACCTGACCCAGCCTGGCCCATGGCACCACTGATAGAGAAAATCTAAAGGAGCCAGGAGGCTTCAGCCATGTCCCCAAGAGTGATTGCTGATGAATCTCAGCTGACTCTTTAGATGGGAACAAGGTCAGTTTTGACCAAGTTGGTCTTGAACACCTGGCAGAGCACAGTCCTACAGGGACATTTACAAAAATACTATATATATATATATTTTTTTTTAAATAAAACTTAAGATGTACACTTGTGTCAGCCCTACCAAAATTAAGGAAAGCTGGAGGCTGTAAAGGAAGGGTACTTAGGAAAGTGCCTAATATTTAACCATCACGGAGGACTCCAGAGACACAGGCTGTCCTGCATTCCAGAGACTGGCTGAAATACCAATTGTTTTCATTGTACTTGTTTGCCAAAAAAGTAAAGCTTTCTGTCATGTTTCTTGTTGTCCTGTCATAAACCTTGCCTATGGATACCTTGTCCAGTCACCTGCCAGCTGCCATCATGGACCTCTGGACTGCTGTGGTGTTGAACACTCTTAACACTATGCCCCACCTCACAGAAAACAAGGACTTTGGTCACTTTCCCCCAATTTGGCCCTCCCTCAGCTCAAAGTAGCTTGGACATGTGGAAGTAGCCCCTTTTCCATAGAAATGGAAGGTAGAAATTGACAGTGGGGAAATGTAACAGTGGTCCCTTCACCTTCTGGATGTAGCCCACATTGCTCTCTCTCTTCTCCCCTCCCCCTCCCCAACAAGACTGGGGAGACAGTGTCATCTTTTCTTCCCCAGTTAACTGCCCTGAACACACCCACTGGAGGCCTGCTGAGGATCTGGGAAGTGAGGATCTCCCAAATTAACAAGTGAATCCTAACAGTTTCAGTCCTAGCGGTCCCTGTCCCTCCCATTCATTCTCAGCTCCAGTGGATGAACTGACCCTGACCCTTCCCAGCCCGTGTGTGTGTGTGTGTGTGTGTGTGTGTGTGTGTGTGTGTGTGTGTGCGTGCGCGCGCATGGGGGGTAGCTGCTCCTTTCATTTTAAAGACAAAGATCCCTGGTGGCCTCACTTCCTGCTCCAGGACTTGCCCAACTCTTCTGCTTGACAGTCCCTTCCTCAGGCTTCCGGGACTCCCTTTCTTCCCTCCTTTGGGCTACACTAATCCTGCTTCCCTGGAAGCAGGAGGGAACAGCTGCAGGAGGGAGCAGCTGTGCTTACCCACAGCCCCTGGGCTCCCCTCCTGGAAGGCCCCAGGGCACAGGGGCTCTTTCCTTTCCAACAAGCTGTTGGTCCCTTATATATTGTTTTAGAATTAAATTATTAGTTTATTCATTTGGCAGATGCAAGACCAAGAGGGAGAGGTGTTTAATCTAGGGTCAACATAAGTCTTGGACACATTCCCAGCGCCTCAAACACGTGGTCAGCACTGAATGCTCTTACTTGTTGAATGAATGAATAAATGTTTGACTTTGTGGAGAGCAGAATTAAATTATGGATCTGAAAGTGTTTTGTGAAATGTAATAAGTTGTTATGATATCATTAGTAGTAATAGTAACCACTGTCCAATACAGGGTTTAAGTTATTGTTTGTTTTTTTAATTTTTTGGCAGTACTGGGGATTGAACCCAGGAGCTTTGTGGCACTGAACTACATATCCACCTTTTTTTTTTTTTTTCCCAAGATAGGACCTTGCTAACTTGCTGAGGCTGGCTTTGCCCTTGAGAACCTCCTGTCCCAGCCTCCCAAGTTGCTGGGATCATAGGCCTGCCTCACCAAGCCTGGTTTCCAGTAAAGCTCAATACCAGGGGCTCAGTGGCAATGTCAGTGTTTAGGTACAGAGACAGTGTGACAGAGCCCTGATGGAAAGTGCCTGAGTTCAGCCACACAGGAGCTCTGCATCCTAGGCAAGGCATGGAGCCTTCTGCCATTCCAGCTCCCCGTGATTTCACGGAGACACCCTTGCATTAGGCACCCCTCAGGCTCCATAGCCATCCCTCAAGAAGCTACTCTGGCTAGGAAGCTGGAGACCTGCTCTGAATGCCTATGGATTAAACCTTCTCATTGGAGAGTGGGTTCCTAGGTCCTCTGTGGGACTCTTTCTGAATATCAGGGCAGAGTGCTCACTCCAGAAACAAACTCCTGGGTCTGCCCTGCTCCCCACGGGCTCCCTCCACTGCCCTTCCCTTTCCTTGCTGTATGTTGAGCTTCTTCCTAGCTCACATCACTTTGGCTTTCCTGTCTCTGACAAATCCTTCAATGCAGCCCTAATAAATATCAAATTCCCTAAAAAACCTGGGTCCAATTCCCAGCTATAAAATACAAAAAGATGAAATAAGATGAAAAAGATAAAATACAATACGATAAAATACAAATAAAGTAAAATACAATACAATAAAATACAATACAAGGCAATACAAGAAATGCAAGGCAAAGCAAGACAAAACAAGACAACACAGGGCAATACAAGGTAATACAAGACAATATAAAGCAATAAAATACAATACAATGACTTAAAATAAAATACAGTAAAATACAATACAATACAAAAAAATACAATGAAATCAAATAAAATACTATACGATTCAATACAATAAATTAATAAAAAATAAAATAAAATACAAAACAATACACTACAATAAAATACACTACAATACAATAAAATAAAGTAAAATACAATACAATAAAATGCAATACAAGGCAATACAATTCAATACAATGCAATAAAATAAATAAAATACAATAAAATAAAGTAAAATACAATATAATAAAAGGCAATACAATGCAATAAAATAAAATAGGGCTGGGGATGTGGCTCAAGCAGTAACGAGCTCGCCTGGCATGAGCAGGGTGCTGGGTTCGATCCTCAGCACCACATAAAAATAAAATAAAGATGTTGTGTCCACCGAAAACTGAAAAATAAATATTAAAAAATTCTCTCTCTCTCCTCCCTCTCTCTCTCTCTGTCTCTCTCTCTTTAGAAAAAAATACAATAAAATAAAATACCATAAAATAAAATAAAACACACTAAAATAAAATTAAAGTTTAAAAAAGTAAAATAGAATACAATAAAATGCAATACAAGGCAATACAATGCAATAAAATAAAATGAAATAAATAAAATAAAATAAGTAAAATGAAATACAATAAAATAAAGTAAAATACAATACAATACAAGGCAATACAAGGCAATGCAAAGCAATGCAAGGCAATACAATGCAATGCAATAAAATAAAATACAGTAAAATAAAATAAAATAAATAAATAAAATATAAAACTAAAATAAAATAAAATAAAAAATAATACGAATAAAATAAAATAGAATGAAATCCTCCATGTTAGATCCCAGCGCTCACTTTCCCTGTAGGGCTCCACAGCTGGGCCACAGTCTGTGTTCCCAGAAGCCTGGGTTCATCACTCACGTCACTAATTTGACAGGTAAGCTCTCTTCTCAGGTCCCTCTCTAGTGAACAGGTGGCAGGTCCGTGGAGAGAATTAGCTAAGCAGCCATTTCGGGGAAGTGGGGACGGCCTGAGAGAAGGCAGCTGGGCGGTGGTCCCCTGGGGCTGGTGGGACGGGAGGTGAACAGCCCCTCAGGCGCCGAGAAGGGACTGGTTTAAACTCCCAGCTCCCGGAGGGCAGAGGAGTCGGCGCAGCGGGACTGGTTACACCGCCCGCTCTCGGCACCAGCCTCCCACTGAAGGATTTCCACGGGAGACTGGGCTTGCTGCTGGACCCCGCTGGGTCGGTCCTGTTGCCCAGGGGAGGCGGAGGGAGGCTGCTCGGTGCAGAGCCCAGCTCCGCCGATGCAAGCTGCTTGCTGCCCTCACGGAGTGGTCTCTTCGCCCCTCTCCACCACCTCTACCAAAGTACCTGAGCAGCATTTTGATTGACCCCTTGGTCACCCAGGACATCAATTAGCTGGCTCTGTCTCTGACACTGCCTTGCTGATTGCAGGGTCTCAGTTTCTCTTCATTTGATTACTTTTAGCCTGTGACACCGTTTTTCCCTCTACAGGAGCATCATCAACATGGGCACATTTGCGCAGTCTAAGGAATCAGTCACAAGGTGTTCGATGTCCTTCTGGTTAGTTTGAAATTAAAATATAAACCGGCATAGGCTGACACCTCCTTTCATATCCAAAAGTAAAAAGAAGTAAACATAAGTAAAACAAGCTTTTTGTTCATCCGGGCACCTCTGGAGTTCTTTCAGTAGGTGGACAATGGGTGTTTTTCTTTTTCATAGATAAAATTGTTAGCCAGAAGATGTCAACATACATTTGCCCTGTTTTTAGTAGATCCAAGCCTTTGGTTGCTTCTTGGCATGTAATACTTCTGGGGAGCGGGGGAGGGAAGTAAATGGCCCTGGGATTTATGTCCTCTGAGCAACCCTGGATGGAGAACTCCAGTTTTACTTGTGTGGGGTATTAATTCCTTCTGATCTCCAGTGCCAAATTCTCATGGTCCTCATTTTCTGCCTGAACCCTCCGGGAGGCTGGAACATTTGAGGTGAGGCTTGCTGAGCCTGGTGGTTTCAGAAGTTTCCCCAGAGCTTGGGGAGGCTGATGCACCTGGGCCATCCTCAGGTCCCTCTCTGATCTTTCCTCAGGGGAGCTGCATCAACCCGCAATTGCCATAAACCCCTCTGCACACACGTGTGGCCCATTGGATAGAGGAACGGGCTGAGCCTGAGGGCCCCCCCAGTTCCTCCCGTGCCTGGCACTGTGCATCAGGGGGGAGCAAATGGCCAGATGGTGACCAACCTTCTGCATCCTGATTGGCTGTGGCCCCTAGAAGTGCCCAGTGTGCAAGGAGAAATGGTGAGTGGGTTTCTAATTGAGAAGCTCATCTCGGAGATGTGCTCTTCCAGGTTCGTTTGCTGAAGAAAGAAGCTGAGCTGAGCCAAACCCCAGCTCAGCTTCTTTCTTCAGCTCTTGCCTGGAAAGCCCCACGCCCTGGGTTCTATCCCGGGTAATGGGAAAAAATCCCAAGGCTGCCTCAAAGGTGTGGAAGGAAAGAAAATGAAGAGCTTCCTCTTGAAGAGTTTATGGACTATGACAGACACACCAAAGACAGGTGCACATAGGAACATGCATATCCAACCCAAGTTACTTAAGTAAAAGAAGCAGTAAATTTTTCAATGTGAAATTATATCAAAGGATTAGGAATAAAATTGCTTAGAAGGTAACTCATGAAAAACAATTTTTTAAAAAATGATGGAACTGGAGTTTGTTGGGGAAAAAAGTACTGAGATTTGACAGGCAGAACTAAGAAAATGGAATCTCAGATGTGAATTTTATGGAAAACAAAACAAAACAATGGAAAGGGCGTGGTCCTCAGGCTCCAGTGGGGTTGAGGAGCCGGCAGCCAGTGCCCGGGTGAGGGGGCCTGTGCCCTTCTCTGAAAATAAGATCTCACTCTCCATCATCTGTCATAGCACTCATAATTTCTGTCAATTTTGAGTTCTTTAATCTTCAATGCTACAAAGTAAAATTATTTTTAAAATTCAAACAAAAATGATTTAGTTTTAATTTTACTTTTTTTTTTTTTTTAAATTTTAAGATTATCTAGAAAAACTCAACCATATAATTACCTCCCCCCTCCAGGAACTGAAAAGGACACTTCTTGGACTTGTGGCTTGCGAGTGGCCCTTTCTGAGACAGACAGTGAGTGCTTTGGAAAGCTTTCCCGCTGTATGACCAGCCCGAAGGCCCCCCCCCCCCGCCGCCTCCCCCGGAGAAAGCTGCAGGACCTTCGAGTGGCCTGGCCCCCAACCCTCGCCCACAGCGGAGCAAGTGCGTTCCTAACCCCCGGCCTCCTGCCTCAGGGGCGCCCCACTCTCTGCGGGCTCAGCGGGGCGCTCTGTCTGGCAATTCCGTGTTTGCAGCGGGTTCTTGGCCTCTCCACTGTCACCGTGGTGGGCACCTGGAGGGGAGCCCTCACCAGTTTGCAGCACTGCTGACCTAGTTTCCGCTTGGCTCGGGGAGAAGGAAGAGCTTCCCCAAGGTCAGGGAGCCCTGGCTGCAGCTCCACCGCTGTCACCAGCTGGGGGCTCCCTGAGCGCAGCGCCCACTGCGCCCAGGTGTAAAGGCCTGTGGGAAATCTACCCTTTCTCCAGGAGAGAACATGGAAGAGTGTTGACCAGTCCACAAGAAACACAGAGAAACCCACAGTGTGCAGGAAAAGGTGGTCGATTATTTAATAGGATAACCTTGGCAGGGATGGTAGAAGGTGTTTGCAAACCGCTGGGGTGCGGAGAGCCACCAGGACTGGGCCAGTGGCTGCAAGGGACCTCTCCATGCAGGGAATAGAGGATCCACTTTATTCTAGAGTGAGGATTCGGGGAGAAAACACTTGTCCTTCCCAGAAGGTAAAGGAGCCCTGCCCTCCTTGGGGGCCATCTTCCACAGAGAGGCAAGTGTGGGTGGCAGGACAGGTGCTCCTGCCTCTCTGCTTGGATTTATTTCTATTTATTTATTTATTTATTTTTGGTGGGGGAGAGGGAGGTGATGTTTATTTCCTGTTTTGAAAAGTGACATTTGGGTCAAGTTTAAACTAATGTGACCAAAGGCACTACTCCAAGGTAACTCCCAGCAGGGATTATGAGTCTGCTCCTCTCTCACACTTCCCTAAACTCTGGGTGTCACCCACATTTTTCAACTCTTAGATTAACCTATCAAAAAAGCAAACGACCTTATGCTCCAATTTGTACAGCCTCAGTCATCAGTGGGAACATTCCTAACACCTTCAAGTCACTGGGTTGTGAATCATTTATGATCCAGCGAGCTGTTCCAACTCATCTCTAATTTCTGTTATTATTGATTTTTCTTGCCAACATTTTGAAAAAATAATTGTACAAAGTAGTTTTTCAATTGTCTTGTTGAGTTTCTACTATTGTCATTATTTTTCAGACTTTGTTAGAAGCAGAGATTCTTTAAAAAATATATTCTTAAAAAACTTCATTTCACCATTTTTAAGAACTGAAATTTGGCTTGTGGAATCTACTTAAGTTCAAGATGAGGAGGAAAAAGAGAGAAACGTCTTCATACTTTCTTGGAGTAGTTGAACATTTTTAAATGTAATTTGATTTGTTTTGGCATAAGGAATACAGCAGGGATCTACAACCCCTTTCTCCACCCCAAATGTCACGTCACTCATGTCACTCATGTTTTAATTACTGCTTAGATATATGTTAGTATAGTTTCTCCTTCTAGACTTTTCTTTTCCTTTTAAAAAAAGGGAGGGGTCTTATTTGTTCTCTGCATGACACATCAGCTTTATTTAAGACACACAGAAACTTCTATATTTACACACATCCATATATATATGTGTGTGCGTATATATATTTATATTTATATTGTATATTTTTTTAAACATCTGTGCATAAGTGGACCGTGATGTTCAAGGATGAGCTGCATTGGTATTTCCTAAACCCTACCAGGTAGTTGTTTGGGGTGTTCTTTTGTGCCTCTGAGGTTTTGACAGGAGCTCAGGAACTTGTGGCTGTGGAAGAAGCAGAGGTTGGAGCTTGGCAGGTGTGTGCCTTTCCTCTCTGGAATGACAGAGCACAGGGGTGGATACGGATGAAGGTGTCAGGCACGTACCCTGGGGCAGACCAGCTCTGCCTCTCCACATGTGACATTTACTTAACACACCGGTGCCTCAGTTTCCTTTTCTATACTTTGGAGATAATAATCACAGCAGAGCCTCCACACCAGTGTTTAGGGCTTAGGTGAGTAAATAAACCTGCTCTGTGCTCCTCTAAGCCTGGCGAGGAGTCCATACTCCAGCATCAGCAGGTGCCACTACTGGTGTTGACACCTCTCCTCAGGTGCAGTAGAGATGGATGGGACCAACCGCAGCACCCAGAGCCACTTCATCCTCCTGGGTTTCTCTGACCGCCCCCACCTGGAGAGGGTCCTCTTTGTGGTCATCCTGGTAGCCTACCTGCTGACCCTGGTGGGCAACAGCACCATCATCCTGGTGTCTCGGCTGGACCCCCGGCTCCACACGCCCATGTACTTCTTCCTCACCCACCTGTCCTTCCTGGACCTCAGCTTCACCACCAGCTCCATCCCCCAGCTGCTCCACAACCTGAATGGCCGCAACAAGACCATCAGCTATGTGGGCTGCGTGGTCCAGCTCTTCCTGTTCCTGGGCCTGGGTGGAGTGGAGTGTCTGCTGCTGGCCGTCATGGCCTATGACAGGTTTGTGGCCGTCTGCAAGCCCCTGCACTACACGGTGATCATGAGTTCCAGGCTCTGCCTGGGCTTGGTGTCAGTGGCCTGGGGCTGTGGAATGGCCAACTCCTTGGTCATGTCTCCAGTGACCCTACGATTACCCCGCTGCGGGCACAACAAGGTGGACCACTTCCTGTGTGAGATGCCAGCCCTGATCCGCATGGCCTGCGTCAACACAGTGGCCATAGAAGGCACTGTCTTTGTCCTGGCCGTGGGCATCGTGCTGTCTCCCCTGGTCTTCATCTTGGTGTCCTATGGCCACATCGTCAGGGCTGTGTTCAGAACCCAGTCATCCTCAGGAAGACACAGAATCTTCAACACCTGTGGCTCCCACCTCACCGTGGTCTCCCTGTTCTATGGGAACATCATCTACATGTACATGCAGCCAGGAAGCAGGTCCTCCCAGGACCAGGGCAAGTTCCTCACTCTCTTCTACAACATCGTCACCCCCCTCCTGAACCCCCTGATCTACACCCTCAGAAACAAGGAGGTGAAGGGGGCACTGAGAAGGCTGCTGCTGGGGAACAGAAAGGGGGGCAAGGAGTGAGGCCCTGGACTGCCCAGCATCCAGCCTCAGGGTCAGCTGCAGTGGGGCCATTGCTGGCCTCTGAGCTGTGGTGCAGAACTGGTCTCAGCCTGCAGCTCAGCATCCTAGCAGGGCTGGCCTTCTGGAAACCTGTTTATGAGAGAACATCACAGGGCCTGTCACCCACACCCAGGTGTGCAGACCTCACCCACCAGCTCCTATTAGGGCCTTGCTGGAAGAAACCCCTCTCTTGAGTTCTGCTTCTGTAGCTTGTCGTTAGTTCACATTGTGCTCTCACATAGGCATTTTACCTAGAATCCCCCAGCTCTCTCTGGGCTCTTGGTGTGAACCACTGTCTCTTCCTGGATGGCATCAAAGGCTGAGTTCAGTGTGGTTTGGTGTTTTCTCTCCCATATTGCACCACAGGCTTACATGGTATTTCTGCACTTTGTTGGACAGATAGATGAGTATGGTGGGTACACAAGTTTAAGAGGATGACTATAAGATGGGCCCACTGGCTGATACCCGCCCTCCAAGCTTTCTTTGCCAAAAAAGCAATTTCCCTGCAGCCTTCCCTGGCCTAAGTGGACAGGATATGTCAAATTCATCAGCAAACTACCTGTTATCTGCATGGAAATGCAGTAGGAATTAGCATTGATGAGAGGAACCCAAGAGAGTTTGAAGGGAGTGACTTTTGTGACCCTTTTTGCAGGCCAGATTCTGAAAGATAAGCATAATTCCTCCTAACCATAAAACCTGTAAGAATGTATAGTTAAGAATCCAGGCTGGGCACAGTGACACACTCCTGTAATCCCAGC
Organism: Urocitellus parryii; assembly: GCF_045843805.1. Lineage (NCBI taxonomy): Eukaryota > Metazoa > Chordata > Mammalia > Rodentia > Sciuridae > Urocitellus > Urocitellus parryii. Next base: position 117,918,397 of record NC_135531.1, read on the forward strand.
AACTCGGGAGGCTGAGGCAGGAGGATCACAAGTTCAAAGCCAGCCTTAGCAAAAGTAAGGTTATAAACAACTCAGTGAGACCCTGTCTCTAAATAAAATACAAAAGAGACATTTACTTAACACACCAGTATGGCTCAGTGGTCTAGTGCCCCTGAGTTCAATCCCAGGTACAAGAAAAAGAATGCAATTAGAACTGGTCAGCATGGGCCAAGGTGACATAGGGTTGCCATGACAGTGGAGACTTGAAAGTCTGAGGTCACCCTGTTTTCAATCTAAAGTCAAGAGGCAGACCTGGGCTGGTCTTTCTGGAAACTTCTCTGGGACCCCAATAAAACTGGAGTGCAGGAATGGTACACTGTCTCTCTCCTCTCTGAGTGGACCAAGTCTGTCACTTGAGAGTGTCTGCTTTCCCCTTTTCCTATCCCTTCGGTAAAGTCATGCCTGTTTCTCTGACTGACAGGCCTGAAACCTTTCTGATGTGATCACAGAGTCAGGGTTTGAAAGGAGTCTTTCCTGTGCCTCAGTTTCCCTGAAGGCCCCACACCTGTAACATCTTCTTCCCCAAACATGGTCATTGTCCCTGATGTCTGGAATCATGTCTGGATTAACACTCTGGATTCATGAAGATTTTCACATGTGACATTGATTTAGGGCTAATTTACATCTTGAAGCATGACGATTTTGCAGTTGTGTTTTAATTGTGCTTGTGAGAAGCACCTGGTGTTTGCCAGGTTCCCACTTGGTGCTCCCAGTTCATCTCACCTCTGTGCTTGTGAGAGGCCAGTGTGACTGGCATCCTTCCCACTGTACCCACTTGGTGCTTGAGATGTGGAGGTTGCATCAGGAGATTTGTTGAGGAGAAGAGAACCAGGATTTACCCAGGGCCTCTCTGACTCCAGTCCCTGAGGTTCCTACTGCACAGCAAACTTTTTTTTTTTTTTTTAAGAGAGAGAGAGAGAGAGAGAGAGAGAGAGAGAGAGAGAGAATTTTTTAATATTTATTTTTTAGTTTTCGGCAGACACAACATCTTTGTTTGTATGTAGTGCTGAGGATAGAACCTGGGCCCCATGCATGCCAGGCGAGTGCGCTACTGCTTGAGCCACATCCCCAGCCCCTGCACAGCAAACTTTCAAAGTGAAAAAGTCCTTCAGCCTTTGACAGGTAGAGACTTCCCAGGGCTCCTCCACTTGCTGTGCACACAGAACCCCTGAGAGCTGGGAGGCACACTCTGATTCAGGGGTCCTGGGAGGGCTGAGGGTCTGCACTTCCCTCATCCCCCAGGTGACACTCACTCTTGGGACTCAGGTTGCATTTTGAGGACCTAGGAGCAGGTCACCTTTGTGGTGAGGGCAGACACCTCTAGGGAAGAGCCAGGACAACAGCACAGACCAGGGAAAGGAGGTGGGAGAAGGTGGCTCAGGCTCCTCTGCCACCACAGCCCTTCCCAGCTCTGTTTCTTCCCTCACCTCCTTGGTGGGGTGCTAGCCCACCCCACCTCTCATTTCCTCCTCTCCACACCACAAGTCACAAGGCACCAGCCCTGAGGTGGGGTTAAGTGGAACCAAACCAAAGCTCCCTGGAGGGGCTTCCTGGGCTTCAGGGGAACCCAGGTGTGAATAGACAAGTCCCCTGTGTAAAGGATTAAGGGTGTGGTCAGGTTGAGGGTGAAAGGGAAACTGAGCTCCCTGTGAGACCCTCCCCAGAATGAAACCCAGGAGTCCTGCTGGAGCTGAGCCAGCCCTGGGAGGGGTTCCTGGGAATGGGGCAGAGCTCCCTGGACCCCTGGGACCCTCCTCCTTTTGGAAGAAGCTCACTAGTGTTCTGAGTGAACTCCATGCTCCTTGTCCCCACGCAGCTTGGAAGGTGCCAAACTCCCAGCCTCTGTAAAAATATCCCAGAGAGAGCAAAGTGTTGCCAGTTTTGACCCCAAGGCTGGGTCCTTTCTCACTCAGAACTGTAGAAGCAGCAACAGTGTAACAGTGACTGGGCACCTTTTGAAATAGCTCTGAGGCTTATTTTTAAAAAGGACTGTTTTCCTTTTCCTCTTCTCCCTGCTTTCCCTCTCCCTAACTGGGGGTGGGAACAAGATCATCTTTGAGTTATCTGTGCCTCACAGAAGCCAGACTTCTGCCAGAGGATCTAGGAAGTGGTTATCTCCCAAATTAACAAGTGAATCCTAACACACCCCTAGGGCTCCTGGAGATCCCCTGTCTGGGCACTCTTGGAAGGCAGCCTTTGAATAGCTCCTTTAAAGTCCCCCTGCTGTTCCTGCTGATGGGCAGAATCACAGCCTCTGGGACTGAAGTCCCCTGTGTTTCTCCTTTGCCAGCAAAGCAATAACACTTATTTTCCCTTTTCTCAAAACCGTGTCCTCGTTATTGAATTGGCTTGGGAATAAGAATTGAGCTTTTGGTTGCAACACAATCAAAATGCCAGTTGAGAAGCCAAGGAGAATTTGATTCTTGGTCAAGAACAGGATGAGTAAAAGCTGGACTCCCAAGTGAACTTCTCACCCTTAAAATGGGGCAGCATCCACATATTATGGAAAACATTTGGCCTTTGGTTTTTTGGGATTGGCTTATTTCACTTAGCCTTATATTCTCCAACTCCATCCATTTACTGGCAAATGCTATCAGATCATTCTTTAAAGCTGAGTAACATTCCATCATATATATAAAGAAAATGTGAGATATATATATATATATATCTCACATTTTCTTTATCCATTCATCTATTGAAGAACACCTAAGTTGTTTCCATAATTTAGCTATTGTGAATTGAGCTGCTATAAACATTGGGGTGGGAAGGGCACTAGAGAAGAATAGTTATCTCAGATTAGGTAGAAGGAAGTGAAGGGAGGGGAGAGGAAGGGATGTGGGAATAGGAAGGACAGTAGAATGAAACAGACATTATTTCTTTATGTATATATGTGACTGCATGACCAATGTGATTCTACAACATGTACACTCAGAAAAATGAGAAATTATATTCCATCTATGTATGATATATCAAAGTACATAAATGCATTCTAGTGTCATGTATAACTAATTAAAACGAATTAAAAAAATTAAATTTAAAAAATAAAAAAAAATGGGGCAACAATTAAGGTAGGGTAAAAGGAATGAAGGGGAGGGCTGGCTGCGAAGGGGAGAGACATTCAAGTGTGTTATTGTGATGAAGTCAGAGTTGTCTGGTGGTCACGCTGTCAGCATGTTAACTCCAGGTTCACCAGCTCCTTAAGAGGGACTCTGGCCTTGAGCAGCCTGTCCTCTGGATGGAAATTCAGTGAGACCTCCCAGGCTGGCCAGGACCAGGCAGGTAACAAATGTGGTTTGCTTAACTCTGTTTCAGAGCAGAGACCTTCAGGGAAACTGGGGCCCTGGGAACTCCCTTCAAACCCTGATTTTTGCCATCAAGTCTGAAAGATTTCAGAGTGCTTAGAGTATGGGCAAGATTTTATTAGGAGGGATGGAAAGGGAAAAGGGACAGTCTCCAGGGAGAAAGGGTCCTCCCAGACAGGACAGGACAGCATGTCCCTCCTGCCCTCTAGTTTTATTGGGGTCCCAGGGAAGTTTCCAGAATCCTGCTCAAGGCCACCTGCTGACTCTGGACCGACAGCACAGGAAGTGCATGGACCTCCTCCAAGAGATGGGGTGGTGCTCACTGAGGACAGAGTCACTGAATTTGCCCCCACTTCCTGCCTCCTCTGTTGGTTCCTTGCACTTTGAAGAGCCCGCAGCAAGCTTCCCTTTTGCCCTGGGCACACTGAAGAGGACTGTAATAAAGAAAGCTCCTGGATTCTAGTAGGGACAGAGGGTGTCAAGATGCGAGGACAGGCAGGTAGCAGTGAAGCCAGAACCAGACAGGCAGTCAGGATAGATAGGTAAATGGAGTCAGGTCGCAAATCAAGGACTCCTATTGGAGTGAGTCTGGGAAGTTGGAGGCTGTCCCCTGAGGGACTGAAAGGCCTTCAGAGCCCTTCCTCCACCCTATCTAGATAACCCGCTGAGGTAACCTGTCCCAGGGATTGCCCCTCCCTACAGGGAGTTGTGAAAGTTGTTGATTAATGTTTCCTGGGCTGCTCTATCTGGCCCTTCCCCACCCATCTGCTTCTCACCTTTTGGCCATCCACTGAGCAGCTCCTGGGCCTAGTCAGGCACATACAAAGGAGAGACCAGGGGAAGAGAGCAGGAGAACTCAGGAAGCCTAGGCAGGACACCCTCGCTTCCTGGGATACCAGCTATAGCCCCCTACTCCCTCCTGCAGAAGTCTATGTACCCCCTTTTAAATAAACTCTATTTATATGCCTGCCTTGGTGTGCTTCTCTAATGCCATACTTCAACATGGGAGGGAGCAGAACTCACCACCCTTAACTGGTGGTATCAGCAGCATGGCTGGGCACAGACGCTGCGCCTACTAGATGCTAGAACCTAGAAACCTGTGCATATAGCCAGTTGATCCCAGTTTAGGACTACGAATGATTGGGCCATCTAAGTTGTTCCCACCAGGCTTATGAAACCAAGAATAACTGGGGTCTGCTGAAAAGAGATCTGACTTGAGCCAGCTGAAAGATGATCACAATCTCACCTACTTTTTGGACCTGAGTCAGTTGCTAGATGAGGAGATTATGGCAGAAGTGAGGACAGGCCTCATGTTCCTCCACAGTTTTACTGCAGAGCTGGACCTGACTCAAGGAGGACTTCTGTGGACATGGACAAACACATTGGAGAAAAGAGCACATATTGGGTGGAATAATACATTCCAAAACTGATAAACAGTTATTGGCTTCTCAGGGACATTGGGTGGAAAAGAGTTTGATTTCACATAGTGGTAACAGAAAGACACAAGGCTATGACCTTATACTTAAATTTCCATCACTCCAGACTCAGAAACGCTCTTATATGGATGCCCTGGCCCATAGAAAGGGCGATTGTGGCCAAAAGCTATGCAACACCGCCACCTGGAGGAAGTAGTGAAGATAGCGCTTCATCCCACCGTCCGCAGGTGTGACTTGGAGGTAGCTGAGGTGTCCCCACTTGCCTTCTCACTTTTCCAGTGCAGGTCAGACCTAGAAGTTGCAGTGTGTCATCAGCAACACAGTGGCGGTGATCGCTCGCTTCTCCTTAGCTTTCTTCATTCTCCTGCAAGCCCACAGTCCTCAGGTGGTGTAAATAGGGCTGATCATAGGTGTACCAATGAAGCTCAGCTTTGATGTGAAGCACAGGTGTTACAGCTCCATTGCAGGTGACATGGACGTTTGCTTGGTCAAACTTTAGTCAGGCTTATGACTCATCCTTATGAAATGCACTTATAGCAAAGAACCCTTGCTACATCAGCTTAGGTAGAAATTCCTGGGCTGATCCCTGATCAGGGTCCTGGTCCCTCACCTTCCCACAGGTAGCCACTGACCATCCTGGGCAGGCTTCAGCGGTGGTCCCATTAGGTCAACTTAGCCAGAGGTCCCTTAGGCTGGTGCTTGGATTTAGCCACCTTCCCTACAGATCCTGCACCACTCCATCGCCACTTGCTGCACTCAGAGCTGAGCCTAGTCCCTCTCAGGCCTCAGCCGGAAGGCCCAGCACAGTGGTCCTTATCTATTGTTTTTCTACTTCATGTTAATTCCTATCACTGAATGATTCTTCTCAGCAAAAACATCACAATAATGTAAAACTGAAAGAGCCTTCTCCCAGAGACCATGGAGAAAATATGCCAGCTGGAATGATGAGCAGCTGGAAGGGGGAGAAATGCAGTATCTCTTAAAGTGGCCCTTTATTATTTATTGACATTTTTAAACTTCATGGAGGAATAGTTTACTGACAACCTTTAACAATGATCTTTGGGAAAGGAAGATATCAGTACGGGTAGATTCACTAGTAAAGGGATATCAACAGAAACGCCTGTTTTCCCTGAAAACAACGTACAGCAGCAAATGCACCGACACAGATATGAGACAGTCCAGGAGCCAGGGCGATCTTACATATGCTCCTGGGGATTTCAGATGACACACCCGGGAGTACCACCGTAAATCAGAGGCCATACGCAGGATGGCCAGCAGGGGGCACTCTGCTCACTGCGGAGTGTAGAAAACCGTCCCACCGAATCAAGGACAGGGTTCTAAACTCAGGAAACTGGATGAAGCCTTCTGGACCCAAGCACAGCACAGAGCGCAAGAAGAGACTGCAGAGGTGAGAGAGAGAGAGGCCTCTGGAGGTGCTGGGAAGGAAACCCTCCAGCTCCAGGGTCCTCTAGGCCGACTGGGGAATTAAACTGGCATACAGAGATTAAGGGAGCGGGCTGGGATATAGCTCAGTTGGTAGAGGGCTTCCCTCAACTGCACAAGGCCCTGGTTTTCAATCCCCAGCACCACCAAAGAGAGACAGATTAAGGGAGAAAAGCTATTCAGTGACTTGCATGTGCGTGGGAGTCGCCCTCATGTGGAGACCTAGAGAATGGCCAGGTAACTGAGATGGCAGAGCCTCTTGAGCTACAGAAAGGGTGTGGGCGTCTGGCATGGTGGAGGGAAGGGAGCAATCCAGGGAATGAGGGTGGCCTTGCTGTGCTGATAGGTCTGCGAGTGCCAGCACTGTGGGGTGCAGCCCTCTTCCTGGAAGACACCTTCACTGATACAATTTCCTCCCCAAACGAGGTTCTTCAGAGCCACTCCTGTGCCTGCTCAAAAGAACGACCTTGGAATCAATAGGCCAGCGGGCATATTGGGGGCCTACTTTGGTCTTTAGAGTCGTAATTTAGGGTGGGATGTGGTGAGCCCCAACATCAAGGCACCCACTTGGGAAAGGTCTGCCAACGCTGTAGGCTTCTGAAGGCCTCCTCTAGCACAGCTGATTGTCCCCAATTCCATTCCCCTTGTGCAGTCCTGACACAGCCACTGTCCCTCACTCCAGCATGCAGAGGGCACTCATCTGTGTTTCTAGATACACCCTGGTCAACCCCAGTCTGAAGGTTTACTGAGTCTACTCTGTTAACTTGATGCTGAGACCAAAATACCTGGCAAGAACTGCTTAGAGGAGCAAAAGTCAATCTTGGCTCATGGTTTCAGAGATTTAGTCCATGGTCAGCCAATGCCACTGCTCTGGGTGGGTCTTAGGTGGGGCAGAGCATCACCTTGGTGGAAGGGCATGGAGAAGGAAACCTGCTCAGGGTGTGAGATGAGCTTCTGTCATAGCAATCACTTCCTATCTGCAGAAGAGGGTGCTCAACAGGCCGTCACCTTTGCTTATGGGCTATGTTGGGTTTTGATGGCTGCTTGGGTTTCTTTTGGGGTGGGGGCTTTTGCTCAGTTTCTGCTGTAGTATTATGAATTCACATTTTACAGCATATATTTATAACATATAACATATTTATAACATATAAACTTTTCTCTACTTCCTGCAGCCAAGGTGTTAATGGACAGGTCCCAGACTTCACCCCAGTTCTCTCCTGCTGGGTCTTCTTTCGAAAGGGCAACTATAACTGTGCCCACTCTGCATGGTGACCCACAGTGCTCTTTGTCTTCTGACTCGGATTCAGTTCTAGGGTCATTCCCAAAGTGGACATTGTTCTTCACCATGTGCACCTCCCATAAAGCATTAATTTCTAGGATATATAATGAACTCAAAAAACTTAACACCAAAACCCACAAATAACTCAATCAATAAATGGGCTAACGAACTGAACAGACACTTCACAAAAGAAGAAACACAATTGATCAACAAATATATGAAAAATTGTTCAACTTCTCTAGCAATTAGAGAAATGCAAATCAAAATTACACTAAAATTTCATCTCCTGTCAGAATGGAGATCATCAAGAATACAGGCAACAATAAATGATGGTGAGATGTGGGGAAAAAGGTGCACTCATATATTGCTGGGTGGGACTGCAATTTGGTGCAACCACTATGGAAAGCAGTATGGAGATTCCTCAGAAAACTTGTAATGGAACCACCATTGACCCAGCTATTCCATTCCTCCGTTTATACCCAAAGGACTTAAAACTAGCAATTACTGTAATGCAGCCACATCAATATTTATAGCAGCTCAATTCATAATAGCTAAACTATGGAACCAACCTAGGTGCCCTTCAATAGATGAAATGGATAAAGAAAATGTGGTATTCAATGGAATATTACTTAACTTTAAAGAAGAATGAAATTATGGCACTTCCCAGTAAATGGATGGAGTTGGAGTATATCAAAATAAGCCAATCCCAAAAAACTGAAGGCTGAATATTCTCTCTAATATGTGGATACTGATTCACAATAAGGCATTAGGGAAGAATAGTGTTACCTTAGATTAGATAGAGGGAAGTGAAGGGAGGGGAGGGGAGGGGAAGAGATGTAGTGATAGGAAAGATAGTAGAATGAAACAGACATTATTACTGTGTGTATATATGTGACTGCAAGACCAATGTGATTCTGCAACGTGTACACTCAGAAAAATGAGAAATTATATCCCATCTATGTATGATATATCAAAGTGCATAAATGCATCCTACTGTCATGTAGAACCAATGAAAACAAACAAAAAAATTTTTAAAAATTCTTTCTCTGCCATCATAAAATTCGGGTGGTTTTGATTGCTTTCATTTTCATTGTTTTTATTTTGGAGAATGCATGAAGAAATGTGGACGTAGGTAGCTACAGTGTGCTGTGGAAGCCCCCCACTTCTCCTTGGGAGTTTTAGTGGGAGGTCTCTTCACTGGGTGACCCAGGCATGGCCATGGTGCGGAGCCACCAGCAGAGGAGTGCTGTCCTGAGGTCCTGAGTTGGAGACTGGTTCACCCCTCAGTGTGACAGCAATACGGACTGCCAAGCTGAGAGCCCCGGAGAGCAGACTGGAGATGGCTGACTAAGGCCTTCAGGTAGGACAGCCCAGACAGCAGTATTCTTAAATTTTCAACATCAAGGGGGAATCCACACTTGACACATACCATGTAGCTGTCTGTGAAAAGGTCTTGCTGCTCCTCACAACTTTGAAGGAGGCTCCCTGGCATGTGAGAGCAGGGAAGCAAGGGCCAGCGATGTGAGAGGCACTTTGTGCTCATAAAACTGGCCCCAAACAGCAACAGCAAACAGCAAAGCCAAGCAAGGGAAAGGAAAGACGCACACAGAGGGTGGGAAGGAGAACTGACCTCAGGAAGCCAATTTCAAGATGTATTAGAGAGCATATGTGCCAATAAAAATATGCTGTGCAGAGATATTCACTCAATAAAGTAAAATATATTCCTGCTAATTGAAAATATGGTAAGAAACCCAACAGAAGGGCTCGATGATCAGTGAGGAAATAGTCCAACAAGCAATCTATAATCAGAAAGAAATGAAAATAAGAGGAAAAAAACAGAAAATTGATACAGAAGATGGAACACTAAATAATAACAGTAGTCTTGAAAGTTGGGGCTGGGATTATGGCTCAGCGGCAGAGTGCTCGCCCAGCACGCGTGGGACCCAGGTTAGATCCTCAGCACCACATAAAAATAAAGCATTGTGTTGGGTCCATCTACACCTAAAAAAAAATAAATATTTTTAAAAAATTAGAAAATAGAGGAAAGGAATCACTAATGGGATCAGTTGATTGACAGCGTTTACCATCTGAAAGTCAGGTATTACCACATTAATGGGCTTTCTGAGACCACGGCAAGGTGATGAAGATGGTTTACTATTCATAATATGCAAGGAAAGCAATTTCTCCATAAGCTTCTGCAGAGGCTAAAAGGACCAGAAGTTCAATGGCTTTCAGTTTCTCACCAACAAATTCAAATTGGAGATTTTCAAAGTAGATTATTGTCGATAACCCAAATGTCATTCACACAGAGGCTAAAATAAATATTTTTAAGGTCATAAAAGTTTAACTTCTCTAGTAAAAGACTCTGTGTTTCTGTAAAAATAAAAAATATGAGGGAAGAAGATGTGAGTTAAAGGGCTGCAGGTCCAACAAGCAGCCGGGAAGTTCTGGGAGCTGAGATGGGGCTGTGCCTGTGGCGTGGAGGAGGTCTACCAGGGCAGAGCAGGCCCAGCTGACCCCAGCAGACACAGATGTCAGTCTAGACTCATATACAACCTGATGGGTGACTTTTCTGAGGTGCAGATAAGTTAGGCAATAGTTATTCTCTAAATTTCGCACTCTCAAGGTATGATTGTAGTGAAATATGTTTGTGCATGATCAGTAACTTGAAATGCCTTCTCTCTGCTCTAAAGAGTATGGAATAATTTATTCCCAACCCACATTTGTGTGGCCTTATACGTTTTATTCCAGTGATTTATAAGCACTGAATCCTCTATTGGGAATATCCAACTCTCCATTTTTGCATATTCTGCTGGTTTCCTGTCTGTAGCAGTATTTCTTTTCTTTTTGATACAATTTTAGTTTTTTTTATGTGACGTATTTATTATTCTTCTTGCTGTAATATTAGAGAAATAAGAATAAATTTCAGTATTTCTAAGTTGTGTTCTAGAACTCTGCTCTCGGATCTACCAAGGGGAAGAAGAGGGAGCCATTGCAGACACTAAGACTTAAATGACTAAATGATCCAGTCACATCTAGTGTGGGAAGCTCAGTGCTCAGAGCATGGACAGACGGTGTCTGGGGACCTACACAGAGGAACTGCAGCAAGATCCCTGTTTTGGAGAGAATGTGCTCAACAAGTTTAGAGCACGAACTTGCCCTCAGTCTCCTGGGACAGAACTGGGAGCCCTGGGACTCATTAAGCCCTCTGCTTCTTCCTCTAGTTGCTTCCAGCAATTAGAGTGTTTTCTGTTTCTTGTGTTCTCTGTGTCTCCTGGTGCAGCCTGTCTGTTGAACTGAGCAGGAAAAGACAGCCAAGAGTCTTCTGTTTGCTTGGAAGCGTAGGAATTGCAAGGTGATTTGTTAGTTTTTGTTGCAAGCAGTACTGGGCACTGGACCCAGGGTTGGTCCACCACTGAGCCACATACCCAGACCTTTTTATTTTGAGACAAGGTCTTGCTAAGTTGCTGAAGCTGGCCTGGAACTTGTGATCCTTCTGTGTCACTCAGCCTTGTAGCTGGGATTACAGGCAGGACTAGAGTGCCTGGCCAAATTGAAGATTTTGATTGATTTTTCTGCCTGGTTTTATTTGAGAAATGTATTTGATGATTTCATTTTCATGAAATTGATGCAATCCCACTGGCAAATCTCTTTATTTACTTATTTATTTTTTTTTGTTGCCACAAACTCGTATTAATGAATTAGGAATATACTTACATAAATAAGTTTTTAAGTAACATTTCCTAGTGAACTTCTGAATCTCTGTGTTAATTAAACTACAAATGTGGGCTGACTTTACTGTTTCATTTCGGGAAGAAATTAGCCTCAAGAATTCATGCTGCTCCCCAGAGAACATGCCTGCTGGTGCCCATGTGAGTCCATGGGAAGACTCAGGGGAGCCTTCTTCTGCCCTGGGCATGGTAAGAAAGTGGAGATGAGGAAGCATTGTTCTCACCTCTTTGCCCACAGGTGTGGGTTGCAAGGCTTGTGACAATAAAATACCACTGGAGGCTGGGTGTGCTGGCACATGTCTATAAAACTAGCAGCTGGGGAGGCTGAGACAGGAGGATTGAGAGTTCAAAGCCAGCCTCAGCAACAGCAAAGTTCTAAGCACCCCAATGAGACCCTGTCTCTAAATAAAATACAAAGTAGGGCTGGGAGTGTGGCTCTGTGATCCAGTGCCCCTGAGTTCAATTCCAGGTATTAAAAACAATTATGAAAATTACAGATTACTCTACATTTTTGGTTTAAAGAAGCTGATGAGGACATTCCTTATCAAGGGGAAAAAATATACAACTCTGGTTTTCTTGTTTTCTGTCACAGGCCAGAGGAAAAACGTGGTTGTACAAAACAGAAGTGTGACTGATTCCCTGTAATTTCTCCTCTGTCCCTCCCTTGAGCCCAGGGATCCCATGGGGAATGTGAATGCCCTGGAGTACCAAGCCCTGTTACTCTGGGTCCTCTTCCCACTGTCTCTGAGGATCCCTCTGATGTCAGCTTCACAAAACCCTTGTCCTCAGGGCCACTGAGGCCCACTGGAGCTGGAGTCCAGTAGGCAAGGGGAAGCTCCAGGTCCCTTCCTCTTTCTCTCCTGGTGTCTCTGCTGCTTTGTGGCACAGGAGAGTCATTCCCACCAGCTCAGGCTGGGCCTATTCTGGAGAAAGAGCGAGAAAACAAAGGGGCATCGGAAATCACAGGGCAGAGGGCTTTGCTGGAGTCAGACCACCCCTCTTCCTCCTTCCACAACCAGCCAACCTCAGCTGCCTTGATAACATGACATGCCACCAGGAATGGTGAGCAGGGTATGTACCTAACCTTTCTGCTGATTCTTCACTCCTTCTTCTGTGCATTAGCATGCTGACTACCGACCTCCTTGAACCATCCAGAGTGTGCAGGTAATGCCAAAGGAGAGGCATGGCCTCTGTTCTTAGAGAACTTAATAGAGTGATGCTGTGCACACCTGCAGAGTGCGTGCCACACACAGACCTACTCAGAGTCCCACAGCAGGGAAACCATGCACAGCCAACTGTCTGGAATTCATTTCTGCTAGTTAATCAAAGAACACAGGCTATAGAAAATACACTTTGAGCTACTCTTCAAATAAAATAATAGGCAAGGATATGCATATCGATATAAAGAGAATGGACAAAATTCGTTCATATCAATGGCCCAGGGGACAAAGAAGATACTGAACTGCAGTAAGTTAATGAAGGGCAGTACCCAGCAGAGAACACTTTCATCTGAATTTGAAGTAAACTGGGTGTAGAGATAGGATGGGAAATAAGAAACCCAACCCAGACAGGAAACAGAAAACACTCGGTCATCAGCCTCAGCCCAACACAGGCTGTGGTAGGAAATCTGGATGTGAGGAAGACCAAGGGTGAGGTATGAGAACTGAATGTTGGAGTGATGTGAACACACCGCCAGCATTGGCATTGATGTGGTGGGCACCAGGCGCCAGGATCCCACGGAGTCACTGTGCTCTAGAGCAGGGTGAGGAACAGTGCTGTTTTCTGCGAGGAGTAAATGGCCCTCACAGCCAGGTCCTGAGGGGGTGGGCAGAGCTCCTGCCACTGACCTGCTCTGTGCTGGTCATACCTATTGGCACTACCTACTGCACATCTGCTACGTGGGTGCCTGATTCCAGTGCAGGAGGGAGAACCAGACATCCTCTTGGGCTCAGCGACCTCCACAGAATAAAACCTCAGGCTAGAATGAGAGATAGTGTGCAGCAGGGGAAATCAATGCCTAGGTGTAGGGACAGAGGTTGAGTAGGAAGAAGGGAGGCCCAGGGGACAGGTGGAGACCAAGGCTGCCAAAGCAGGGTCAGTGCAAGCAATCTGAGCAGTCCTAGGAGCTGCACAGAGGAGGGTGAATCTGAAGGACATTATGAAGAATGTTCCCAGGGCTGAGGGCCAGGCAGGCTTGTACGCTGCAAATGGCCACATGCAGGCCATGGAGCTTGGAAAATTCTCAGCCCTGGAGAGTAGAAGTTGGGACAGAAGACACATAGGCCATTGATGAGGGAATGGTTTGGAAGCAAACCCGTGCACACGGCAGGGTTCTTGGAAAGCAGGCAAAGGCAGCTGGGGATTCATCAGGAGGTGAGCAAAGGGAAACATTTGAACATTGTAGGGGAAGAGTAGTAATTCAGCAGAGGACTGAAGGTCACGGACAATGGTAGGGAAATGGAAGAAGTGGGGGAACTAGAGGAGGAGGGAAGAGCAGAGGGGACACTCAGCATAAATCCAGGCTGCGGTCCAGGTAATGCACAGGCAGGCACAGTCAGCTGAGGTGTGCACTGTGGATACACAGGGAAGTGGGAAACTCCCCAGGGTGAAGCACCAGCTCCTCTCTGACCTCCCACTGGGGTTATAGTTCTTAGTGCAGTGAAAAGATCTGTGTCTTGCTTAGTCCTGGTAGCATGAGGTCTAAAATTTTGGTTTATATAAGCCTTTAAATTTCAAATATTTGAAAATGTTATCATTAATTTAAGAAGCAATCATAGCACCTTAAGTTCTTTGGGATTTCAAGGTGGCGTTTTATGGACTGAAGTTGACCTACTACTACCTGGACAATAGATGGAGTCTTAGGAGGCAAATGATACAAAGAGTGGGAAAACGGAAGTGAAGTTTGTTCCACAATCAAGGAACCTGCAGCAATGGAAGGAAAAGAGGCACAAGAGGGTCAGTCCCCTCTGCCAAGGGCACACTTCTTCATTATAATAGGAGGTGGAAAAGGGACAGGCTTATCTCCTTAATGTCTGTCTGAGACCTGCTTATAAACATTTAGTGATCACCAAACCCCCCAAAATCTGGCTAAAATATTCCTCCCTCTGGGTCCATAGGGAAGTCAGTAACCACTTCATTAATTAGTTAAAATGCAAAGTTCTCAAGCTGAACACAGGTACTAGAGACCTAGGATGAAATGACCGTAATCTCTCTCTTCCAAAACTGTCTCAAAAGGAGATTGGGGGCAACTCCAGAAGAGAGTCACATGGCACCTGCTACGATGGAACAGTATCCCATCATAAGCCTGGGTTAGACACCAAATCCTCAGACTCAGCCTCTTACAGGGTGACTGAAATCACAGACCCTGGAGGAATCAGACAGGCAGGAAAACTCACATCAGTCTTGGTGATGAAGGGCCATAATGTGGAAAAGCCAAAATGTGGAGCTGAATCCCTCCCTCTCCTCTCTTTTCCTTTTCTTTTGTCTTTCCTTCCTTTCTTCTCTCCTCCTTCCTTCTTCCTCCTTCCTTCCTCCCTCCCTCCCTTCCTTCCTGTCTCCTTCCTTTCTTCTCTCCTCCCTCCCTCCCTCCCTTCCTTTCTCCTTCCTTTCTCCTCCCTCCCTCCCTTCCTTTCTCCTTCCTTCCTTCTCTCCTCCTTCCTTCCTTCTTCCTTCCTCCCTCCCTCCCTTTCTTCCTTTATTCCTCTCTCCTCCCTCCTCCCTCCCTTCTTTCCTTCTCCCTCCCTCCCTCCCTCCCTCCCTTTCTCCTTCCTTTCTTCTTTCCTCCTTCCTTCTCTCCTCCTTCCTTCCTTCCTTCTTCTTTTCCTTTCTTTGAGGAGTCTGGCAGGAGCCAACCTCTCCTAAAGATTGGTGATGACGAAAGTTGCCACGGCGTCCACCCAGCCTCAGGTGCACTCAGGATGCTCATTCACAGAGAGAGGAGGGACTCCGACCCTGGTACAAAGTCTCCACTTTCCTCCTGGACTGAGGAAGAGGACAGATGAGCTCTGCTTGTTCATGGGAAGCCTGATTCAGGGGGTTCAGATCTAGAGGAAAAATAGGGAATTTTCTGCCCTAAAAATTTATTTCCATAAATCTTGAAAATGTTTTCACCTTCAAAAAATTTGATCCATTTTTAGCAAAATGTTCATAATATAGTGCTTAAAAATATATTCTCTCTTTAAGAATATGTTTATTTTGAAAACCCAGAGTTTGGGAAGGTGGCGGATGGACGGATGCCAAGACCCGCGGGGCTTGAAGTCGAGGCGAAAAGAGGGATTGAGTTGCCCTTCTCGGTTTCCTTAGGTCCTGGGCGAGCTGGCTCATCTCCACAGCGAGGACCCTTTTGCTGAGCTTATCACGCGCTTCCCTAGGAGAAAGGGTGTGCAGGGCTGGGGCGCCGCCCAGTTGGACCTCCTTGCGTTTCCCCCACCCCGCACGCGCCAAGCCCGCATCCCGGTGCAAGTGTGCCAGCCTGGCCACTGGCCTGTTGGGCATTGTCGAACGACTTTTCCTTTAGGGAGAACTCGGGTTCCCTGACTTTTGGCCTGAAGAATCGTGGGGCTGCTGCCGGACAGCACTGGGGCACCGCTCCCCCTCCCCGAGCGGTCGCCCCCAGTCCTGAGAGCTATGCGGCGGGGAGGACACTACAGGGTTACCGCCCGCCCGCAGGGCGCCCCAGTGGCTGGAAGTGGACTCTCTCAGAATGGGCGCGCGTCCACCTTAGGGGCTTCACTACTCGTCCCAACTCTTTGTTCGCCCCCCCACACCCGCGCCAGCTGCCTTTACTGCGGCGCAGACCTGCGGCCGCCCTTCACAGACGGGGAGGAAGGGCTCCTCTGCTGCTGTCGCCCGATCCCCTACTTTGTGCTATTCTCAAGGGAAGTGAAGGGATTATGCGTCACCAAGGACTGGGAGAGCGCCGGCTACCTGCAGCGCATCCATTCAGCTCCAGGCACCCTCCAAGGAATTGTTTCTGTCCACAAAACCCGGCTGCATAGATTTTTCACAAGTTTAGTTCAAAAGAAAAATATAAGGCATTTTTAAATATAAAATAATTTATAGATAAAAATGGATATGCAGGGCTGGGGATGTGGCTCAAGTGGTAGTGTGCTTGCCTGGCATGCGTGTGGCCCGGGTTCGATCCTCAGCACCATATACAAAACAAAGATGTGTGTTTGTGTCTAGGGCTGGAGTTGTGGCTCAGTGGTAGTGGCTTGCCTGGCATGTGTGAGGCCCTGGGTTTAATCCTCAGCACCACATATAAATAAATAAATAAATAAAATTTTAAAAAAGATCCATTTACAATGAAAAATATTTTTTAAAAATCTATGTGTCTAAATCTCTCTTGCCCAATATTATATAAGCTGAAATTTAAATTTATAATCACTGAATTAAATTATATACATGTAATGAATTATGTTTATATGGATTAAATTATTTTATTGTGTACATTTAATTGATTAAATTGATGTTAATTAAAATTAAATAATTGAAAAAAAAAAAAAAACCCGGCTGCAGTGAGAGCTTGGCCAGCGCCTCTTCGTAGCGGCTCTTTTACTTCCAATCTGAAGAGTGGCCTTGGGCAATCACTTCTGTATCCACAGCTGAAAACAGGACAAGACTGTTCTGGATCCTAGTCGCTGGGAAGGGGGGGTGGGGGGACACACTGGAGAAGCTGAGGTGAATGTGAATTTTCCTAGAAAAACTGCTTTGCCTGACCTTGTTCCCATGTAACTGGCTCTGCTAGAAGTGGGTGCAGGAGGTTCCTGCCCACCAGCTCCAGAACCACCACTTGATTCATCAAAGCACTCACGAAAGCTCCTACTATGTTCATGGTGGTCAGAATTTTTCTCATGTTTCAAGCATTTCCATTTATTCCTATAATCTAGGTAGCACAGTTTCAGAGTTGAGCCATATAGAATTAATTAGTTTATTTATTTTTTTAAATTTTTTTTAAAGAGAGAGAGAGAGAGAATTTTTTAATATTTTATTTTTTAGTTTTCAGCGGACACAACATCTTTGTTTGTATGTGGTGCTGAAGATCAAACCCGGGCCGCAGGCATGCCAGGCAAGCCCGGCTACCGCTTGAGCCACATCCCCAGCCCCAGTTTATTTATTTTTGGTACACCAAAACCAATTGAAAATCGATATCACCCTCCTTTTAACAAGTCAAAAAAGCAAACTGAGGAATTTATAGCAAAGGACTTGGAGTTAACAAGTGAATCAGGGCCTGACTTAGGGTAACATCCTAGAATGGAAGAACCTGCATTGTTAGAGGAGCCCTGGAGCAGAAGACACTCAGTAGACCTCCAGGCCTTAGGAGTGCGATATCTGACAATGGTAACCGCTGGGGACACAGGTCGCTCTTGGCTATTTCTGAAGCCTCCAGGGACAGGTCGCTCTTGGCTATTTCTGAAGCCTCCAGGGACAGGTCGCTCTTGGCTATTTCTGACTGGGTAGTTCTTCCTGTCCCTTGTCACTTCCATCTCTAGTGATTCTTATGCCCTTTGCTGCTACACAGACAGGAGGTCAGGTACTTCCATGATCTGTCCTTGGCATTCCCCCTCCTGTGACCCAGAAGCTGATGAGCTCTAGTGGGCCCTAGTGGCTTGCCTTTCTTGCTCAGGACCTGTTCAGCCAAGATACCCTGCACTTAGGTCACAGCTGCTCTAAGCCAGGGGTCCCAAATGGCTTACAGGCAAGTTTGATTTCAGGGAGTTTTCGGGGAGGCCTCTGGGTTGCCTAAACACTCTTCCACAGCCACCCCACAGACCTCTCCCTACCAGCCTCACTCACATTGGTCTGCCTGGTCCTGTAGGCACTTAGTTTGCAGCCTAGGCTTGCTATTAAGCCATTTCCAACACATTCCTAATGGGTCATCTCAATTCTGCTTGATTCCCAAAAGATCAGACAATGCATTTGGGGGTTCAAGCTGCCTGGGTTCAAATCCAGTCCTGCTACATGCCAGCCATGTAGAATTGGGCCAGCTTCCTCCTCACCTCCAAAAACTGGAAATGAAGTAATAGTTCCTACCTTGCAGAGTTATTGTGGGAACTGAATGAGTTAATATTCAGAAAGTACTGAAAATAGCATCCTCCACATCCAGGGAAACTAATGTTCTCAGGACTCTCTTCCAGCTGCCATCTGTACCTAAGTGGGTTAGGTTTATGGTGTTTGAAAGACTCGATGAAAGAACAATGTCTTCAGCAGAGTCTTCCCATGTTCGGTGGCAAGTGAGGGCACTGTCCCCGCTGAGTTGTGTTTTTGTTTTTTAGTTATAAATGGACACATTACCTTTATTTAAAAAAAAAAGAATATGTTTATTTTTAATTCCCACAAACTTTCTGTTTGTTTTTTAAATGATATTTAGGTTTTACATTTTGTTTTGAGTACATTTTTTTTTACCCTTGATGTATAAACACTGTTGATTTCTGGTGTTAACCCAGTAAGCGATGCACATGGACAGGCACGTTTTCACTAGAAGTTCCAGATGTTCTTAGTATGTAACAGGGGTGCAGAGGGGCTGGGAATTACTTTTTCTTTTCTTTTTTTTTTTTTTGTTTCAAATTCCATTTTCCTCAGGTGTAGTAGAGATGGATGGGACCAACGGCAGCACCCAGGGCCACTTCATCCTTCTGGGTTTCTCTGACCGCCCCCACCTGGAGAGGGTCCTCTTTGTGGTCATCCTGGTAGCCTACCTGCTGACCCTGGTGGGCAACAGCACCATCATCCTGGTGTCTCGGCTGGACCCCCGGCTCCACACGCCCATGTACTTCTTCCTCACCCACCTGTCCTTCCTGGACCTCAGCTTCACCACCAGCTCCATCCCCCAGCTGCTCTACAACCTGAGTGGCCATGACAAGACCATCAGCTATGTGGGCTGTGTGGTCCAGCTCTTCCTGTTCCTGGGCCTGGGTGGAGTGGAGTGTCTGCTGCTGGCCGTCATGGCCTATGACAGGTCTGTGGCTGTCTGCAAGCCCCTGCACTACAACTCTGCCTATCCATCCACAACTCTGCCTGGGCTTGGTGTTGGTGGCCTGGGGCTGTGGGATGGCCAATTATTTGATCATGTCACCAATGACGTTGTGGCTACCTCGATGTGGGCACAACAAGGTAGACCACTTCCTGTGTGAGATGCCCACCCTGATCTGGTCAGCCTGCATCAGCACTGCTGCTGTGGAGGGCATCGCCTTCATCCTGGCCATGGGCATCGTGCTGTCTCCCCTGGTCTTCATCTTGGTGTCCTATGGCCACATCGTCAGGGCTGTGTTCAGAACCCAGTCGTCCTCAGGAAGACACAGAATCTTCAACACAGGCTGAGTGGTGAAGCTAAATGATTCTAACAACACAGGACTTAATACATGAAAGATAACTACACACAAAAGGGCTCTCATACACACACAAGGAACAGGAGTCATCTCAACAGATCACAAGTCCAAGACCTCTGAAAACATGAGGAAATAACCAAGTTTCCACCCAAAATTTATAACACCCCAAGAAAGGAGCCTGCAGATATGGAAATGGATGACATTCCAGATAAAGACTCTAGAATTATTTATATATTTAATGAGCTAAATTAAGATCAAAAGAACAAATGAAGAAAAATACAGAAAGTGAAAGACCATTTAAATAAATAAATAATGAAATTGAATACAGAAAAGCCCATCAGAATTCCTGGAATTTCAAGGCACAATGAAGCCAATAGAATTCAACTGAAAGTGTCATCAATAGATGAGATTGTGTAGAAAATGAGGCACAGAACTCTCAGCAATTTATAGAAATACCCGTGGTTTTGAAATATGTACTCTAGAACTATGCCCAGCAACCATAACTAAAATAAGGGAAACGTTCATTTCTAGATGAACTTCTGTGTGGGAACATTAGTCAGGATTATTAAAAAGTCTCAGAACCTAAGGAAGCAATTACTTCAAGGAGTAGGTGATTTATCAGCCACTAAATACTGAGTATTTACAACATTGTATCGGACATAGAGGTAAATCTAAGTATTCTATAAATCGGATGTCATTATACCCTGTCTCTAAATTAAAAATGAAAGAGGGCTGGTGTTGTGGCCCCGTGGCTGAGCACTCATGGGTTCATTCTCTGGTACAAAAAAAAAACAAAAGAAAAAAAAATGAATGAATAAATGAGTAAAATGAGTTAATAAAATCAAAGGCTAGTTTGACATTTGGGCCTTAGGATGAGCACTTTCATCCAATTGCCACCAATCTAAGTAATTATAATTATAATCTTATTGTTTCCTAAATATTTTAATGTTTCTCTCCTCCTCCATTAGTATAATTACTGCTCTTGTTTTCCATAATATTTTCTACTTACATTCAAACTGACATTTGAATCTAATTGTATCAGCCAGGGTTTTTAATTGAAAGGAATGAAGCAAATTAATTTCTATTAAGACAGAAAAGAAACATACTGAAAGGTATCTGATGGCCCCTACAGTCTTCAGAAACACCCAGCAGTCAGGCTGGATATGTATACATCAAGAACATCCCCAGTACATGTATGAGATAGAACAATAGAGGATGTCCCTGGTCAAACAGCAGATGATTGTGCTGATGCCACACCACCAGGTCAAGTGACCTTAGTAAATCCCATAAGCTCCAGTTTGGTGAAATGGGACAGAACGTGGATGGAGAGTTACCTCCAGGATGGAGCTGGGCATGTGGCCGATGGCTCATGGAACTGACCAGGCAGGCAGATTAGAAAGCACTTAACCCAGTGATACCTGCAGACACAGGCTGCCTGTGAGGCTGGGGAGGGCACAGCCATGCACATGAGAGAGGCACACTGTGTTGACTGCCCAGGTGGTGGGAAAGAAGACCCCAAAGAGCTGCTCAGAGGAGGCACTGGTGATATGAGCCAAGGAGAACCTCCTAGTGGAGTCAAGGATCATGGATGCTGCCGGTCAAATAATTTGAAAAGGGAAGTGAAGGAAAAGTGCAGCATCTGCCCAGGGCATAGAATGCTCTTTACATAGCACATGCCAGGAGAATGATCAGAGATGTGGGTGACAGTGGGTTCTAGGAGCTGCTTAGAGTATCATATATCCATAACTGAGATTTAAAGGAAATAAATTACTATTTTAAGGCATTTAAAAGAAATGCATGGCTATTTTTCAGAGTACAATTCTTTGTCTCAAGACCAGGAATTATATAATAAAGATGTCATATCTTTCCCTAAAGGAAAGACTTTGAATCACCCAGAAATCCTGTGATTTGGGGACACTGGCCCCATGTTTGTGGAACACTTGAAGTTTCTACAGTTCAAGTAGCTGTGGGCTATAAGTATAAATTACACACAGGATTTGACAAAATAGAATAAAAACAAAGTATACAAGCAACAATATTTTTTCATGACACATGTAGACATGATAACTTTTCAATATCAGTATAAAATATTTTATATTGACTAACAGATGTAAGAACATATAATGAATTTTATATGCAATTATTATAATACAAAATAATATGTAATTAATATTTACATTGTTAATATTAAATGGATTTTAACATTTTCACTTAAAGATATTGTTAGTATATCAATTTATAATTATCAATATATTATTTCAATTAGTTTTACATATGTGTCACTAGAAAGCTCTAATTACATACACAGATCTCAGTATACACCTATTGGTCAGCTATGATCCAGCGTGTTCCAGTCTGCATGGAGAGAAGCCATACAGAGGAGTAGGGACAGCCATGCTCACTCCTTCCTGGGGGAGAACATCCCCCACACTCTTCCCATGGCCCCCAGCACCTCCTTGTTCCTCAGGCTGTAGATGATGGGATTGAGCATGGGGGTGAGCATGGTGTAGAAGACTGCAAGGATCTTATCCTCTGCTGGGGAGCGGAATGTCTTGGGACGGAGATAAGTGTAGACAAAAGGAGCATAGTAAAATGTCACCACAGTTAAATGTGTGGAGCACGTGGTGAAGGCCTTTTTCCTTCCCTCTTTTGAGTGCATGTGGAAGACAGCGTAAAGGACCCGTCCATAGGAAACAGTAATACCAAGAAAAGGAAGGAGGAGAAACACAACTGTGCTCACAAACACCATGTACTCATAGACCCAGGTGTCCATACAGGCCAGATTCACCATGGCTGGGACATCACAGAAAAAGTGATTGATGGCCCTAGACCTGCAGTAAGGAAGATGAAGGATATAAAAAGTGTGTGATACAGAATTGATGGAGCCCAATGTCCAGGACCCCAGGATCATCTTCAAACACATGCTTTTACTCATGCGCATGGGGTAATGGAGCGGGTGGCAGATGGCCACAAAGCGGTCATAGGCCATGGAGGCCAGGATTAAACCTTCTGAGCCGGCCATGGTCAGGAAGAAGAAGCTTTGCACACCACAGCCCAGGAAGGAGATGCTCTTCTGGCCAGAGAGGAAGTTGATGGCCATCTTGGGGACAGTGGAGGAGATGTACATCAGGTCCATGAGGGAGAGCTGGCTGAGGAGAAAGTACATGGGGGTGTGGAGCCGTGGGTCCAAGAAGATGAGGGCAGTCATCCCTGAGTTCCCCAAACAGGCAAGAACAAACACAAAGATGATCAGGAGCAAGAGAAGTAGGCCAGTTTGGTTTTGAGGAAACAACCCCAATAAAGTAAAATCATTTGAAGTTTCATTCCATCTTTCCATGGAAATGTACTCTATAATTTCCTTTAAAGAACAAAAAAAAAAAAAAAAAAAAAAAAAAAAAAAAAAAAAAAACCTAAGTAATAATCATAGTAAAACAGGAAAGGAGAATAATAGAAATTAAGTTTATTAGTGTTTTTTAGAGTGAGTTGTTATTATTCCTACAACACTGCAGCTTAAATTCAATGGATTTTTTTCAAACAAGTATCTTTATGCTTCGGATAATGAATTTTATGTGTAGCAGTAGCTAATATGTTTCGATTTCCATATTTTTATTGCTGCATTATAATTGTACATAATGATAGTACTTGTCCACACACACAATGTGACTACATAATGTGGTTATATCCCTCTCTGGAACTGTTTCTGCTGGGTAGGAGCATTCCTAGGACTATGCACCAGGCTCAGCCCTGGAGGAAGCCAGGATCCTGCTTTCCTAGCTCCCCAACTCAACACTCAGGTTCACCACAGACATGGCCTGTGGGGCGCAGAAGTGCCCTGTGTGCTTGAGTCTGCATCCTCAGTGACCTCGCCTCCTCCACACCTTTAGTGCCTGCTCTCCCCTCCCCACTGGCACTGCTGCAGCTGAGTAAGCCAGAGTCTTCTCCCAGAGCTGTGCTGCTCACCTCCTAAACAGAAGCTGCTCAGCTGGCCCTCAAAGTGGGCCTCCATCCAAAAGCATTGTTTTAAAACTGTGAAGGTATCATGACCCTAAAAGACCACCATAACTGTAACTTGTTCCTTGGATATTGTCTCTTTCCTAATGAGGTTTCCATCTCTGGAAACTTTACAAGCTTAATATCAAACGTGTAGGATTTCTTACATGTTATCCTTTTCTTCAAGTAAGCAAATTACACATGATGAAATTGACAGAATAAATAATATATGATAATTCCATTCTATATTCACAGTGGCAAGCTAGAAGTAGAACAGTAACAGAAATGCAAGCTGGGTGTGGTTAATGGAATACACACATAGACACAGAGGAAACTTGGAGATGCCAACATTTAAATGAAGTTTTCTTCACATTACTACATTTTTTAAATCCAAATTATTGCATTAAAGTTTTCATTTCCCAGATAATAATAAGAACTCATGGATGTGAAGAACAATATTCTCAAATTTAGGTATTACTGGACTCAGACTTGACATCATATTTTTAGTCTTTCCATGATAGAACAGTTAGTAACTGGTGAATGATTTACCAAAGTAATTTGTGTAATTATTATTGTCCTTCATAAGCTCAGGCCTAATTCCATACATCAGTCTAGGTCAGGCACATGGATCTTGGGGAGGATGTTTCTTTCTTCTGTTCCTGTGGTTTAGTTTCCCAAGGTGCAGGCAGGAGGTGATTCTGCTACTGAGCTGTTCATTAGGAAGGAGCCTAAGCAGAGGCACTTCCTGACTCTAGCTAAGGAAAGGGAGCTACTGATTGTAGCTTATACATGTGTGTACTTGCCCTCCTCAGACTTGATTATGACAGGAAAGTAAAACAAAAATGAGAAATTTTAAGAAAGCAAAATTTTAAAAAAATGAGCCAGTTCCCTTCCGCAGTTTTCATGCTGCGGCCTTTTCTCGGAAATGTGCAATTGTACCCCAGCTCCTGACAGCCTCTCTTCTTCTCTTTATAACATCTCAGCTGACAATTGTGTTTTAACACTTGTTTAACCTCCCAAATATTCATAGAAAAATATGGACACACTCCTTATATTTCTGGTATGTGTTTGACTTCTTTGCGCGTCAAGTCTTAGTAGACTTTCCACTTTAGGTTTCTGCTCTTCCATCTCAAGGAAACAATGATGTCACCTCCTGTTGTGGATGTTAATTTGGATTAATAATGTTTTTAACAGGAAAAGAGCATAATTAATAGTTTGTTGGCACTCTTCATCTTAACAACTTAAAAGCAGTTTCCTTGATATACCTGTACAAAACACAAATAAAATAGAAAAGGAAAGCTTGGAACATAAAGAAGGGATACATTTTGAGAGCTGTCAGGTTGACAAGCAATGAGAGTGAAAAAGGCACCAATAGGAAGCCAACAGGAGTAGAGCATCACTGCACCTGAGGAAGTGATGGGATCACAGGTCCCTGGCATCCAGCATGGCGTAGAGACAAATCTCCTGAGCCTACAGAGAAAGAAAACCACGATGTCCCCAGCACTGAGATGCATTCATCCCTTCAAAATGTGCTCACTGCTTCTGTTTTGTGGCAGTGCTGCTGGGGTTGATTTGCTTTAGCAGTTCAAATACACAAGATTTCACAACCTGGATTTAATCCTTAGTGGGTGACACAGACATTAGAGCAGTAGCTCATACATGCTCTGAGGTGACCCAGCCATTCATATGGGAAAGAACCATAGAGCAGGGAGGAAGGACAGAGGATCAGGGAAAGAACCATAGAGCAGGGAGGAAGGACAGAGGATCAGCTGGGCAGCAGCACTGAGCACCACTCCAAGGAGGTGCTGCTGTGGGAGGCCTCAGGCTCTGGAGCACTCTGCACAGACTGAGGAACAGGACCAGCCCTGGAGGGAGCCTGCCTGGGTCATCAGGGCAGCAGCAGAGAAAACAGGGCTCTGGAAGCTCCAGGCCCCAGGGCAAGGGTGTAGGGAGGGGAGGACTCAGACTGTGCTCTGGACCAGGAGAGAGGCCAGTGGGTGTGTCATGGGGTCAGGTCCCCTCTGGATCTCACACTGGAGGCTCTGGTTGAGGAGAGAGCTGAGAGGAGGAGCCCAGGGCAGAGACTGGGCAGTGGGCAATTAGGACAGCTGGGGCTACCATGGGTTTAGCAAAGGAAACCAAGTAGGCCAGGGACCCCTGAGGCCTGGGCACATCAGCATAGCTGTGTGCTGCTTAGGAACAGGGTGGGACACATTGAATCCTCTGTCTCTGGTCCCCCTCTCAGGGGCTATTGCATCACAGGCTCTCAGCAGATCTGCTGATTAACTAAACCAAATGTGATCCTCAGGGTTAAATTAGCAATATAGATCAAACAAAGAAAATGTGACTAGATAATTTCATAAATCAATCTTTGACATACACACTGTTCAAATCAGGGCATGATAGACCCTTGGGTACTTGCTTCATTCCTCAATTTAGTCCAAGTTTAACTTCAGAGGAGGAAAGGGCCCAGCAGCCCTGGCAGAGCCAATCCCTGAACACACAGTCTGCTGTACATTTATGACTTCCTTGGGCAAGTCATTCTGAAGGAAGGCATTCTGCGGCTTCGGATGCCATAAAAATGTGTTGATAATAGTCCTGCAATATTTTTTTCTAAATTGAAATTTTTAATTTTGTCAAGTAATTGATGATCATAGTTATTTTCAAGTCTCCATACACCTAAGATTTGAAGCTTTTAGGATCTGGAACATTGGAGCTAAACATGGGATCTATTTCCATTGATGGTCAACAACTTTCTAAATTGGGTAAGGGACATTATTTCATGTATCAATATCCCATGAAACAGCTCCCTCTTGGTTACATGATACCTTAGAGAATATTGTTCAATGGCTACAAAACAGGTCTAAGATTAGTGTTTAAATTGATTTTCCTATAAGGCACATTGCTCAAATATACAGGGTTGAAAAAAAAAAAACAACCTCATTAGACAGGGCTTAATACATGTAAGGATAGCAAGTGCTGAACCCTGAGTTTACCTTGCAATGGTACAACTATTACCCAATTTTAAAAGTATTATGGACAGCCAGCCCAAGAACAATAAGAAAATTGTTTGGACCTCAGCTAACTTAAAGTCAAAAATCTCTTATGAAAACTATGGAAATGAAAATAAGACACACTCTGTGTGTCTAGCACATAGAGTGTCCCGAATATGTGCCAGCTCCACTCTTCCTTACATACATTAAACATTGAGAAGACTCAGACCCAGAGTAATCACTGCCTCAGCTAAGGTTGCACCTCTCAAGAGCAGCACCTTGAAGAATCCTAACAGGTTTATACCATCTCATGTTCATAGGTTTTTATTTTAGTTTATGGGTTCTTTTTACTTATACATAACAGTAGAATCCATTTTGATAAAATCATACAAGCCTGGAATATCTCATATTCTAGTTAGAAACTCAGTCTTGTGGATGTATATGATGGTGGGATTCACTGTGATGTATTCATGTATATACAAAGGAAAGTTGTGTCAGATTCATTCCACTATCTTTTCTTTTCCTATCCTCCACCCATTCCCTTCATTCCCCTTTGTCTAATCTTCCCTTACTCCTTATTATGGGTTAGCATCTGCATATCAGAGAGACTATTTGATCTTTTTAGGGTTATTCTTATCTTTTCCAATTGTTATGAAATAGCCCATACATTGTGCAACAGAGACAGTTTTCTCATGATAGGAAAACCAATCTCCAATATATTTTTCTTAGTTAAACCTAACCCAAATCAACTCAGTTCAATGATGTCATCTTGTCTCACCTTGTCTGAAGTCCTTGCGTTTGTACTTTGAGAGGAGTAATTTCATAACTATGACATTCTCAGCTGAAAGTCCATTGAATTCTTTAAAATAGTTAAACCCCATGCTATATTCATACTCTGCCCAGGTAAGCATCTTGGTCCTGCCACAGAGCAGCAGCCCCAGCATCTCACCAAGCTCTCTTGATATGAGAAGCCAAAGGGCACCAGGAAGGAATCCTCACAACACATTCAGCGCTCACTGCTCCCACCTCCACCAAGTCTTGATGCTGAAATCACAAAGCTCTTCACCTTGTGAGTGTTCCCTGTATTATTGCTTTGCTCACACATCTTCCTTTGCTATTGCCTTGTTCAAGTGAAAACAAAGTAAGACACGACACACTTACTTACTTGGGTTCTACAAAGGGGACAGAAGAATGAGCTGCTGCACCTGGTGGTGTGCAGAACCTTCCTCTACCAAGCCTCACATGTTCTCCCTTTGCCTCTAATTGATCCCCAATGTCCAAGCCCACAGGGACAGGAGCCTTGGCCATTTCACCTGACTCTGCTGATTTGGAGATGAACTCAGCTCAAACTTAGAGCAAATCCACCAACCTTCTCTGGCCTGCTGCCCAGAATTAGTCTCAGGGGGGGTTGAACCCAGCTATTCTAAAACAGGATGGAGAACTCTAAGAGGTATTTAGTAATATTCACCCAAACCTTCTGGTTTTGTAAGTGAGAGACCTCAGGATCAACAAGCTGCAGAAAACACATACAAGTGTTCAGGGGATAACAGTTATATTACAGCAGGAACAATTACCTTCTACAGTCTGATCAGTTTCCAGAGGAAATTGCTGGTGTTTCTAACTAAATTAAATTATGCTATAACAAGATAATTTCTCTATTTGAGGAGAGGTAGACAGCTGGTTCATAAAAATATAATGCAGTCAGCAATTCGACTAAAGTGGAAAGTAGACTCAGAAGTTTTTTGATAAAATGAGGACTAGGTGTAAGAGAGAGGAGTCCAGCCTGCCAGATCCACTCTGATTAGGAGACAGAGTTAGGCCAATTTCATAAGTCATTAGTTTGTTGCCAGATCTTTAAAACAAAACTCATTGGAGGGACATTATGTGACCTAGCTGGACATATGCATGCCCAATGTCTGCAAAGTGTGTTTCGAGAGTAGGAATGGATAGACATGACAATCTCTTATTATCTTACTAAAATAAAGATTGGCAAACCAGAGAATGGTACATTTCAGGTTGTTTTGGGTACTTATCAGTGATGTGGAGATTCTTATCATAGGAGGAGATGTCAGAAGACAACTTAAGGATGTTGTACCCATACATATCAGTGACTCATTATATGGAAATATGATGAAGTACAAAACTTAACAAATGAGCTCCATTGCTTCAGATTTCAGTTATAAACATACAGAGATTTTTTTATTGCCATTGTCATCTTTTGTGGATATCTCCTGTCTCCCCCTTATGCAGAGTTGTACCTATTGTATTTACAGGCAAAACTCCAACCCAGCTAATCCCCACTTCCTGCCTGTTTTGAGGACAACAGAATCCATATGGAATAATGAAAATGACAGAAGAAGAGTACAAGCCATACTGATGGATCCAAATTCAAACTTAGGAGCAAAACCCTCACATTTATGTCTTTGGCATGTCACAGTATGTTCTTATTCTCTGAAATCTAGTAATGCAAGCCTCCTCTGAACTCCAGCCCCCTTCCATGGGCTGGAAAGTGCTGGAAGTGGCCCTGCTCTTGCAGCAATCCACCTGTCCACCTTTGCAAGGGGCCCATCTCTTCATCTCCTCTTTCTATTGTTTTTGAGCTGGACTCTTCTCACAGGTGTATAAACATGATTTTTTTTAAATAGGAAAAGTATGGGTATATGTAATTTTTTCCTTCTGGTCTTTTTTATAATTGTTTTTTTAAAAAAATGACAGAAGAATACATTACAATTCTTATTACATGTATACAGAACAATTTTTCATATCTCTGGTTGCTTATAAATTGATACCAATTCATGTCTTCATACATGTACATTGGAGGGTACATGTAATTTAATACTGTTCTTCAAACCAAAGTAAAATTGAAAACTCTGATATTAGATTGAGTTTCCTCTTCTGTGGAGGAGGGAGTTTCTCATTATGAGGTGGAGTAATGATGGTTGGTGCCCATTTTCTTTGAGGACATGGTATATAATATTCCAAAGGTTTTGGCTTTTAGGTTCTGGGCTGGGAAATCAGTTGAAATTCTAATTGACTTACCTCAAAAAATGACCTGCTACTCTTTCTTGCAATTAAAAAAAACCTATTCATATCCTATATATTAGGCATTTTAATCAAAGTGTGTCTTGGAGAGGATTTTTTTTAATCTTGCCTATTTGGGGTTATAAATGCCTTTTGTGTTTGTATTTCTACTTCATTCCTAAGATTTGGAAATTTAAAATCTTATTTCAATGAGAAATTCATGCAATAATTTTGTTTGTATTTTGGAGTAGTCTCCACAATTCTCAAATTTGGACTCTTAATGCTATCTCAGTGTTGAACATTTTGGTACTGGTCTCTTAACACATTTTCTTTGTTGTCAACTTTATTTTCAAATTTATATGTTTTCTCTTATAGGCCTGAGAATCTGTCTTCAGTGTGATCTAATCTATCGGTGATACTTCCAAAAATTTTTAATTTGATTTATTTATTTATTTTTTAAGAGAGAGTGAGGGGAGGGAAGGAGGGAGAGAGAGAGAGAGAGAGAGAGAGAGAGAGAGAATTTTTTTTAATATTTATTTTTTAGTTATCAGCGGACACACATCTTTGTTGGTATGTGGTGCTGAGGATCGAACCCGGGCCGCACGCATGCCAGGCGAGCGTGCTACCCCTTGAGCCACATCCCCAGCCCTTAATTTGATTTATTGGGTTTTATACTTCCAGGATATCTGTTTGGTTCTTTTTCAGGAAAAGGGTACAATCATATATTGCTGGTGGGACTGCAAATTGGTGCAACCACTATAGAAAGCAGATGGAGATTCCTCAGAAAATTGGGAATGGAAGCACCATTTGACCCAGCTATCCCACTCGTTGGTTTATACCCAAAGGACTTAAAATCAGAATACTATAGTGATGCAGCCACATCAATGTTTATTACAGTTCAATTCACAGTAGCTAGACTATGGAATCAACCTAGGTGTCCCTCAAAAGATGAATGGATAAAGAAAATGTGGTATATATACTCAATGGAATATTACTCAGTTTTAAAGAAGAGTAAAATTATGGCATTTGCCAGTAAATGGATGGAGTTGGAGAATATCATGCTAAGCAAAATAAGCCAATCTCACAAAACCAAAGGCCAAATATTTTCTCTAATATGTGGATGCTAATTCACAATAAGATGGGGGGTGGGGAGCCACTAGGGAAGAATAGCATTACCCTAGATTAGGTAGAGGGAAGTGATGGGAGGAAGGGGAGGGGATGTGGGGATAGGAAAGCTAGTAGAATGAAAACGACATTATTACTGGATGTATATATGTGACTACATGACCAATATGATTCTGCAACATGTACACTCAGGAAAATGAGAAATTATATCCCAACTATGTATGATATATCAAAGTGCATAAATGCATTCTACTGTCATGTATAACTAATTACAACAAATAAAAATATTTTTTTAAAGTGGAAAATGAAAACCAGCATGGGAATAAATTGTAGCAAAAGAATAGTCAATAAAAGAAGAATAAAATTTGAATTATGCATTCGAACTAAAAAACATTTCTCCATAATAACACTGAAGGTAAATGGTCTAAACTCTTTTTTAAAAAATTTTAATATTTATTTTTTTTTTTAGTTTTCGGTGGACACAACATCTTTGTTTGTATGTGGTGCTGAGGATTGAACCTGGGCCGTTCGCATGTCAGGTAAGTGCGCTACCGCTTGAGCCACATCCCCAGCCCTGGTCTAAACTCTTCAATGAAAGACCTACACTGGCAGATTATATTAAAAACAAAACAAGATCTAACAATATGGGGTTTTTTTTGCAAGAGACTCACAGTTACAAACACATCAACAAATTCAGGTGAAAAAAAATGAGAAAACATATAACATGGAAATGATAGCTGAAAACAAGCAGAGGTACCTACTCTCATCTCAGACAAAGTAGACCTCAGATCAAATTAATTATGAGACACAAAGAAGTCACTTTATACTGGTTACAGGAATCATTCAAAAAGATATTGTGATTGTACACACTTATGACACAAACAATGGTGCATCTACTTACATAAAACAAAAGCTTCTCAATATAAACAAGTAGACTATGATAAAGCAATACTTGGTGATTTGAAAACACCCCTCTCACCACTACACAGGTTATTCAGACATGAACTGAGCAAAGATTCTTTAGAACTAAAAAAAAAAATACTATTAATCAAATGAACCTAACAGACATCTATATAATATTTCATTCATTGACAACTAAAATCACTTCTCAGCAGTACATGGAACATTCTCTCAAACAAATCATATTTTAAGGCACAAAGCAAATTTTAGCAAATACAATAAAATAGAGATAAGTCCTAGCATCCTACCAGACCTTTAAAGAATCATATTCAAAATGGAATATAATTTTAAAAATGATACAAAAAACAAACCATTCTATCACCTTAAGTTTGTATAATATACTTTAGCTTAAGGAATAGGTCACAGAAGAAATCAGGGTAGAAATAAAAAAAATAAAAACAAATAAGAATAGAGACATATAAAAATGTCTGGGACCATATAAAGGCAGTTCTAAGAAGAAAGTTTACAGTACTGAGTTCCTACATTAAAAACCAGAAAGATTCTAAATAAATAATCTAATATTACACCTCAAAGCCTAGAAAAAGAAAAAAATAACACCAAAATCAAGAGGCGTCATGAAATAATTAAAATCATAGACAAAATCAATTAAATTGAGACTAAGAAAATCAATACAAAGAGTCAACAAGACACAAGAGTTAGTTCTTTAAAAACAGAAAGAAGATTGATAAATGTTCAAACAAACCCAAAGAAAGGAAGAGAAGAAACAAATTAACAACATTAGAGATAGAAAAATAAATATTATCACAGATACTACTGAAATTCAGACTATCGTGAGAAACTATTTGGAATTTTATACTCCAAGAGATTAGAAAATCTCAAAGAGTCTGAGAAATTCCTCGAGATATATGACCTACCCAGATCAAGACATGAGGATGTAGAAAACTTAAACTTAATGTAAAGAAATGAAATAGAAGTAACTATTAAAAGATTTCTAACAAAAACTCAGAATCAAGTTCTACTAGACCTTTAAAGAAAAAATAATACCAATCCTCCTCAAATTATTCCATGAAATAGAAAGGGAGGGAAGACTGCAAAATTTATTCCATAAAGTCATGTCACCCAGATATCAAACCAAGGCCACACCAAGGAAAGAAAAAAAAAATCAGGCGAATATCTTTGATGAATATAGGTGTAAACTTTCTTAATGGAATATTGACAAACTGTATTCAAATACACTATGACAAGATAGTGTACTGTGAACATGTGTTTTATTCCAAGGATGCAAAATTAGTTCAACATGCACACATCAAGAAATGTAAGTTGCCACATAAATAAAGTTAAGGACAAGAATCATATGACTACCCAATAGCTGCAGAGAAAGCCTGTGACAACGTCCAGCAGCCATTCATGTTTAAACCCCTGGAGAACGTAGGGATACAAGACACTTGCTTCAGCATTGTGAAGGCTATCTATGGAAAACCCAAGAGAGATTCCACACTGAATGGAGAACACTGAGAGCATTTCCCCTAAAAACAGGAACAAGGCAAGAGAGTTCACACTCACCGCTCATATTCAACATAGTTCTTGAAACTCTAGCCAGAGCCATCAGGTAAGAGGAGGAAAGGAAAGAGAAACAGGAAAAGAAGAAATATAGTTAACTCTAAATCTAGTTAACAGCATGGTCCTATAATTAGAACATTTAAAAAATCCAGCAGAAGACTGCTAGAGCTGCTAATCAATTTTAGTAAAGTGCAGGATATAAGATTAATGTCCATAAATCAATCACTTTCTTGTACTTCATTAATAACTCCACTGAAAAAGGAAATTGGTAAAATGATTCCATTCATAATAACCTCAAAAACAATTGAAAGTTAATCAAATGAAGGATGTGAAAGACCTCTATAATAAAAAATGATCTATATTTCACTAAATAAAGAAGACCTTAGCATATAAAAAGACCTCTCATGATCTGAATAGCGGTATTAATATTGTCAATATGGCCATACAAAAGTGTCATACAGATTCAATGCAATCCCCATCATAATAGCAATGACATTATTCACACAACTAGAATGAGAGTTCTAAAATTCCTTTGGAAGGATAAGTGACCCATAACACACAAAGCAATCCTAAGCAAGAACAGCTATAATGGAGACATCACAATACCAGACCTTAAATTATACTGCAGAGCTCTATTAATAAAACCAGCATGGTATTGGCATTGGAACAGACATGAAGACCAATTGAATAGAATAGAAGTCATACAAACCAACCCACATAGATACAGTCATCTGATACTCAGCAAAAGTGTCAAAAATATATACTGGAGAAAAGATACCCTTTTTTTAAAAAAAAAGGTTTAAAAAAAACCAGGATGTCCATATATAGAAGAATGAAATTTGAGCCCTATATTTCATATTTCACCTTGCACAAAAGTCAACTCAAAGTGGATCCAGGACTAAGGAATTAGATCAGAAACCCTGCTACTGGAAGAAAATTGTATAGGCTCAGGTCTCCAACATACTGCCACAGGCATTATGTTCCCTAACAAAACTTGTAAGTACAAGAAATAAAACCAAGAATCAGTAAAATGAGATGACATCAAATTTAAAGGTTCCGAACAGCAAAGGAAAGAATTAAGAGCATGAAGAGGGAGGGCAGAATAGGTGATCTTAGCAGAATAGGTGCTACCTGCTCCTCAGAAAAAGGTTTAATATCCAGAAAGTATGAAGAATTGAAAAAACTTAACACCAAATACCGCCACCAACAACAATTAATCTAATTAAGAAATGGGGATAAGACCTGAACAGACTTTTTTTAAAAGAAGAAATACAAATGGCCAATAAATATATGAAAAAAGTTCAACATTTCTAGATATCAGGGAAATACAAACCAAAACCCACCTTGAGATTTCATCTTATTCTAGTAACAATGGCAATTATCAAGAATACAAATCATAATGATAAATATTGGTGAGGATGTGAGAAAAGAGGTACACTCATACATTTTTGGTGGGACTTCATATTAGTGCAACATTCTGGAAAGCAGTAGGGAGATTCCTCAAAAAACTAGGAATGAAAAAACCATATCACTCAGCTTTCCCAGTCCTCAGTATCCAAAAGATCTCAAATCAGCACACTGAAAGGATTTAGCCACATCAATGTTTTTGGCAGCATAATTTACAATATCCTGATTGAGGAACCAATCTAAATTGCAATCAACAGATGAATGGATAAAGAAAATGTGATATCTGTACACAATGAAATATTATTCAACCATAAATGTGAATGAAAATATGGCATTTGCCAGTGAATGTATGGATCTGGAGAAGATCATGCTAAATGAAATAAGCCAGATCCAGAATAAAAAAGATTGGATATATACCCTGATATGCAGAAGCTAGGCCACAGAAGGGAAAAAGAGAAAGAGAAAAGGGGGAGTAATTTGATGAAGATAGAGATCAGGAGGGTAGAGAAAGGGTATTGTAGGGGAGGGAGGAAGTACAGGAAGAAAGGGGGAATGATCTGATCACACCTTCCTATCTACACACATGACTACACTACAGTGAATGTCACCTTTATATATATATCCACAAGGCACTAATTTAAAAAAATTAAATACAAGAAAGATGAGGAGACTAGAGGAAAGAGAATAAGGGAGGGAGGGGAAAGGGAAGAGGAAGCACTGGGGACTGATCCATAGTCAGTTATAGTTCATGATTGTATAATTATGTCAAAATGAAGCCTGATATTATGTGGAACTAAAAAGAACTGATAAAAAATAAGATTAAAAAATATAAACCACTTAATGACATTCAGGACAATGGACAGCACTGGATTAAGGAATTTGAAAATGGCAATGAAAGAAACATGTCACAGCTGTCCCCATGGCAGGAAAGAGCTGTTTTACATATTACATCCCCAAATATTTATTGGATTAATAATTATTTATAAATAATAGTGGTTGCTAGAAGATACTTAAAATTCAATTTCACTACAAGAAATAAACCCAAAATTTAAAAGAAAATAGAGAGTTGTTTATAAGGGTTGAGAATGCAATTCTTTATCCCAAGGCCAAAAATAACTGTCTGAAAGAGAAACTTCATGTGGCCCTGAAGGAAATTACTATAAGTCACTCACTGTCCCTGTGCTTCTATGAACACAGGCCCCACAATTCTCTGGGACACTTGGAAAGTGTAGGGTGGAAACTGTCATGTGTTCTAAGGTCAGAACTTATACAAGACCTTGAGAAATTAAAATGAAAACAAACTTGTCAAGAACAGTCATAATATCTTCTCAAATATTTCAAAATGATAACATGTCAATATCATTATAGATATTATTATATGCATTATAGTAACATGTGTAACATATTGTATAAAATATAAAATAATGTATGATTAATGTCAACATTGCTAAAATTAACATTATAATATTTTAACATAAACATATTCATAATGATTGTGGATCTATATAATAACCAACATAACATTTAAATTAATTTTATTTTTAAATGCGTCCTAGAATATTTAATTTGCACAGGTGGCTAGCATTATCCTTCTGTTTGTCAGCACTACTCTGAAGTGATGCAGAGGAGCAGGGACGGCCATGGTCACTTTTTCCTGGGGGAGAACATCCCACACACTCTTCTCATGGCCCCCAGCACCTCCTTGTTCCTCAGGCTGTAGATGATGGGATTGAGTATGGGGGTGAGGATGGTGTAGAAGACAGCCAGGTTCTTATCCTCTGCTGGGGAGCAGAGACTCCTGGGCCAGAGATAAGTGTAGATAAACCATGTGCAGTACAGTGTCACCACAGGTAAATG
Organism: Urocitellus parryii; assembly: GCF_045843805.1. NCBI lineage: Eukaryota > Metazoa > Chordata > Mammalia > Rodentia > Sciuridae > Urocitellus > Urocitellus parryii. Next base: position 117,954,828 of record NC_135531.1, read on the forward strand.
TGTGGCACATATGGAAGCCAGGAAAAAGACCCATCCATGGGACACAGTGAAGCTAAGGAAAGGAACAAGGAGAAACAGGCCTGTGCTTACAAACACCATGTACTCATAGACCCAGGTGTCCACACAGGCCAGGGGCAACATGGTGGGAACATCAGAGAAGAAGTGATTGATGGCCCTGGACCTGCAGTGAGAAGATGAAGGGCATAGACAGTGTGTGCCATGGAGTTGATGGAGCCCAGTGTCCAGGACCCCAGCATTATCTTCACACACTTCATTTTACTCATATGTGTAGGAGAGTGGAGGGGCAGCAGATGGCCACAAAGCAGTCATAGACCACGGAGGCCAGGATTACACCTTCTGAGCTGGCCATGGTCAGGAAGAAGAAGCTTTGCACACCACATCCCAGGAAGGAGATGCTCTTCTGGCCAGACAGGAAGTTGTATGTCATCTTGGGGACAGTGGAGGAGATGTACATCAGGTCCATGAGGGAGAGCTGGCTGAAGAGAAAGTACATGGGGGTGTGGAGCCGGCGTCCAAGAAGATGAGAGCAGTCATCCCTGAGTTCCCCAAACAGGCGAGAACAAACACAAAGATGATCAGGAGCAAGGGAAATAGGCCAGCTTGATTTGGGGGAGGCAACCCCAACAAAATGAATTATTTGAAGTTTGGTTCATTTTCTCCATGAAAGTACACTCTTTTAATTTTTTTTAAATAAAAATGAGTACAAAAACTAAGCAATAATCATGACAAAACAAGAGGAGAATAAAATAAATTAAGATTATTACTATTTGATTAGAATGAGTTGTTAATCCTACACAGCTTTTATTAAATGAATTTTTATACAAGTATCTGAATGATTCAGATAACAGATTGGTAATAGTAGCTTATGTGTTTCTGTTTCCCCATTTTTAATTGGTGTGATATAGAGAACAATCGCATTTGTTGTTACATAGTTGTACATGCACACAATATAGCAACACAATAGGGTTGACATAATTCCCTTCTGCCTTAATTTCCTTGAAAAAACTAAAGCCAAGTAATAAATAGGAAAAGAAACAGAAAAGAAGGATAAGAATGAATTGACTCTATTAGCCTTTTTTTTTTTATTGATTGTTCCAAACATTACAGAGCTCTTGATAAATCATCTTTCATACATTTGACTCCATTGGGTTTTGAACTCCCATTTCTACCCCAAATACAGATAGCAGAATCACATCTGTTACATACTCACATTTTTACCTAATGGCATATTAGTGACTGTTGTAATCTGCTACCTTTCCTGTCCCCTACTATCCCCCCTCCCCTCCCCTCCCACCTTCCCTCTCTGCCTCCTCTGCTGTTGTTCAATTCTCTCCCTCTTTTTCCCCCTCCCCCTTGCCCATCATAACCTCTTATACTTTTGTGTATCATTGAAGGTCTCCTACCATTTGCATATCCTTTTCCTTCTAATAAATTATTTTTCCTTCAAAATCATAGCTTTTGTTAAATTGAATTTTAAAATCTGATAGTATATTCTGCCCCAGTTCTCTCTGTAACCATCTCAGCACATCCTAGACACATACATGGTCTTGCAATACAAAGTCTATACCATGCACAGGAAACCCAGTGAGGTAGCTGGAGCCTTCCTGCCTGCTGACTCCCAGCAGGAGCTTTCCTAGGACTATGCACCAGGCTCAGCCCCGGAGGAAGCCAGGATCCTGCTTTCCCAGCTCTCCAACTCAGCACTCAGGTTCACCACAGACATGGCCTGTGGGGCGCAGAAGTGCCCTGTGTGCTTGAGTCTGCATCCTCAGTGACCTCGCCTCCTCCACACCTTTAGTGCCTGCTCTCCCCTCCCCACTGGCACTGCTGCAGCTGAGTAAGCCAGGGTCTTCTCCCAGAGCTGTGCTGCTCGGCTGGTCCTAGAAGTTGGTCACCGTCCAAAGCATTGTTCTAACACTGGGAAGGTATTGTGTGTTCTATAGTATCCTCCTAACACTTCTCCATGTGATCATGCCTAATTCCATATTTCAGGCAGGTCAAAGCCCAAGGACCTAAGAGAGCATGTTTGTTTCCTCTTCCTGTCCTGTATTTCAGTTTCCATAAGGTGAAGGCTGAGGGTGAATCAACTGCTATCTTGCAGTTCAACTAGGAAAGAATCTTAACTGTCGTACATTCATGATTTTTAGCTTATATGTACTTTTTATTATTCTCTTCAGAATTAATTACATAAGAAAAGAATAATAAATTCTTTTTCATTCAAAATTATAGCTATTGTTAAATTGATTTTAAATATGATTGAATTTAAAAATTTAATCTAATTAAGAAATTTAAAATCTGATTGATTTAAAGTCTGATTGAAAGTAACAAAAATTAGATGTTCATCACCAAAAAAAGAAAAAATTAAGAAACCAAAGTGCCATGTTTTCTCATATGGAGAAGCTAGATTGAGAAAGAGAAAAAAGAATGGAGAAAATAGAATGAAGACTAGTAGGGCAGAGAAAGGGGGTCTAGGGGAGTGAGGGGGAGAGTACAGGGGTTAATTAATTTTAAAATTAATCAAAATTATGTATATGTCTGAATATGCCACAATTCTGTGTGATTAATATTCACCAATAAAATGTTTTTGGAAAGAGATATTTGGAAATCAGACACAGAAAAATATTATTCAAATGGGACAAATTATTTGTTAGAGTCATTGGGGGGTGTAATGCAATCCCAGGCTTATTTTACTACTAAGTATATCTCATTGCAAAGATTAAACATGGAATACATATTTTAATGCATTCATAAATAAATAGAATATTGTTTTCACAAGGTGATTTTACCCACATGGATTTAACAAAGTGAAAATGAGAATTCCCAGTTCTGTCTACAGTTTAATCATGTAAACAAGCCTATCCGTGGATCCCCATGGCAATCACAGGAGCATTTGAGAGCATGAGCGTGTGAGTTTGTGAATTGCACAGAGCTCAACTCTAATCTACATTCCAACAATTACAAGACCAGTGGCATTAGACACAGTGCTTGGACCCCATGAACCTCAAGGTATTGTACTAAAATAGGCACAGTGATTACATTTAGGATTGTTGAAGGAATGAAAAGGGAGGTTTGTAAACAGTCTTTAATTAGATGCTTATATTTAGAAAGTTATCAATAAACAGCAGCCACTATTCCTTTCATCTATTCAAAGCTTCCAAGAAAAAAAAGCAGAATAGTAGGTCTACATGACAAAACTGAATGAATTCATCTAACATTGGGATGGACCACAAACCAAATCTCTATGATCCTGAATAACTTAATAATTTCCTTTGCATAATTGGGAAATGGAGAACACATATTTATGCCCCGTAAGCATTAAAATATGATTTACTGAAACTGAACAAATACACATTAAAGAAATGAATTCTTGTTTTCATGCACTGAAACATGAGTTAATAATTTTGTTTTCTTTCTTCTTCTTCTTCTTCTTCTTCTTCTTCTTCTTCTTCTTCTTCTTCTTCTTCTTCTTCTTCTTCTTTTTCTTCTTCTTTTTCTTTTTCTTTTTTTTTTGCTAGTGCTAAGGATGGAACCCAGGTCCTGGAGAATGCTAGGCAACTGCTCTGCCACTAGGCTACATTATCAGCCTCTGGAATTTTTCCTTATTATATGTATAACCAGCCAGAAAAAAATGAAAACTAACTTCAGAGACATGTTTTAAAATATATTTCTATAATAAATTTGGTACTTTTGAGTTTGAAGTGTAAGCTGGCCTTTTCCACAGGCATAATTTTCTAAAGTGTGATATCTTTAATTCTTTAAATACCAAGGAGGGTTCTAGCAGGATCATGTGGACAATCTATTTTCAGTATTTTAGGAACCTCCATTCTGATTTTCACAGTGGCTGCACCAATTTACATCCCATCATAATTGTGTAAGAATTTTTCCCCCATCCTCACCAGCATTCATTGTTGCTTGGATACTTGATGACTGTCATTCTAACTCAAGTGAGAAGGAACCTCAGAATAGTTTTCATTTACAGTTTTCTGTGGGTTCAATATATTGAACATCTTTTTCATATGACTAATGGTCTTGAGAATATTCTGTTTAGCTCATTTGCCCCTTTATTGATTGGGATATTTGGTCTTTGGTGTTAAAAAAAATTTTTAATTTCTTTACATATTCTGCATACTCATCTCCTATTGGAGGAGCAGCTGGCAATGACTTTCTTTCATTCTGTGGGTTCTCTCTCCTCATTGTTTATTGTTTCCTTTGCTGTGCAGAAGTTCTTAATTGATTCCCCTTATTTTATTCTTTGTAAAATTTCCTGAGCTCTAGCAGATCCATTGAAGAAGTCTTTGCCTGCACTTAAATGTTGGTTCTATATTTTTCTGTAGCAGTTGCAATTTTTTGGTGTAATATCTAGATTTTTGATCCATTTTGAGTTAACTTTTGTGCAGAGGTAGACATGGGGATCTCGTCTCATTCTCCTATGTCTGGATATCCAGTTTCCTGGCACCATTTGCTAACAAGGCTGTCTTTCCTCTGACATAATTTTGGGGACTTTGTCAAGAATTTGATGACAAACTGTGGCTTTGTCTCTGTGTCTTTTATTCTATTCTAGTGGTCCAGTACCTGTTTTTATTGTAGTACCATGCTGTTTTGGTTACTATAGCTCTGTAGTGTAATTCAAAATCAGATATTGTTGATGTGGCCAGCTTTGCTCTTTTTTGTTCAGGATTGCTCTAGCAATTCTGGGTATTTAAATATTCCATATGACTTTTAAGTTTTTTCCCACTATTGCTGAAAAATCCTGTAATAATGTCATTGAAAAAAAATACAATGATGAAAATACATACTCACATATACATATACCTAATATTGGAGGTGAAAATCAAAGTTAACACAGTGGCAACCTAGAAGAAATAATACATGAAGAATCATCTTGTTACCAAGAATATTAATCAAAAGAAGTTAAAAATGCTGGCCAATTTAAGGTACTTGTTTGACCCAGAAAAATAAAGACAAAACTGTAAAGTCCACCAAAGTAGAGAATCAGATAAAAGACACCTGAGCAGAGGGGGGTTGAAGAACTACAGGCTCAGAGCTGGGCAAATGGTTGGAAGTAAAGCATCCCCTCCAGCAGGTCCAGGAAGGCTGGAGAAACTGTCCGTCTCAACCCATAGCATGAGACATGTGGTTGTGGATGTGACTGAGAATAACTAAGTCCCATGAAGACACAGGCTCATCTCCTCCAGAGGGAGGTGGCAGGATCACCATGGAGGTGATGGACACCAAAGAGAGGACTGAGTGACCCTCATGGACATCCAAGCCAGGAAGGCTTACAGGCACCCCAGCCAGACCCTACCTGCAATTGCAAAGCACACCCCTAGCAGAGAAGCACACCTGAGAACACTCAGGTCTGAGAGGCTCAGGATCCAAGCTGCCAGTGCCCCTCTGCTTCCCAGGCCTCAAAGCTCCCCGTGCTCTTTGTTCCTGGCTGAGTCGTCTTGCGTGGCTCTGTGGTCCTCATGCCTCCTTTTACTCTCTCTCCCTCACAGGATTTCTCTGGGTTTGAAATTCCCACGTGCCTTTCAGTCCCTTGACCTGATTCTTGGGGAAACTTCCTAATTTCACCATAAGGAGACCATGCGTAAGAACGTTCAGGTTTGGAAAGACTCGAGCTGCCCAGGACCTTTTTTTTTTTTTTTTTCCTGATGCTGAAAGAAGCAGGAGGACAGTCAGAAGGCACATTTCTGCCATTCTAGGCTCAGGACTGGTGGGGACACTGGCAGCCTCTGGCAGCCTCAGGGAATTGGGCCAAGGCACTCAGAAGCAGGCACAGAGTTTGTGAGCGGATGCCTCCCAGGAGACCAGGAGCAGATAATGCCCACCCACCTAGGAAGCACGGCTTACCAACCACTCACCGCTCATGGGCCACGGGGGCTTGATTCAGAAAATGACTTCGCAGCAAGGAGAGCATTTTCCATAATTGTCCTGCAGATAAGGCTTTTAGAAAAGGGAGACTAACCCAAAGGAAACAGCCAAAACAGTGATGAAAATGAAGGTGGGAAAACTTCTCCAAAGAAGAAAACACTGTCCTTATTTTTGACGTTCCTCATCCAGAATGCAGAAGGTGCTCACGTATTCCCTCAGGGATCTGGGCCTGGGTAGCCATGATGTGTGGGTTTCCTGTTCTCACTTTCCCCCAGGAGTGGGTGCTGCTGTCGAGGACTCTACAAAAGGTGCCGTGTGTTTGGATGGGTTATATTTCACAGGTCATCACAGAGAGGGCCCTCGGAGAGCTCCACTTGGGGATCAAGGCCAGAACCAGGAAGCATTAGGCTTCTCAGCAGGTGGGTGCCACCCCTGGGTGATGGTGGGAAGTGGAAAGAGGCCACAGTCAGGAGAGGAGAGAAGGAGCAGTGTTGACAGATGGGATGTTAAATGTGGGGGAAGGAGGAGAACTCATGCTCAGGGTACCTTGTTGCCTGAGTGGCTGACAGGGTGGAGTACTGGTGGAAGCCAAGACAGAAACAGTCCCATCATGCGGTTCCCTGTGGACCTTCCTTGGTAACACCTGCGCCTGGAAACAGCAATCATCATTTTGACTTCATCACCATTGAGCAGAAATGCTTTTGCCTTTCTAGCTTCTTTTCCTCAACCTGTTTATAAAATTTTACATGCTTCATATTTTCATGTAATTTTTTTTACTGATTAACATTATACTACATGAATATATAACAATCTTTTTTATTCTGACATTGAATATTTGTGACTGTGAAGAAAGTAACTGCCATGAAGATTTCTATGGTGACCTGTTTTGCTTTTTTTTTTTTTCTGATTAGTGGACATATAATCTCAGTCATTTTGGATATATACTTGTGACTAAAATTGCTTGGTTATGGGTAATGTCTATTTTTAAAAGAAACAGACATTTTCCAGAATAGCTTTAACACCTTATATACAAGTCAATGATGCATCAGAATTCCCCAGTGCCCAAGGACAACGATAAGTCAGTACTTTGCTGAAAACACTGGAGTGAAGTTGTGCAGAGTGTGATCCAGCAGCTAATAAGCCCAACCTGGCTGCAGTCACAGGGGAGAAAAGACACATTTGGTGTGAAATGTTCTGGAGAGTCCGTGACAAAACCTTTATATCCACTGTCAATATTTTTACTCATGGGCATGTGCAATGGCTTTGCCTTCATTTTTGGTTGAGATACTTTTAGACCATGAATGGCTCACACTGGTAACAGCTCCTAACATGATGTGCAACAATAGACCCAGCCCCCACCCGAGCAATAAAGCTGCATGGCTGCTCAAGTCCTGCCATCCTCACATACCCTCCTCAACCTGCCCCTTCATTCTGAATTTCTAGTTTATCATCCTATGGCCATAAAGATCTGCAGAGAAGTGGGGATCAGCCCAGTGTGTGCCCACGAGGCACCACTGAACACACAGGCACTGCTCCCCATGGACGGGCCAGCGCTTCCCGCCCACGAGAATCCCCACCTTCTCCCACTGTTCACCCACTCTTACTTCCTGCACAGCTGCGATGCTTCTAGTGACACACTGGTTGACTGAGCCTGTTGCTGGAGTGCTGGGCATGCAGCACATGTCTTGTACTTCTGTGCTCCTTAGCCTCCCCAGCTGTTGGTGACGCCTGTCTGTGGAGCTCTTGTAGGTGTGGCCAACTCATTTCCACTGCTGTCTTGTGTGTGGAATCCTGTTCCATGACCCACAGACTTACCAGAGCTTCCCCTGGTGATGAGGACAAGGTGCTCCTCTTTGGGACACCTGCAAACACTGGTGATGAGCGCACTCCAGCATTCGCCCCCGGGGCACACATCTGGATGAATGTCAGATTGGCATTTGCCAGAGAGTAGAACAGCAAGATCCTGATGTCTCTGAACATTGGGATGGAAAAAAAAAAAAAAAAGGTCATTCAAACCATCCAAGGAATGGAGATTAAAATAAGGTATGATAAAACTTAGAGAACATTATGAGCTATATGAATAAATAACAATTCAGAATTATGAAAGTTCTACCTAAAGACCAAAATCTTTCACATTCTGTATCTGATTGGGATTGGACACTTTGCTAAAAGTCAGCATCTATAGACAGGAAACACATCACAGAATCAGTCTCTGACACCTGGCAATGTGAGAGCTCTCCCCAGCACTGTTGCTGTTATAATGGATGTTGTTACCTAGACACAAAGATGCAAACATACAAATAAAGTAAAACTCTCTTTCATAAATGCAAATTGGCACCTGTACTTTAGCATTGATTCTCTTAAATTTAGTTAAAAGGGGGCAAAAAAAAATTAGCTGAATTCTACCCTTGGCTTCATTTCATTCCAGTTATAGTTTTTGACAGTGGCTGGTATAAGTGGTTCATTTTTTAATTTTCTCTTTTATTGAAATTCAGAAAGAAATACCAGGATCCTATAACTTCACATATAGATGTGTTTTAAAATCATGACCTTTTCCCAGGACACTTATTTACATTTTCTTTTTACTCTGGAATGATCCTCTATTATTTTATGACTTATAGCTTTCTGAAACATACAAAGTATGTCAGAATCCTGGGAATCTTTAAAACACCCCTGAAATCCAAACCTCTCTGTCCCCTGAAGTGTCACGTCACGTGGCTCTGGCTAATGAGAGTGCTTCCAGCCCCTGTGGGTACAGGTCACACACCCTGTAGCTGTGCATGGGCACTGATATACTCCAGCTGGACACAGCAGCTGCAAGTCACTCCTGCAGCTCGAGGGGACTGCGACCATGCTTCTCACAGAGGACGCAGATGCAGCCTGCTGCAGTGAATGTCCTCTCATGTGGGTAGGGGATGCCAGTCCTAGCACTTCATGCTCAACAAGTGTGAGAAAATCCTCTGTTCCCTGTTGTGCTTGTTACGCCCGGAGAGCTGCCGCGTGTGTTAGCTGCTGCTCACCAGCTGGATTCTTTAACAGCCCATGGATTCCCTCAAATAAAAGGTCTGTATGATATTATTTGTTACAGAAGATCATCTCAGTACACTGGGTAAGAAACTTAACATTTTAATATCAAATTTTGGCGATGAGTCTGAAAAAAAGTATAGAAAAGAAAATTACAGGCACTGCTTTAAATTTCCCATGATTTCCCAAAAGCTTTTTTAAAAGGAAGAAAGGGCAGGAGAATGCTGTGCTCCTCACAGCATTGCAAAGACATGGGAAAAGCACCATTTTCACATCACTCTAAGAAAAAGCTATGGAAGCAGATGGAAATGTGGGTAAGAAATCTCCAAACCCATGAAGTCAGAGGGAAGAAAGAAAAAGGAAATCTTTGTTTTTCAGGGTAATACATTTTCCCAACCCTGGGATTTGAGCTTCCTTTCCTCCTTTTAATGGCATGTTGTATTTTATTTTCGAGCAGAGTTAACACTTTATTACTCTTTTAGCAACACTTTGTATCCATGATCATTGTTCTAGAAATGAATCCTAAATAATCCTATTTGCATAGCTTTGCAAATATTTTTAACTAGTGTCAACTTACTTCATTTGTGTAATATAAAATTAAACACAAGTAAAAACTTTGTAATGGACTGAAAAGTCATGGGAGTTGTTGAATTTGTTCTCTAAAAACTCATAAACCTCTCTTGCATGTCTTAAGCAAAAGGATTACTGAAGTTGTCCTATTTCATGTGACATCCTATCACTTTATTAAAGTAAAAGCTGTAACATCTGTGGTCAAATGTCTGTTAAACGCACATAAATGCTCAGGAAAGTGCGTGGAAGTGCAAGGCGGCCACTGATGTGTACAGGAATAAGTAAAGTGTGCTGCCCACAACCAGTGGGACACTAGTGACCCTCGAGAAGGAGGGAACTCTGACACACCAAGCAGCACCCATGCACCCGAGTCAAGGTCATGGACAGCAGGTAGTGCAAACAGACAAGGATGGGAGTGACTTCCTCCAGGTGCACTTCCTAGAGTCACGGATTTATAGAGGGAGAGAGAATGGAGGCTGCTAGGCCTGGGAGAAGAACGAGGAGTTCTCTCTAATGGTGCACGGTTCCATTTTGGGGAGATGAAAAGAGTTTTCAAGGTGGACACTGGTGAGAGTTGTACCATTATGTGAATATACTTAATGTCACTGTGTCACTGTTCACTTAAAGATGTTTAATACAGTGCAAAAAATTAAAGGAACTTGCCCAACATCCTAGAGTTACTGAATTACATAATGATTTCTAAACAGGTTTAAAGCTTAGTCTGGGGCTGGGGATGTGGCTCAAGCGGTAACGCGCTCGCCTGGCATGCGTGCGGCCCGGGTTCGATCCTCAGCACCACATACCAACAAAGATGTTGTGTCCGCCAAACACTAAAAAATAAATATTAAAATTCTCTCTCTCCCTCTTTCTCTCTCTCACTCTTTCTTTAAAAAAAATAGAAAAAAAATAAAGCTTAGTCCGTCTTTAACACTGAGAGGTTGGAGTAGGGAAGAATGGGTTAGGGTTTCCTCCAGCCTTGGGAAGCCAGTGAGAGCCATGGCCAGGGTTTTCATGTGGTCACCAGGCACACAGATCATGCTTCAGAGATTCAGGGGTGTGCAGAGCACAGAGGTTGGCAAGTGAAGACATATTTGACAAAGAAGTATCTCCACAGGGTGGAGCAATCCAAGGCAGGATGCTCTCCAGTTACGACTAGCAATTGGACTTAGGGTGGATCTTGGCACTCCCTAAGAGCTGCACACCTTCTACCATGTATGATGAAGCAGGCAGTATCCTTGAGGACAGACTAGTAGCCACATCTGTCCAGTTCTGGGCTTCTTTATCCAGTTCTAGCAGGAGAAGATCAAATACAAAAATTGACTTAAAGATTTTGATTCTATGGGGAATGAGGAAGAAATTAATGTTTCTGCACACTTTTGTAATAAAGAAGCAGGATTTTTCCTTACCCAGTAAATAGTGCATTTTTGCTACTGCCAGGAACAATACAAAGCACTGTTGAAGGATTAATGAGAGGGTGCATTGAGCAATAGAGCTCCACACTAACAAACTCAAATAACACTGATTAAGTTTAAAACTGTGGAAGTGACTAAGGTACTACCAACTTCACATGAGGTTATGCTTCTGTCTGCAAACGCTGTCTTCCTGCCTTCTAGATCTGAGAAGGTAAGCCCTCCAGTTTTAGAAAGGGCTTTCCAGATTCAGTCGGCGTCAGGGAAAACATCATGATTTGGGTAGTTTAACCAAGTTTCATGTGTTTTAGATTTGGAATCTTCATTATTAAGTACATCATTTTTTGAAAGTAAGATATTGACAATTCATCTCTAAGAATATTAATCATGCAGTACATCACTAAAGCATCAATATGAATGACACATGTACACCATTTCCTGCTCACCCATTTATTTGGGCACCAAGTAACTAAAAAGCCTCTCTTGCATGTCAGTTGCAACTCCTCAAGAATTAGGATTTGGTATGCAATTAATCAACACTCAACCTAGGAGGCATTTATCATGTGAAACTTCAAAATGACAAAAAAAAATCCTTTAAGTTAATTTTATCTTGATTTAAACATGTTTAAAAAGTAGATGAAGCCGGGCGAGGTGGCACATGCCTGTAATCCCAGCAGCTCAGGAGACTGAGACAGAAGAATTGCAGGTTAAAAGCCAGCCTTAGCAATGGTGAGGCACTAAGGAACTCAGTGAGACCTTGTTTCAAAATAAAATACAAAACATGACTGGGGATGTGGTTCAGTGGCCAAGCACCCCTGAGTTCAATCCCCAGCACCAAAAATAAAAACAAGAAGAAAAATGAGAGATGAAGGATTTGAAATAGATTTCATTGTTACACATGTGATTATTTAGAAGGATATAAATAACAAGGAGAATTTAAAAACTTAATCTCTCTCCTATGTTTCCACTGACAGTGTCTCTTCTGTTGTTTGAAATCATGGAAAGTGGGAACACCAGTTCTGACTTCATTCTCCTAGGTCTCTTGGGCCACTCCAGAGCCCAACAGTTTCTCTTTGGGATGGTTCTGACAACAGCTTTCACCTCCCTAGTGAGCAATGCCCTCATGATTCTCCTGATTCAGTGGGACCTCCGGCTCCACACGCCCATGTACTTCCTCCTGAGCCAACTGTCCCTCATGGACGCCATGGTGGTTTCCACCATTGTGCCCAAAATGGCTGCTGACTACTTGACTGGAATCAAGTCCATCTCCCCTGCTGGCTGTGGCTTCCAGATCTTCTTCCTTCTCACTCTGGGTGGTGGAGAGTGCTTCCTCTTAGCAGCCATGTCCTATGACCGCTATGTGGCCGTATGCCACCCTCTGCGCTATCCCATGCTCATGAGCTGGCCACTGTGTCTGAGGATGACCGTGGGGTCCTGGTTCCTGGGAGCAGCTGACGGGCTGATGCAGGCAGTTGTTGCCCTGAGCTTCCCGTTTTGCAGCAAGCGAGAGATAGACCATTTCTTCTGTGAGGCCCCCACGCTGGTGCGCTTGGCTTGTGCTGACACGTCTGTCTTTGAGAATGTCATGTACATCTGCTGTGTGTTGATGCTCCTGGTGCCCTTCTGCCTCATCCTGACCTCCTACAGTCTCATCCTGGCTGCTGTCCTCCACATGCGCTCCACAGAAGCCCGCAAGAAGGCCTTTGCCACCTGCTCCTCACACGTGGCTGTGGTGGGGCTCTTTTATGGAGCTGCCATTTCTAACTACATGAGACCCAAATCCTACAGATCAGCTCACTATGATAAGGTGGTGTCAGCCTTCTACAGCATCCTCACCCCTATGCTGAACCCCCTCATCTACAGCCTGAGGAACAGCGAGGTCAAGGGGGCCCTAAGAAAGTGTATGGCCAGTGTGTGGCCTTGAATAATGACTACAAGGTCATCTACTTGCCCAAACAGGAAGGCCTGTACTAAGACCTTGGTATTTCTTAGGGAGAAGGTATTTAACTTTCATATATACATAGATATAGATATAAATATATTTTTTCTGCTTTACTCTGGATCATGCGTGAAGGTTCACACTTTGAGTTTGTTTACTGAGCTGTCTTCAGCAGGTCAAACTGTGGATTGTTAAAACTCTGTCAGTTAAAATGTCAGTAACATTTCGATGTCATGCACCACAGTGGTTTCTTTTTTAAATAATGAACTAAGTGTCTAGTGATTTTGAGGACTGAGGTTCTTTGCTGCCCGTCAGTGTAGGATTTCCACAGTTGGGAGCTTAGACTGCAGGCATCCTCTTCAGAGGTTTCCACAAGTCTCTGCACTCGCAGCTCACGCCCACCTCAAGCAACATGACCCACTGAGGCAGGAAGGCAGAGCACCCCTTGGGACAGGACCTGGGCCTCAGCAAGGGAACGAGGCAAGGAGGCTGTGCAGTCCTGGAGGAGACATGGGCCTGGACAGCACCCTTCACTGCCCGGATGGCGTCAGCTGCGGTGGCTCTTCCCTAGTGTCCCTTCCCCTCCCCCAGCCACGGTCAACCGCACAACCTGTAAAGCGCTTCCTCCTGGACAGCAGAGCCTCGCCCCAACCCTGGAGCTAATGGAGGCTTGGAAACTAAAGGAAGCTTGGAGTTTGAGCTCCTGAGACGGGAGCCCCCAGCCAGCGCGTCTGGAGCTGCAGCGCCGCAGGACAGCGCCCCCTGCCGGTCCCACGAGGCTGCGCAGCTGCGCGGTTACCCTGGCCCTGGGCGCGGCCACTCTGCGACTATGTCTAGAGGCCAAGTGGCTGCAGGTGCTGTCTGTGCCTGGGTGTTTCCCTCCAAGGTCAGGACGCTGGTCAGAGTCCCGTGTCGCACTGTCGGTGGGTCTGCTGTTTTCCTGCCAGTGGTCCTCCCTGGCTGGCGCCTTCGCGTTCCTCGGCCTATCGCTTAGCGGAGAGGCGTCTGCGCAGTGTGCAGTGCGAGCCGCAGTGACCGAGCTGTCTCCAGCCTCTCTGTGTGTCACATGCCTCCACTCCTCTAGGCGATGGCGGTGACTTACTCAGCCCCTTTTCAGAGCGTTTGCTGACTTCAGCCAGCAATGAACACGGATCCCAACTGTTCCCAGTATTATCGAAACTTTTCCATTTTGGCCAATTCTTGTGAGCACTTGGCTTTTCATTTGAATTTTCCTGATGACGAATGGGCACAGAGGACTTGTCGTTAGCAGATTGTCTATGTGCTTATGTTCCTTTTTATGTTTTGAACTATTTCAGTTTTGGAAAAGGAGTCTGTGGATACTTCAAAACCAAACACAGCCATAGATTTCATAACAAAAAGTATAGAGCACTCAGAACACTACTGGGAGTTTTAGAAAAAAAAATCATGAATTTTCTGACATACCCTGTAAATATATGCCCAAATAAATTAATATGTGTATGTGTGATATTTCTCTTCCACCTCCTCTCTTTTGCTAGAAACTGTTACTTTTATTTCTTTTAATTATGATTTCTTTACAAACTACTGGTCTTCCATTGGAGGGCAGATTCCACTGAAAATCTAAGAGCTTTTTAAAATTGGGACTCTGGTGTTTTGGAACAATCTTTGTTTAACAAATGTTTACATACTCCCAATAATTAATAAGGAATAGATTTGACACCTTTAAATAAATTGTTGAATTTGTAAAGAAAATAAATTTGGCTATGCATTTTTAATAGACCTATCTTTCACACATATTTGTGTGATCTTCAAAGACAAAGCTAGTGAATTCAAAAACCATCCCAAGGCTGTGGTTTAAAATACCACCTACAGTGATTACTGTTGTGATTCTTTTCTCCTCTTCTGCTAATCTTGTCTTGATCTGGTTCCCGTCTTCACCATCTTTCCTTCTCTTGAATATGGCTCAGTGTGGTCCCTGGTCAGGTGATGGAAGCTGCAGAGGACTCCAAGCAGAGCAGGAATAAAATCTGCTGAGTAAACAGAGCAGGGTGCAGAGGCTCAGGAAAACTTTATTTTTTCTCTTAAAAACTGTTTTTTCTTGATCTTTTTTCTTGTTGTTATCATCATTACCATAAATTTAATTCTACATGATTAATTGATGGCAAAACAGGCCATCCCTTCTCCCCTGAGAGCCAGCCACGCCACTGCTCCCGCGGGAGTGCCAGGGCTGCCCTAGGTGTCCACCACTGTCACCATGATACTTAGGCCTGCTCCCGCCCCCTCCTTCCCAGGCCATGCCATGGGGAATGGCTCCTTCTGCTGCCCTATGAAAAGATCACTGTTTTCTCCCTGAGGCCACTTGCCACAGGGCTCCCATTAAGACCTGTCCTCTGTGCTTCTGCTTGCTGGTTCCAAATGACTCTTGTGCAGTGCGCTTGCCAAATCCATCCCATCTGAAGGAGTGCCAAGTCCAGGCAGCTCTGGTGCCCTCAGCCACTCCCTGGACGTGTCTCTTTGCACAAGCCAGGGCTCAGGGCCATTGGGGTGAGGGTAACTGATGCCCCAGTGAGTAGAGGAGTTTAAGTGAGAAATGCCGCCTGTGGTGTTTACCTGGTGAGGTCCAGGGAGGTGGAGGCGGTGCAAGTGCACATGTGGGACTTGGGGCTCCTGGGTGAGCCTGCAGCAGAGTGCACACCCACCTCAATGCCTCACCAGTGCACTGGGCATCCATCCTGCCAGGCCTGCCTGGTTCTGGGGGACTGATCTGTTTGCTGAGAGCATGAGGTCCAGTGGAGGGGGACTTTACCACTGAATTTGGAGAACTGAAGACGCTGAAGCTGGGTGGAGGGTGTGTGCTGCAGAAAGCAGCCAGGCATGGAAGGGAGGCAGGTAGGTAAGATCCACCCCCCAAACTCTCAGACGACGCCAGTGGAAGGCCTGCAGACCAGGACTTAGGAGGAGTGAGGGAATGTGATGGAGCAGAGTGTGTGTGTACTTAAAAGTGAGTTCCAGAAGAAATGTCTGCATTAGGAGGAAACTGTATGTGTATGTGGCAAAACTAGAGGCAGCTAATTAATTCAGTTTTCTTTATAATAATATTTTAAATTTTCATCTCATAAAATGGTGCATGCTAAGCATTTTGAGTAACATGTACTAGAATTGTGCTTGGTTGTGGGTTCCCCAAATTACAATTTAATAGAAACTTTCAGAGCAGCCAATAAATGTCATGAGAGGCAGTAGAAATTTTCCCTTCCCAGATCTCACTTGCCCAAGTTAGTGAATTTTATTTTCATTAATATGTTCCTAGAATAAATTCTGATTTCAAAATGTACAACATTCTTCAATAACATGTATATATACATATATATATACACATACATACTGTTTCCCTTCTGAGTTAAAAATTAACTTTAATATATGCCACAAGTCAGCTTTCAGAAATTAATTCAATACAACAAATTAATAACAATTTTATTTCAATAAATATAACACCAATAGCAAATATCAGTAGATTAAAAGAAATATAAATGTATAAAGTATAACACAAAATTTTGGCTTTGTTAATATAGAACATTTAGAGACAATGATATTCATGACCTATTTCTCCTAACAAAATCTGAGAAATAACCGTAAAAAAAATTGAACAATGGTTAACTAAATTTTTCTGCATCTAGTTGAAATTTCCTATGTTACAAAACAAGAATCTGAAGACTTTAGGGGCGAGGGGGTACTGGGGATTGAACTCAGGTGCACTGGACCACTGAGCCACATTCCCCAGCCCTATATTGTATTTTATTTAGAGACAGGGTCTCACAGATTTGCTTAGTGCAAATGATTTGCTTTGGAAAACTGCTTTTAGTGAGGCTGTCTGTGAACGTGTGATCCTCCGGCCTCAGCCTCCCAAGCTGCTGGGATTACAGGCGTGCAATCTCATGTCTGCTCTCAAGACTTTTGATTTATAGGGGTGGGAAAGAGTTTCTGTGTCACCAGCGAAGTCCTGGTGTGACTATATTTACTCCTGAGTTTGGGCTCTGAAAGAATTCTCTTTGTCTACTGTGACCTTTCAATCTTGGCATTGCTCTTGACATTGAAATTTCTTCTCCTGTTCATACCCTGTAGTGTTCTGATTGGCCTATTGCTTTCTTTCTATTACCTCCCTGCCCTTTTTTTTTTTTAAATGAAATTACCTAGAAGATTTATGCTGATGTTTTTCTCTATTCTTTTCTCCATACCACGGTCTATGTTTCCTATTTCCTTAAAAAAAAAGTGTCTGTTTTGACCTTGTATCAAAGTCTCTGTGAAGCAGAGACTTTGAAGTTTAACACTGGTTAAACTTCAGATGTAACTGACTCATTGCTTATTTTAAATGATAAAACCTTAGGTATACAGAGATGCTTAGAAAATTTTACAAGATGTTATAGAAAAGCAGATTTAAAAGTTCATTAAAAAGTATTAAAATCATGTGGAGAACATATTTTGGGGCCAGCTTCCAAGATTACAGAGGAGAGGTGGGTAAGAAGTCTGTGGTGCATGTCTCTCCAACATTAACAAGGATTTGTGGATCGAGGTGGGGAAACAGACTTCACCCAGGGAAAGAGTTGCATGTCCAGGGGAGAAGCTGCCAGGTGTGTACCAGGTTCTTTCTCCCTCCTTACACATTTAACTAGCTTGCTGCTAGAGCACTCATCTTTGGATTCAGGTGTAGCTCTTCTAGTCAATCCAGATGCCACTGAATGGCACAGAAGGTATAGTTTCATTAATAATCCTGGCATCTTAGGAGTGTGCTCCAGACCTGGGGTGATGGGTGGGCAGAGTCATGAAATGTGCCTGTGGAAATTCTAGATGCCTCATAGAAATTGCACCTGGAGGTAGAAGCAGGACACTGAGGGAGACAGGAGTGAGCGATGTTGGCTTCCCAGGGCTGCAGGGAAAATGTGGATGGATGTATAGATGCAGTGAACACCACGGGAACACAGTCAAGTCAGAAATGCACAGGAGGAAGAACTTAGGAGCAACTGAAAATATTTGATCCATTTAAAAATTCTGTCTGTGGTAAGTCTTTAATGGCACCTGCAATGGGCACGGGGTCTGCTAAACACAGGGATCTCAGTAATAAATGGTCAGGGGGTGACTTCAATAAAGTGGAAAATTAATTGGAAAAGCAAAACCAGAGGGAAAATATGCTTCCAGAGACACAGTATTGCTCAGTTTGAGTTGTGAGTGATTTTCACTGATTTGGGAAATGTTTGTGACCAACCATCTCACAGGAGACACATTGCCTGAAGTCTCCACCTGAGTGTGTCATCAAGGTTTCTGAGCTGTGGGTCAGAGCCTTTGGAACAGCCAGGACAGGGGCACAGGCAGGGTCCCAAACCTCACTCAGAACTGGTCTTTTTGACTCACTTCTAGGTCATTTCATTAAAAAAAGGACCACAGCAAAATGCTGCTAGCAGTCCAGGGAATTAGAAATAAGGTTAAGAATTGATCTAGTGCATGATACAGAAACAACATTTACCAAAAAAAAATATGCAAGACTAAATCATTTATACACTGTTAGTGACTTAATTTTCATATATGCAAATATAAAAATTAATTATATTTAAGCTCAATAGTACTTGTCAATGAGATGATCAATTTTTTGTTGTTCTTAATTATATATATCAATTATATGTCACTATATACTAATTATATATATATTAATCATAGATGTATATAATCTCCATATTGAGGGAGAGATTATATATACAGAACATTACAAATAAGTATAAAGTAAGGATACAGGTAACCACCTTCCAAGTATAAATAAATAACATGAACACCTATGACTTCCCATATGTAGAATAAAAAAGTTATGATTCAAATTTTACACATTAAGAAAACAGAGAAAAGTAAAATATATTTGTAAAGATATGTTGTTGATTTTGACTACATATAGCTTTCATTTCTTACATATAAACAAGGACAATATTTAAAATCCTCCTATATTTCATCCTCTGTAAGTTTTATCTACTTAAAATTTTATTTAAAATGAAGTTTCATTGTCATAATATTTATGTGTCTATTTTTTAAAGAGAATTTTTAATATTTATTTATTTATTTATTTATTTTAGTTTTCAGTGGACACAATATCTTTATTTTTTATTTTTATGTGGTGCTGAGGATCAAACCCAGCACCCCATGCATGCCAGATGAGCGCTCTACCACTTGAGCCACATCCCCAGCCCCTATGTGTCTATTTTTGTATTTACTCATTTGTTCATGGGCTGCTGTGGTGCATGCCCTTGAGGGAGTACTCTCATATCCCAGGCTCATGGTAGAATGGTCTCTCTAGCATGGCCCATGTATGTTAGTCATGAGCTCAACATCCATGATTGAGCAACTGCTGAAGGCCAGGTCTGTCCTGGGCAGTGTCCATCATGAGGTTAACCCTGGTGGAGCAACGACAATGAGAGGTGAGTGGAATTGACCTGTTCATTTAATAAACAGAAGGCGAAGGTGGGCTGCAAACCCCACACAGCAGAACAGTAAGGAGACCAGAGGAGTCCGGGTCCAGCAGGAGCATTGGGATTTTAAGAAGCCTGTGCAGGGTAGGCCTCCTTAAGAAGGTGACAGCTGACCAAAGACAGGACTTCAGTTTGTTACGTGGAATTAACTGACACTTTGAGACCCAACATAGACTCAAAGGCCAATTGAGCAAGCTAAGCATGACCCAGGAGCAGATCAAGTGCAGGCCCGCTCTGTGAAACAAGCCATGGGTCTTCATGACAAAGCATGCATCAGTAACCTCACTTATCAGGCAGACCTATGTAAGTGACATCGAGATGCAGCACTGTTTTCTTTTTCTAATTAATTAATTCTCTCTTTTTAGGAAAAGCAGAATCGAGATGAGGCCCGTCAACCACAGCGCCAACACTGACTTCATCCTCCTGGGACTCTTCTCCTCTTCCCACTCCAGTCTGGTCTTCTTCTCCTTCCTGTTTGGCCTTTTCATTGTGACCCTAATAGAAAACGCCCTCATGATCCTGCTCATCCGCAGGGACCCGCGCCTCCACACCCCCATGTACTTCCTGCTCAGCCACCTGTCCTTCATGGACATCCTGCACGTTTCCAACATCGTTCCCAAGGTGATCACTGACTTCCTGTCAGGCCACAGAGGTATTTCCTTTGCAGGCTGTGGGATCCAGGTATTCCTGTCCCTCACGCTGCTGGGTGGTGAGTGCCTCCTCCTGGCTGCCATGTCTTGTGACCGCTATGTGGCCATCTGCCACCCCCTGCGCTACCCAGTGATCATGAGCGAGAGGGTCAGTATGCTCATGGCTGCAGGGTGCTGGCTGGTTGCAACCCTCAACGCCACGGTGCACACAGGGCTGGTACTGCACTTACCCTTCTGTCGCTCTAGAGTGATTGATCACTATTTCTGTGAAATTCCTGCCATGTTGAAGCTGTCCTGTGCAGACACCTCAAGCTATGAACGAGGGGTTGATATGAGCGCCATTCTATTTCTGCTGATCCCTCTCTCCATGATCTGTGCATCTTATGTGAAAATTCTTCTCACTGTCCTCAGGATGAAGTCATCAGAGTCCCGGAAGAAGTCGTATTCCACCTGTTCCTTCCACATGATTGTGGTCATAATGTACTATGGGCCCTTTATTTTCACATATATGAGACCCAAGTCATACCACACTCCAGGCCAGGATAAGTTCTTGGCTATATTCTACACCATTGTCACGCCCACGCTCAACCCTGTCATCTACAGCTTCCGGAACAAAGATGTCTTGACGGCCATGAAAAACGTGCTCAGAAGTAGCTTCCCATATAGAAAATGAATAGGAAAAATGATGAACCTCTGTGTACCTTTACTTCCGTATTTCACAATTAGAGGACATCTATTATTATTTTCTCTAGGAAGAAACTAAAGCTTCTATCCCTTTAAGTGTGGAAAGAAATGCATGTTCAAAACACTAATAATAACACCTATGCAGCATGTTTTGCTCTTCAATTCATACCTAGCCTGTGTCTCCTTCTGTGCTGTATATAATCATCCAGGTACTTGCAGGAATTGAAAGACATCCAACATCTCCAGGCCCTGCCTCTGAACTTCAGAAATACCTTTTAAATTACACACATGTACACAACATTTAAGAAACATGAAATAGTGTGTCTCTATTTTTATGAAACTGAGTAAAGTTACATTTCAAAACTTTACAAATCTACAAAGAATGTGAAATTCTCAGAATTTAATTATGTGGTTTGCATTGACATCTTTGTTGAGTTGAGATATTCAAATGTGTACTGACACACCCATACTTGCTCTGATTGTAATAAAATAGAGTTATTTTTGCTAGAATTAAGATTACATATTCTTTAAAAACATCCAGAATGTTGTGCTCACTTCGGCAGCACATATACTAAAGTTGGAACGATACAGAGAAGATTAGCCTGGCCTTTGCACAAGGATGACAGGAAAATTCGTGAAGCATTCCATATTTTTAGATATAAAAAATTGTGGTATATATGTGTAATAAGAATTATAATGCGGGGGCTGGTGTGTGGCTCAGTGGTAGAGTGCTTGCCTAGCATGTGTGAGGCACTGGGATCGATTCTCAGCATCACATATAAATAAATAAAGGTCCACCAATAACTAATAAAATGTTTTAAAAATAAAGAATTATAATGCAAAAAAAGTACATGTATAAAGACATGAACTGGTGTGAACATACTTTCTATACAAGATATGAAAATCGTGTTCTATATGTGTAATAAGAATTGTAATGCATTCCACTGTCATGTATTTAAAAAAAATCAATTAAAAAAATCCAAATGTTGTCTCATTTCACATATACATAGTTTCATGTTTTACAAATGGTTCTAGAAATTTATTCTAAAATTATTTTAAAGAAGAAAATGTTTATTAAGATTTAATTTAATTAAAAAGAATTAATTCTAATAATTTACAGCAAAACCTAGAAAAACCACATTTTTAAGGCAAATGTTCAAGTACATTTTATTATATTGAGCTCGAAGTCAATATTAAATAAATACTATAAAACATTTAAGCAAATGTGAAGATGTATAAATGGGTGAAAGTTGTTAATTTTTCTTTCACAATTGGAAATTTTAAAACAATAAGAATAAATATTAGCAAATTTTGGTAAATTTGATATAATAAAATGTAGATAAGTATAAAATAGGCTACAAAGTTTTAAAACAAGCAATCTGGCAATAAGCATTAAGGACCTTTATTAGATTATTTTTGTTTTCAATCATATTTATAATGAGGTTGACATAGAAATATAATAAACAGTGGTCATATATTAATAAAAACTTTTCTGCCTGAAAGTCTGGGATTTTCTTACTTGCCTTCATTCCTAGAATTTTGTTTTATTCCTCGAGGGCTTTGATGGTTTATTTCACTAGACTCTTAAGAGAAAATTTGCAGCAGGATACAGGTATAGCAAAGGGTTGCCAGAATTCCAGCTTCACAGAGATGCTTATTTCAAAAGCAGGTGTGTCATGCAATGTACACTCTTAAAACTTCTTTTTATTCCTCACAGTAACATCCAGGTGGAGTCCCATAGCATGCAATTGGGGTTGGGAAGGCCAGAATACCTGAGTATGTTAGCAGGGGAAGGCCACCCCCAGCTAGCAGCTTTGAGGGCAGCCTCAAATCTGGGGGTCAAAGTTGGGAGATTTTTCAAAAGTCTCATCAACCTACAAGCTTCCTGAAAACAACATTCAAGGCTAACACACTTAGTTTCCCAACTGAGATATAGAAACAGAAAAGACTGCACTGAGATTGAGGGGAGATAAAACACCTAAAAAAATAGGTATGTGGAAAAAAAGTTGCATTTATATGAAAAGAATTTTTTTAAAGCGTGGTTCAATCTGGACAGGATTGTAAGGAATACATAAAAAATACAAATGGTACTTGTGATATTTTAAGATTAAACATAAACCTAGGGTCATCTACATAGATAATAACCATAAGCAGCAAAGAGACATTCTCTGACAACTTCTTCTATAAGTAGAAAAAAAGAATACTCATAATTAGAAAGAAATTAAGCAACACTTTCCATTCATTTAGAGAGCTTAGTCCAAGAATCGGGGGTTGTTCCATCTGTTCAATGAAAATCAGTATGGTTACTCTCCCTTGATAGGGTCTCTTTGGCTTTTCTCACCTGGTTTCTCTGAACTGGTGGAACCGCAATCCTTAGTCAACTATTTCAGCAGAGAGCTGTATGTTTTACTTTGCACACACCAGATTTTTCCACCAAATTCTTCTTGTGTGTATCTGTGCATGTGTATTTGTGTATTCAATTCCTTTTATAAAACAAAACAAAATAAAATGAAACACAGAAGAGAATGTTATACAAAAATCAAAATTAATATTTAAATACAAGGAAAAACTGACATATTCTTTCCACATTTTAGGTATGTTTCCAAGGGCACTGCTGCAAAATTTATTGAGCAAAAAATCCATTTCATAAATTCCTAACTTGTATTTGACCCAACAAAGATTTGTATATTGAAACTACAACACCAAAAAGCCTGGTAATCAGTGTTCCAGGATGTTTTGGCCACAGAGGCGGTGGGAGCTCCCCCGCTACACACAGGTTAGAGTGCTCTCCCCGCTGGAGGGGGAAGTCCCCTCTACCCTGGGTGCGTTGGGGGGAGCTTCCCTACACACACCCACGTTCCAGGGGTCTCTTCCTCTGGAGGGGGGACTCCCCTATACCCTGGATGCGGCGGGGGGGGGGAGTCTCCAATGACAACCAGGCTCCAGGGGTCTCACCCCTGGAGGGGGGGAGTCCCTCTCACCTGGGTGAAGTGGGAGGAGCTTACCCCCACACACATACCCAGGTTGGAGGGATCTTCTCCCTAGAGGGGGGAGATCCCTCCACCCTGGGTTCGGTCGAGGGGAGAAGCTCGCCCCCTACACTCAGGTAAGAAGGGTCTCGCCCCTGGAGAGGGGACTCCCCTCTACCCTTGGTGCCTTGGGAGGGGTAGAGCTCCCTCCTACTCCAGACCACTAGGTTCAAGGGATCTCCCCCTGGAGGGGGGAGTCCCCTCTACCCTGGGTGCAGCATGGGGGGGAGCTCCCCCCCCCACGACACCCATGTTCTAGAGTTATCCCCCTGGAGGGGGAAGTCCCCTCTATCCTGGGTGCCATGGTGTACAGAGCTCTCCCCTGACACACAGGTTGGAGGGATCTCCCCCCACACACACCCAGATTCAAAGGGTCTCCCCCCTGGAGGGAGTGAGTCCCCTCTCCCCTGGGGGCAATGGAGTACAGAGCTCTCCCCCTACACACCCATTTTCGAGGGGTCTCCTCCATGGAGGGGGAGTCCCCTCTCCCCTGGGTGTGATTATTTACAGAGCCCCCCCACACACACACACCCAGGTTCCAGGGGTCTATTCCCTGAAGTAGGGAGTCCCCTCTCCCCTGGGTGCGATGGTGTACAGAGTTGCCTCCCCACACCCAGGTTCAATGGGTCTCCCTCATGGAGTGGGAAGTCCCCTCTCGTCTGGGTGCTATGTTGTACAGAACTCCCCACCCCCACACACACCCAGGTTCGAGCGGTTTGCCCACTAAAGGGGGGAGTCCCCTCTCCCCTGGGTGCCATGTTATACAGAGCTCCCCCCATCACACAAACACAGGTTTGAGGGGTCTCCCTCCTGGAGGGGGGTCCCCTCTACCCTCGGTGTGTTGCGGGGGTGGAGCTCCTTCCCACCCCCAGACACCAAGGTTCAAGGGGTCTCCCCCCTGAAGCGAGGAGTCACTATACCCTGGGTGCAGTGGTGGGGAGCTTCCCCCCAAGAAACCCAGATTCTAGGGGTATCCCCCCTGGAAGGAGGAGTCCCCTCTCCCTTGGGTGCCATGTTGCACAAAACTCCCCCCCAAAACCTAGGTTCGAGGGGTCTCCTTCCTGGAGGGAGGAGTCCCCTCTTACCTGGGTGCTATGGTGTACCTAGTTCCCCCCAGCTCAAAACTCAGGTTCAAGGGGTCTCCCCCCTAGAGGAGGGACTTCTGAAGCCTGGGGAATCTAAGGTCCTGGCTCCACTCTTGACTCAGGTGACACATTTTGAGGCTAACAAGAATGCTGGGAACAGTGCTGCTGTGTGATCTTGCAGGAGCCCGGCAGGAGGCGCCCTGACCACATACTTCACACTTCTCCTGCAGGATTTCTTAATTCAAGGAGGAATGAAGTAGTCTGAATCTCATTTACGCTTTCCCTGCAAGTGAAATAACAGAACAACTCCAAAGTTGTAGAGGGCAAATTCTAGTATTTTTCAAATTCATGTTCAACTATAGCATAAACTCATTATAAAACTTAAATATTTACCTCTCTCACCAGAATAAGAGGAACTGGGTAAGGGCTGTCAGGAATGAGGGATGAGGATATCTGCTCTTTTTGTAAGCTTCCTGGAATCTCAGAAAGAGGCTGGCCAGTTTTCCTGTCCCATCAGAGCTAGAGAGAATCATTGGACCCAGCATCACCCAGCTGCTGAGGAAAAGGGTGCACCTGACCTTGGGTGAGGAGGTTCATTCACTAACAGGGCTATGGCCTGCAGGATAGGAGGCCACCCAGGACGATGGGTCTCCGCAGGGCCTCTTTCAAACACTAGGCCAGGCTTTTCACCTTCATTGTTCTTTGTTCTCAAGCTTTCCTCATTTAACAGTGCCCGCATGTGACCCAGGTAAGTGAAATATGGTCCCAAGCATCACATGAAAATAAGGGAAGGAGGCCACAGAATCCTTTAGCTTGGGAAAGCAGGAGGCCTGAGACTGAAGCTTTCCAGGTCATTCTGACCTAGCCCAAGACAGAAGGCAGCCCTGGGAAGAGGTCTCCTCAGCCAGAGCAGCACAGCTACAGGTGTGCTGCCACCTCCTCCTCTGACCTCCTCCATCATTTCCCTTAATGATCTATAAACCCAGATGACTAGGATGCAGATTCAAGAGCACACATTCTAGGTGGACAGAATTTCCTTCTTCTGCGGATCATCCTCAATTTGACTTAGATTAAGTCTGCATTTCCACATCCACTGTGCCTCGTCCAAACCCCATGTGTGGATGATGACAGCATTGTCCCCTTCACACAGAGAAAACCAAGCCTCTAGTGAGACACACTTATCACAGGGGCAAGGCATCCTGGGAGCCAGGATCCCAATCCAGCTATCTGACTCCTTGAACCCATGTGTAGTGTGAGCTTCACCCAGACCAAGGTAGCCCACCCCAGGCCCTCTACTTTTCACTTTAAAACTAGGCTAACAGGATTCCTCTGGGTGCTTGTCCAGCCAGGCATCCAAGATGGACAGGATGGCACTTTGGGTGGGCAGCAGAGTCTCAGTCCTCTCCTTCCATTTCAAATCTCCCTCCTGTGAAATCCTTGTGTCTAGGCTGTTGGCTGCCCTTGGCTGCCAGAGGACAGGTCCACCTAAACCCCCAAGCCCTTTGTGGCTGTCATGACCATGGATAAGATGTTCATTCAGCAAGGCTACCTACCAGGTTTCTGGGTTCTATTCTGGCTCTTCTAGAAGGCCTGAGCACAAGACTGCATGCACTCACACACCCAGGAAGGAGATCTGGGGCAGACTTGGGACCAAATTGCTCATGATGTTTTCTCTTCTGAGTCTCAGGTTCTGGTGAAATGTGAGGGTGGAGGACTTAGGCAAGCCTGGCATTGTCACTTTCCTGGAAATGGGTCTAGCAGGGGTCTGTGTAAAGCCCCAGATCACCTCTGCAACTCAGTTGGTCTAGGAACCAATATCCAGTCAAAGATCTTTATGTCTCATTTCCCTTACAGGAGCAACCACCAGAACTAGGCCTTCTCATGGGAAAATGATGTGGCATGTTTGTCGTTCTGTCATTGCATCCCCACCTGCCATCTTCATGGCAGCCCACTCTCCTGTGCAGACATCTGGCCCTCTTACATGTCCCAAAGTTAGCTTGTGTTTTAAGCAGACTCCAGAATGTTCATCTTGGTAAGAATGTGAAAGGATGCTACAGGGTGCTTCCATATCTAGGGGAGGCCCTGAGGGTGAATTGTATGACACTGTGTGAAACTAGCAGCTTTTGTGCCTGCTGGACCCTCGTTCGTGTTCCTACAATATCTAACCCAAACCAAACACAGAATAACTTAATTCTAAACTCTAATTGATCTCAGACTAAGGACTTTCCACCTTATTAATAAAATATTTTGTTTTGAGCCAGGTGTGCTGGCGATGTGTGTAATCTTCAGTCACTTTGGAGGCTGAGGCAGGAGGATCAAGAGTTCAAAGGCAGCCTCAGCAAATGTGAAGTGCTAAGTAACTCAGTGAGACCCTGTCTGTAAATAAAATATAAAATAGGGCTGGGTATATGGCTCAGTGGTCAAGTGCCCTTGAATTCAATCCCTGGTACACACCCCCACCCCCATTCTTCTAATGGTCAGAATTACAGCCTCTGGGACAGGAGCCCCTGTGCTGCTTCTTTGCTAGCAAACATTTTTTCCCTTTTTTCTCAACTCTGGGCCCTCATTATTGGATTGGCATTAGGAAAAAAAATGGGGCATTCAGTAACACCTTAAACTCATGTTTCCATGGATGTTATTTATCAGTAAATATTTGGCTTTGAAATATTTTGCCTGATGTTAGTAGAGGTACTATAGTACAGCTCACTCCTGCTGGCTGTCTGCATGGTGTATGATTCACATCCTTTTGTTTTCAAACTCTTTATATATTTGCTTACAAACAGTGACCCCTGTAGATAGCATAGAATTGGACCATGTTTTCATTCTGTCTGATGATCTCTACCTTTCAATAGGATTGTTCTGTCAATTCACATTTAATGTTTCTGTTAATGTAGATTCATATCTGCCCTTTTACATTCTTCTATTTTCTTATGTCATTTTTATTCCTCTATCCATCTTCATCGTGTGTGATTGTGTTTTACTGGGGATTGAGCCTGGGGTGCTCTAACACTGAACTATATTTCCTGCCCCTTTTAAAACTTTATTTTGAGAGAGGGTGAGGCTAAATTGCTGAGGATGGCCTAAAATTTTTGATCCTCCTGGCATGGTTTGAATCACAATACAAGGCTACTGATCTTTTTATATTTTGTTTGCTAATGAAGATTTTCTTCCGTGATTTTTTTCCAGTTTTATATGTATTGGCCTAGAGATGAGTTATCATGCGTGAGAAATATGCTCACTCGTCCAAAACTCAAAAATGGCTTTGTTATAGACCCAGAGAAATGGAGATAACATAAAGACCTCCTTCAAATCTCCATTCTTGCAAACAAGTCAGAAAGATTTCAGGTGAGTCCCCCAATAGTCATGAGCTTATTGAAGGGACAGGAAAAGGGAAAGGGGAGCCTCTCAAGGGAGAGAACAGGTCCTTTCACAAAGGAGAGGGTCAGTGTGCCTCTCCTGCACTCCAGTTTTATTGGGGTTTCAGGGAAGTTTCCAGAGACTCCTGCTCAGGTCTACCTCTTGACCTTTGACTGACCACAGGGGTATATCAGACTTTTAAGTCCCCACTGTCATTGCAACTCTATGTCACCTTGAGCCATGCTGAGCTGTTCTAATTGGATTCTTAACCAAAGAATTATTCTTATCTTCCAAAACCTGGCCTGTGAAAAGGGTCACAAAAGTCTTCCTGCAAAGTAACTCGGGTTCCTCTTAGGATATTCCCTGCCTGCACTGCTCCTACAGATAACAGGTAGTTTGCTGAATAATGTGACTTATCTTGTCCACTTAAGCCAGGCAGAGTTGCAGGTAAATTGCTTTTAGGCAAAGAAAGCATGTGGGGCCAGCACAGTGAACCCATTTTATAGAATTATTCTCTTAATATTGTGTTCCTATCATTGTCATCTCTCTGTCTCCTAAAAGATTGAGAGACAAAGGTACAGAGAAAGCACAGCTTTTACTGATGGACTTGAAAGATTGAAAGTATGAGGGAGCAGACACACAGAGAGTAGTATGGTCAGCATTTTATCATCAGGAGCCCAAGGCCCCCCTAACCCTCAGTTCCTCACTGGGTAAGTATTAAGGTGTGTGCCATCTTCCGGATCATCACCTGGATTTTTCTATCTCCCATAGGATCATTTAAATAAATATGATGCTGGGCAGTGTGGTACACACCTGTAATTCCAGTGGTTTGGGAGGCTGAGGCAGGAGGACTGCAAGTTCAAAAAGAGTCTCGGCAACTTAGTGCAGTCCTAAGTAACTTAGCAAGATCCTGTATCAAAATTGAAAAAAATAAAAATAAAAAGAGCTGGAAATCTGGCTCAGTGTTTAAGACCCGCTCAGTTAAATCCCTGGCATCAAAAAAATTAGATATATGTATATAAAGAAATATATGATTAGTTGTACCCACTTCCCTTGTTCTCTTGTAGCAGGAAAGCCTTCTTTGATTGAATGCATCTTGGCATGTAGAGAGTTTTACTTTACCTAAATTAACAGATATTTCTATTTCTGTTGGTCAGGCTAAACCCGTTCCCAACCTCCTGTGGGTCAAGGGGGGTTCAGGTGCATGGAATCTGAATCTGCCACATCAACAGGCTGTGGTGCTGTGCTTGTATCTTTGAATTCTGCTCTATTTCCCCTCAGGCTGTCTTTCTTACATTCCAATTTTACATTTAAGGCTAAATGCTGTGTTCTGAAAATGGATCCCTGGATTTTTTATATCTCACACCATGTATATCTCATCAGAATCATCCACACATTCATACTAAGAATGCCAGCTAAAATATCCTACATAGCTCTATTTCCTTCTTCACATAAATCCTGTTCTATATTCCATTTTTGTATATTATTCTTTTATATGTCATATCTGTAAAATTACAGATTAAACAGTAACTTGCTGAAAGAGTTATTGCATTATGTAATCTTATGTCTTTTGAAGAAGTTAAAGGAAACACAAGCCAGTCAAACTGAGACAAAGTTTTATTTAGAGAGAGGCCATGTGCGTCCCCTAACAAGTGGGTCCACACGTGTGTCTACCTGAGCCGGGGGGGCTTCCACTTCCCCCGGAACACCCTCCTACCAATCTTTTCCAACCAATGGGAACTCTCCCATTACAAGAGTGACATGAGTAACCTGAGTCCTGAAATGGGCCCAGCTGAACAGCATGAGTCCAAATACCATATGAATGTGAATTGCTGGCTGGCAGTTATTAAATCCAAAGGTGCCTGTATCAATATTTTTGCTGTGGCTCCTAACATCTGCCCCCTTCTGTTTAAATAAACAACAGGCAAATGTGGCTAGGGACCGTGCCTGTTAGGTATGTCCAATTCACATATGGTTCTTACCCGTCATGGGAAAACTGACCTTATTGCGTCAGTCTCCTGGCTTAGGTTGATACCACTGTAACCGAATCATACCCGTCACTGACTACCGGTCCAGTATATAGCCATACCTGTGTAATAGGCCTATGCACCAGTGGGGGGGTGAGGTTCTTGCCTCACCTCTGTTGGCCCCCAAATTTAACCTTGGTGCCAGTGGGGGGGTGAGGTTCTTGCCTCACCTCTGTTGGCCCCCAAAATCAGACCATCACTAGCAGAAGGGAGAAAGACGCAGAATTGCCACGACACCAAGCCAATTGACGGCTCCTTTGGAAACACTGGTGACACATCGGCTAAGATATTTAGCACTACCAGTTCGCTGTATCAACAAATAGAGCACAATGCATACAGGTGATACATAGTCCAGGCAAGTTGTGTAAGCAGTTCAAAGTGGAGGAGTCTATCAATATGTCCATTTCCTCCCAAGGTAAATTAAGTCCTTGATTGAGCAGTTCAAATTGGAGGAGTCTATCAATATGTCCATTTCCTCCCAAAGTAAATTAAGTCCTTGATTGAGCAGTCTTATTGAGTTATTTTGATTGATGTATCAATTTATACAGTTTATAGTGATAGCTATCATAAAAGTTGTAGTTTGGTCTTAGTCTTCACCGGCACTGGGATGGAGATGGGAATTATGGCCATGTTGCTAAAGAGACATTATCCTGAACAGAATTATGAAATATAATGAAAAGGAAAGGTGAAAGTAAACAAACATATCTGTTAACCACCTTTAAAAACAAAATTTAATAACAGCTGTTTACCTAAAGTAAATTAAACCATATAAGTCACGTGACTAAATTTTTTTTTTTGAATACTTGTATCTATATATACATGAGCGCTCCTTATAAATGAAATATGGACATACACACATACAGACATACAACACAAAACAGCATACATAACATAGAACATATAAGACAATAGTAAATAAAGGCCTTGTAGCTATAGCTAGGTGAAATCTCCATTGCAATGTTTAAAAACTTTACAGTTAAAAAAAATAAATAAATAAAACACAGTCAAAAAAAAAAATAAAACTGATCAGAAAAACATTAACCTAGGTTTGTATGAGCTTAAAAAATAAGGTAAAATAAAATAAAATAAAATAAAATAGAACTTTATGATGTGGGAAAAATGCAAATAATAAAATAGATATTGAAAAAGGCACCGTGGTAAATCACTGTCACAGATGCAAGAATAGCCAGGCTGGAACTCTGGATATCAGCTGTTATGGATTTGAGTCAAATCATCTTCTTTTTCTGTAGAAATTGTTTTAGTTAATCTCTCTGGAATCCAAATTGGTTGCTGTTCCTCCTGTGGAAAAACACAGACGGAGCCCCGACTCCAGACTATTACTGGGTCCGGACCTTTCCATTGTCCTGTTAGAATATCTTTCCAAAGTACCTTAGGCTTATGTACATTTTTCGGATACATATGTCTTTCCGCAGCACTAAGTCCTGATGAATCCAAATTTAGAAAGTTTAGAGTAAAAAGGGTTATTTTAAGTTTATCTTTGGGGGATATATACCCCTTACTAATTCCCTCCCTTTGCTTTAATAAGTACATTTTTATAGTTTGATGAGCTCTTTCAACTATGCCTTGTCCCTGTGGGTTGTATGGGATTCCTGTTATATGAGTAATGCCAAATGATGAGCAAAATTGTTTAAAAGACTTGGAGATGTAACCAGGACCGTTATCGGTTTTTAACTGTTTAGGAACACCCACAGTGGCAAAATTTTGTAAGCAATGAGCTATAACATCTTTAGTTTTTTCTCCGGGATGAAGGGAGCCCATCAAAAATCCAGAAGAAGTATCAACTGTAACATGTAAATATTTTAATTTTCCAAATTCTGGCAAGTGTGTGACGTCCATCTGCCAAATATGGTTAGGTATCAGTCCTCTAGGATTGACTCCAAGATTAACTTGTGGCAAAAATGTCACACAATTTTGACATTGTTTTATTATATGTCTGGCTTGTACTTTAGTTATTTTAAAACGTTTTTGTAAAGTATTAGCATTGACATGGAACCTTTTATGAAAATTTATAGCTTCTTCTATTGTGGAGAAAATATGTATGTCATGTGTAGATTTATCTGCTAGTTCATTACCCAAACTAAGGGCTCCAGGCAATCCTGTATGTGCTCTGATATGTCCTATAAAGAATGGATCCTTTCTATCCCAGATTAGACTTTGTATAGCAGAAAACAAAGAGAAAACAGTAGAGGAAGGAAAAATCCTACCAGCATCTTCAAGAGATACGATAGCATTAACTACATACTGACTATCAGAAAATAAATTAAATGTAGAATCTTTGAACATCATAAAAGCTTGCAATACTGCATTGAGCTCTACCTTTTGAGCTGATTGTTTGGGTACTAAAAATGTAAAAGTTTGATCAGGAGTAACTACTGCTGCTGTACCATTATTTGACCCATCAGTGAATATATTTGGAGCATTTATGATAGGGGTTTTTCTTGTCATTTTTGGAAAAACTACAGGATGCTTAGACCAAAAGGACAACAAAGGATTAGATGGCAAGTGATTATCAAATGCAACACTAGATTTACACATGATTATTGCCCAAGTATTTAACTCATTAGCTAACTCATCAATTTGATCCATAGTATATGGAGTAATAATTTTATTGGGAGAAATCCCAAACACTCCTTTTGCTGCTTTTATTCCTTTGAGTATTAATTGCCCTACAGCCTCAGGATATCTAGTAAGAATAGTATTAGGAGAATAAGATAAATGTATCCATAATAATGGACCTTCTTGCCAAAATACCCCTGTAGGAATATTTTTTGTCGGTAATACAATAAATAATAAAGGCAAACTTATATCAATTCTATCCAAATGCATATTTTCCATATATGTTTCAATGATTTTTAATGCCTTTCTAGCTTCAGGCGTTAACATGCGGGGTGAATTTGGATCTGATGGACCTTTTAAAATATCAAATAAAGGTCCTAATTCTCCTGTTGGTATGCCTAGATAAGGCCTTATCCAATTTATATCTCCCAATAACTTTTGAAAGTCATTAAGTGATTTGAGTTGATCTACTCGTATTTGAATTTTTGGTGGACGGACCATGGTTGAGGATAATAGAACTCCTAAATAATTAATTGGAAGATTTAATTGTACTTTATCTATTGCTATCTCTAGATTATAATTTTTTAATAAGTTTGTAAGCGTGGCATAACATTCTAGCAATGTGTTTTTATCTTTATGTGCCATTAACACATCATCCATATAGTGAAATATCTGTAGTTCAGGGTTTTGATTTCTAAGTGGCTGGATTGCTTTATCAACATACATTTGGCACAAAGTTGGGCTGTTAGCCATCCCTTGAGGGAGTACTTTCCATTCATATCTCTGATCAGGACCTTCATGATTCAGTGCAGGGATAGTAAATGCAAAATGTGGACTATCCTCGGGGTGAATTGGAATTGAGAAGAAACAATCTTTAATATCTATAGCTAGAACATGCCACGTTTTTGGTAGAGCAGACAGTTGGGGAATCCCTGATTGAGCAGGTCCCATAATAACCATCTCATTATTAATGGCTCTTAAATCTTGTAATAATCTCCATTTACCAGATTTCTTTTTAATAACAAAAATGGGAGTATTATGGGGAGATACGGAAGGTTGTATATGTCCTTCCGCTAATTGCTGTTTGACCAGATCATGGGCTACTTGTATCTTTTCTTTAGTTAGGGGCCACTGAGGAACCCACACTGGTCTTTCTGATTTCCAAGTAATTTTGATTGTCTCAGTGGCCCTTTTTGAAAACCCAATCCATGTTTATCTATCTCTTGATCTACTTGAATTGGTGCTGTTATATCTTGTTCTTGATCTCTTAATCTCTTTTCTTTTTTAAAGCCTTGTTTTGCCCTAGTAGTGGGCGCGTTAGGATTGACGTTATTTGTTAATGTCAATCCTAATTGATCTAGGACGTCTCGTCCCCATAAATTTATGGGGAGATGGTCCAATACATAGGGCTGTATAGTTCCTTCACATCCTTCAGGATCCCTCCAATCTAATACCATTGCACTTCTATGGGGATTAGTTGCCACTCCTAGGCCTCTAAGCGTTTGGGTCGCTTGCTGTAATGGCCAATGTTTAGGCCATTCCTGGCGAGATATGATGCTGAGGTCAGCGCCTGTGTCCAGCAGTCCATTAAAATCATGCCCTTGAATATTTAATTTTAGCATAGGGCGAGAATCTAAATTTAAAGATAGCATAGCCCAATCTACACCTGTGGAGCCTAATCCCTTGGAACCTCTTTCTACATTACAAGTGGAAAATTTATCATGTAGGCTTGGTATTATTAATAACTGTGCTATTCTATCTCCTGATGAAATTACTGATATACCTCTTGGAGAACTAGCTATGATTTTTATTTCACCCTCATAATCGGGATCAATTACCCCAGGACTTATCATAAGTCCTTTAAGTGTAGAAGAACTGCGTCCTAATAATAAGCCTACTGTTCCCTGGGGAAGAGGTCCTTTTACTCCTGTGGGAATGATTTGAACTCCCATCTCTGGAGTTAATACTGCTCTGGCAGAGGCACAGATGTCCAACCCTGCGCTCCCTCTAGTCTGTCTGATGAGGGATCTGATGGATAATGCGTCCTGGGCACCACCTTGATGGTGCTGCTGGGTTCCTCCATTGCCCCGTATATTTGTGGTTTTGGGCCCCGGGGCATTGGGCCCTCCAATTCGTTTTTTGACAACGGGGCCTGATGCCTTTCTCCACGATATCGTGGGTAGACACTTGGTCTTTGTCCATTTTTTGATAACGGAATACCCTCTATGGTGGTTTGAGAATGGCATTCATTAGCCCAATGTCTCCCTCTATGGCATCGTGGGCAAATACCCGGGATTCTACTCTTTTGATACCTAGCTTTGTTAAACCCTCCTCCTATGGGGCAATTTCTTTTAAAATGCCCTTCTTGATTGCAATTATAGCATGTTTTTGGCTTGGTACTTAAAGCCTGTTTTACTTCAGCTGCCATGACTTGTCCTTGTTCATTAATGTCTCTACATAATTTAATATATGTGTTTAAATCTTCCTGTTTCCACGGTCTAATGACCTCTTTGCAGCAACGATTTGCTTGATCGTAAGCCAGCTGTTTTATAAATGGCATTGCCTGTTCTGTATTTTCAAATGTCTCAGAGGCTGCTTCAATAAGTCTAGCTACAAAGTCAGCGTAGGGCTCATTAACTCCTTGTATTATCTTAGATAGTTGACCTTGAAAATCCCCTTGTCCCTTTAAAGTTTTCCATGCCTTAATTGCATTTATAGCGACTTGAGCGTATACGCCAGGATCATATCTGAGCTGTTGCATTTGTTCTTGAAACTCCTCTTTTCCCAGTAACATTTTCAGGCCTCGTTCAGGGTAACCTGCTTCTGCATTTTGCCTAGCTGTCTCCTTGCAAAATTCCTCATTGGCAATTTTCCATAATAAATACTGTCCTCTATTTAGCACAGAATTACACACGTTAGCCCAATCTGCTGGTGTTAAGTTCCAGCCGGTAATAGATTCGACCATACTGACTGTGAAGGGAGCGGCCGGGCCGTAGGCTGCTACAGCTTCCTTTAATTGCTTTATTATTTTGAAATCTAAGGCACGGTAAACTCGTTCTTTTTCTTCTCCCTGCTCAACTACAGGGCATGCTAGTTTTTGGGGTCCCGCCTCAGGATTCCGTTCATCATCTATGGAGGCAGGTAAAGCTGTTGGTTGAACTATGCCCTCTGGTGGTGGAACGGAGTTAGTAGCAGCCTCCCTATCTGACGACCGTTTTTTCCCTGAGCTTGCCTTGTTCAAATTTTCTTCTATCTGACTAGCTTGAGAGACCTTTTGTTTTGCTTGACCTAATATGTTTTCTGCCATGGCTTGGACCTCTAACAATTTACTTAACAGTTTTTCGGTTTGTTTTTTACTAGATTCTAATCTACTATAAAGGTAACGTAACCCAATAAGATAGGATAGAAGAAAGCCAAAACAGAATGAAACAGAAACGGAGAGGAGGAAAATGATTATGTCAATTTTCTCTCTCTCAGGGCCGAATAACTTCAAACCTTGAGCTAGCCATTTTTCCCAATTTGCCTGACAAAATTGTAAGGCTAGAGAGCCTGAAATAAAAGCAGAATAAATCAAAACAGAAATACCCATTCTGTCGCCTTTCCTTAGGGGCGAGCGATATTACTCACCTTTAAGTTTTGGGCGTTCCCAGTACAGGGCCACCAAAATGCCGCAGGCTGCCCGGGCCCGGGTCGAGCGAGCTGGCTGAGCCCCGTTCCTGCCGCTCGCCGATCACTGCCTGCGGCACCCCTGCTGAGCGATCCCCTGCTGAGCTATCAGTGCACGCCGGCTTGCAATCTTACAGCCCGGTTGGGCACAAAAACACAAGCCAGTCAAACTGAGACAAAGTTTTATTTAGAGAGAGGCCATGTGCGTCCCCTAACAAGTGGGTCCACACGTGTGTCTACCTGAGCCGGGGGGGCTTCCACTTCCCCCGGAACACCCTCCTACCAATCTTTTCCAACCAATAGGAACTCTCCCATTACAAGAGTGACATGAGTAACCTGAGTCCTGAAATGGGCCCAGCTGAACAGCATGAGTCCAAATACCATATGAATGTGAATTGCTGGCTGGCAGTTATTAAATCCAAAGGTGCCTGTATCAATATTTTTGCTGTGGCTCCTAACAACCAATGATATAATTAGGATTTGTGTATGTATGTTTGTGTGTATGTGTGTGTGCTGGGGATTGAACTCAGGGGCACTCAGTCACTGAATCAATCCCCAGCTCTATTTTCTATTTTACTAAGAGACAGGTTCTTACTAACTTGCTTAAGACTTCTCTTTTGCTGATGCTGGTTTTGAACTAGCAATCCTCCTGCCTCAGCATCTGTACCCACTGGGATTACAGGTGTGCCACCAAGCCCAGCCTAATCATGTGTCATTTTCTTCATTTGATCAATAATAGATTGGAGTCCCCATCAGGAGTCATTTTCTCAAACCCATTATATTTATGCTTCCACTCACCTTCTTTGTACCACTATAAAAAGGGTGTTGAGGATATATATATAGCTCAGTGATAAAGTGCCCCTGCCATGGATTCCATCCCTAGCACAGGGTAAAGAGTTAAAAAAGCACCTGGAGGTCAGATCTCAGCCCTGGCAGGTAAGTGGCCACTGTTCCATACTTGTGGGAATATGATCTTTATATATTAGCACCCCCCTGCGCCCCATCCATAGTTGATAATGTTAGGTAGAATGAACTTAGGCCAGTGTGCAGGATGTGAAAGACTTCACAAAGTCCAAGTTAAAAGCAAAGAAGAAAATTTTATTTACTTTCCAAGAGGGATAAGATGGACGATACCACAGGCCATATTGGCCCGAGTGGTAAACGTTTGGGATTTATATTCAAGATTTATAAGTAGAGCTGAGCAGGGTTTTGTTTCTTTGTGGTGTAACTAGAAATTGAAACCCAGGAAGCTGAGAGCACTGGGTCAACATCTGGGGGTCAATTGCTTTCTGGGCAGGAGAGGTTGGGCATGTGGCTTTTCTTGGAAATGTTGATGCCTCTGAACACTTGACATGGAAAGACACATGGGACGGGACTCCTCCTGAGAGACTAAGTGACCTCAGTCTATGCAATGGAGTGACATGAGTGAAGGGGGCAAATGAGCATGAGCTCACATATATCTTAGGAGACCCACAGGTGCCTGAAGCCACAGATAATACCAAATCCTACAGTTTTTTGTACACATACCTGCCTATGATCACCTTTTGTATGAAACCTCAAAGTCCTTGTCACCCCTGAAGCCAGGTTTAAGGATAGGGTTCCCTTGTCTTTCTGTTGTAGCTGCACTGATCACCATCCCTTTCCTGCTTTTCATCATGACCTTTTCTGCTTGTTTTGGATTAAACAGCTGATCTGACCTGTGGGATCATCAGAGTCATGTCTCTGCTTAGGACTCCCTAATAGTAGAATGTAGAACATCTACATTAAGCACAAGGCGACCATTTTATATCCCCCCCCACACACACACACACACTGCTGTCCTAGAGGATTGCCCGCCTGCCTTCCTTTATTTATTTTATTTTTATTCATTTTTTTTTTTCTCGTTCTCCTGGGGATGGAACACTGAACTACAAAGCCAACCCCAATTGCTTCCTTTCGTAGCTCAGGCTGCCTCCGCAAAAGAGCAGAGGCCAGGAGGGGGTGATAATTATTAAACTAATTGTCAAATTGTTCTCATTTTTTTGATATCATGTGATATATATGCTTTTTTTAAAGAGAAAGAGAGAGAATTTTTTAATATTTATTTTTTAGTTTTAGGTGGACACAACATCTTTATTTTATTTTTATGTGGTGCTGAGGATCCAACCGAGCGCCCGGCACATGCCAGGTGAGCGTGCTACCGCTTGAGCCACATCCCCAGCCCTATATATATATATATCTCTCTTTAAACAGTGTTTCACAAGTTCTGACTGTCTTGCTAAGTCCCGAGCTCACACCAGCTGATAGCATATATACACCTCGTTCTTCTTTGCTGTCCTAGGGAACAAACCCAGTGGGGTCGACCTCTGAGCCGGGTCCCCAACCGTTTTTACTTTATTTCAAGACAGGGTCTCACTGTTTGCAGAAGCTGACGTGAACTTGGGCTCCTCCTGCCTCAGACTCCCCAGGAACTGTTGTTGTCATTGCTGTTCGTTTCCGTGGTGAGATTACAACCTAGGACCTCACCGGTGCTAGGAAAACCTCTCCCCAGAGCCACAGCTCACGCTCAGAGATCACCTTCCGTGCCAGGTTCCCAGCAAAGGCTTCTTTCCGGGATTGGGTCCCAGAACGGCAAAGAGGCCCCGCGTGAAACAGGGCGGGGACCAAGGATCTGTCCCTCTCGCCAATGATTGGGTGATGTTAGCCGTCACTCACGATGCGGAGCCGCGCCTGGAGGCGGTCCATCAGGGACGCCGGGTGGAACTGTCCAATCAGGTGCGGGGGAGGGCGGGCTTCCGCAGTCGGGCTGGCTAACGCAGTCGGGCTGGCTTCCGCAGTCCAGCGGGCTTCGGCAATCCTGCGGGCTTTTCTTCCTCAGCAACTCCGCTCCTGCCTTTCCTCGCGCCGCGTGTTCTGCTTCGGAGGCTTCTGTGACTCTGAGCAGCCTTTGTTCTCCGAGAGCTCCGGTTCCGGGAGGTCCCTGGAGAGGACAGCGGGTCACCATGGAAGCCAAAATGGTGACTGTGCGGCCAGGGCTGGCAGAACCGGGTCGGCACCCGCGGGGGAGCTGCGGAGCGTGGAGGAGTCATGGCGGGCGGGTGGCTCTGGGCCCTGTTCTCTGGTCCCCCAGTGTGCCGACTGCTGGGTCCCGAGGTCAGCTGCAGAGCATGGGTCCTAGTCTCTGCTGGCGGGTGGCCCCGGGCCTCTGTACCAGTGGTCTTTGGGATGGGCTAGGCTCAGGTCCTTGGCGTTCCCTCCCCTCCTTGCTGGTTGCCTGCATGAAGTCTTCGAAATGTGGAGCAAACAGGATCACAAATCCTACTTCCCCTGGTGTAGGCAGCTGTAGTTCTTTAAAATTGCAATTGCCTCCTGCATTCATTCTGAAATGCCATTTTTCTCTCCACTTCACAGCTTTATCAAATATTTGTTCTTCCTCGTATGTTTCAAGTGGACACATCTGTTAATTTTCATTTTCCCTAGTGAAATATTGCAAAGAATATATATTATTGACGGTTAAAACTAAGGTAGCTTTAACAGTGACTCCCCCCCCACCCCACCCCACCACCGCCTCCCTCCCCCTTTTTAAATTTTGAGATCTTGTCCTACTTATTTTGGAGATTGGTCTCCTACTTGTGATTCTTCTCTCTCGGCCTCTGAGTCCTTGGGATTACAGGCCTATGCCACCATCCCTGGCAAGATTAACACTTTTGAAATAATTTGTTTTCTATTTGTGAATAGAGTAATCACTTGACACTTTCCCTTGTTTATGTAAAATAACTGCTTTAAAGAAAATAAAGCAATTGGTTATTGGTACAAAGGATATTGAATCCTGGTTTACATACTCTGCCCTTTTTTTGTATAAATTATTTATTCTTTTTTAAATTTTGTTTTCATTAGTTATAATGACAGCAGAATGCATTTTGACACACCATATGTAAATAGAATATAAATTCCCTTTTTTCTGCTTATATGTGATGTAGATTCACACAGGCCATGCAGTTATATATGCAAGTAGGGTAATAATGTCTGATTTATTCTACTGTCCTTCATTCCCATCCCTTTTAAATTTTATTTTCAGACAGGGTGTGGCTATGTTGCCCTGGAACTTGTGATCCTTCTGCCTCA
This sequence comes from Urocitellus parryii, assembly GCF_045843805.1. Taxonomy (NCBI): domain Eukaryota; kingdom Metazoa; phylum Chordata; class Mammalia; order Rodentia; family Sciuridae; genus Urocitellus; species Urocitellus parryii. The sequence continues at coordinate 117,995,326 of NC_135531.1, forward strand.
GCTTCTCAAGCTGTTGGGATTAAAGGCACTGGCCACCCCACCTGAGGAAAATAGTTCATTTTGATCCAAATATTAATGACTGTATTCAGGAACATGGATTCAGGTTACCCTTAATTGTGTATATGTTCCACCCTGGAATATATTACATACATCAATTTTTTTTTTTTTGTAACCAGGGATTGAACTGATTGGCACTTAACCACTGAACCCCATCCCCAGACCTTTGTATGTTTCATTTGAGATGTGATCTAAGTTGCCAAGGCTGACTTTGAATTTATTAATCCTCCTGCCTCAGTCTCTCAAACTGCTGGAATTACTGTGCTTTGCCTCTAGGAACTTTAATAGTCAGGATAAAAGAAATTTATATATGAATACATTAACCCATTGCATTGGTAGGAGCATCATATTGGTAGGCTACAGCAAAAAAGGGGAAATTTCTTCTATAGGTCTGTTTTTATTATATTACTAGCCTTGGGGAATGATGGAAGGTAGATGTCTGGTTAGGTTAGGGATACATTCTGAGAAGTTCATTCATTTTTTGTTGTTGTAGAGGTGGTGGTAGTTGTTTTGGTACTGGAGATTGAATCCAGGGCACTCAACCACTGAGCCACCTCCCCAGCCCATTTTTCTATTTTATTTGAGACAGGATCTCGCTTAGTTGCTTAGTGCTTCACTAAATTGCTGAGGCTGGTTTTGAACTCATAACCTCCTGCCTCAGCCTCCCAAACAGCTGGGATTGCAGATATGCACCACCAAGCCCAGCAGAAGTTTATTAGTTCTGAGAATTTGGTCTGATACAAAAGTTGAGGGATTGGCTATTAAAGGACTTACGATAGCCCAAGATAATTTTTGCTCTCCATAGAGAATCTAGTCTTTCCATTCTCTTGATGGTCTAGTTAGCCAGAGTCAAATAGTCTGAAAGTTCTTTAATGTAGATGCAACTTCATAGAGAACTTCAGTTCACACCTGTAAAAATCTCATGCTTCTCCTTTTATCTTCCTTAAATGCAGGCACCGTATCAGAATTTCTTGGGCAGAGAGGATCTTTTTGGATGCTTCATAAGGTCCAGTGTCCTCAGCATTTTTCTTTCCAGAGGCTACCCCAAGGTGCCTATACCTGCCCTGTGCCCTTCAGGGTGAGGTGAATTAGTTATTGACACAGTTTCTTCAGTAGGCATTGGCTTATCCATTTGTGTATTTCTCCTTGTGTGTAAGTTGCAGGAGATAAAGAATTGGTCCAGTTCCTCTCAGTTATCAAAGTTGTGTGAAGCACATGCTCATGATTTACTTGAAGTGCCTATGAATTGGTATCGATGGCACTTTTATTCTAATGTGTACATTATTTGTCCTCAGCTTTCTTTTGTCTTTTATGTTTTCATTTTTTTTGTCCCTTTATTTTATTTACTTATTTTCATGTGGTGTTGAGGATTGAATCCTCACAGGTGCTAGGCAGGTGCTCTACCACTGAACCTCATCCTCTCATATCAGTTTTTTAGTGATGCTGATGTTCATGAAGAATTTCGTTCTGCAGGTTGTTGATTTCCTGATTGTGGGTTCATCAACAGTCTTTCTTTTACTTTCTTGTGCTTCATTTACATTTCCCTTGGTCGTCTTTCTCTGGTTTCCTGAATTAGAAGGTTCAATTATTGCTTTTAGCTCTTCTTTTCTGAAATGTGCAATAGATGCCTTATATATCCCTGAAGCACCGTCTGATTTCCTACAGTGCACTTTTGCATTCCATTTCTCTCAAAATGGTCAACTTTTCCCTTGAGTCATCTCTTCCTCCTGTGTCTGTTTAGAGCCTGTGTTTCACCTTTCATTTCCTGGAGGCTTTCCAGCTGCTTCTGATCTGATTTCAGCTTTAATTCCCATGTTCTTTGAGCATGCTTGGGATTTCACTGGTGTTGCACACTTGTAGGGGTGTGGTTTATGGCTCAGAATGTGCCCTGTCCTGGAGGGTGTTGCTGTGGCTCTGAGAAGGCTGTGTGCTTCATTGTAGGCTAAAGGCCAGGGAAGTCCTCCTGTCTGCTCCTCTGCTGTGTGGTCTCAGACCCAACAGAGTTGTGCTGATATCTCCCAGTGTAACTGTGGTTTTTTATTGTCCTGGGCAGTTCTGTATGTCTCTGCCTAGTGTATTTTGACTTTCTTTCAGGTGCATGCATATTAAAAAACTCAAGACTATGTTTAACCTAGGGCTGGCTCGGTGGCGCATGCCTGTAATCCCAGCAGCTCAGGAGGTTTAGGCAGGAGGTTTACAATTTCAACTTAGGCTCTAAACAACTTATAGAGACCTTATCTCAAAATAAAGTAAATAAATAAAATTAAAAGGGCTTGGAGTGTGGATCAGAGGTTAAGCACTCCTGAGTTCAATTCCTGGTACCAAAAAGAAAAAGAAAGGAAGAAAGAAAAGAAAGACATTTAGTGTAGGGATTCTGGAGTCTGATCTTTCTCGGAGATGGTCTATCTCAAGTGTTTATTTGATAAGCTGGGCCTTTCTGTTTCTCAGTATACTTTATAAATGTTTGTTGTTTTTGAAAAGTAAATGGAAATGTTTTTCTTCTCTTTCTCCTGTGGCATTGTTCCTGTTTGTTGAAGGCTTCATGCATTTCCTAGAAACTTTGTTGTTTGTGCTATGTATAGTGAATTAGCTTGTGTTCAGCCAGTTTGACAGATTTCCCTGAATTCCTTGTGGTAGGAAGGATGGAAACTTTCACAGTTTAAGAGCTGACTGGCTGTGGTTTTGCAGGCTGACCCACAGCAGCTCTGCTTACTGACATTTCATGCAGGATTGCAGCAGCTACAGGTGCCTGTAACAAGATAACCGTGGTAGCAGAAGCAGCGAACAAAATAGCAGGAACAGAACAATCCCTCTTTAGGCCTAGTGAAGTAAAAGTCCCTAAACTGTGTAAGCTGAGTTCTTAGACTGTTGACAGGCTTATGCCCATATAAGAATATAATGTGCACCCTCCAAAATATTGCACCAGCTCCCTTGACTTGATGTACCAAAAACTTTCTTATGGCTTGGGCTTTAAGAATTGTTCCTCTGGGCTATGGTGCCACTAATAAACTGTTGCTTCCAGATCTCAGTGTCCTTGCCCTAAGCAACTTAGTAAGACCCTGTCTACAAATAACACATGTGCTCAGGATGTAGCTTAGTCATTAAGCAGCCCTGGGTTCACTCCATGCATTCTTTTTTCTTTTTTTAATTTGCCCTCCATAAATAAATTTACATTAATTTTCTGTAGGTTTTTGAAAAGTATTTTATTCTTTCACATTTGAATGTATAATAAATGGTCTTTTTGTCTAGAAAATAGAGGGATGCACTGCCTTTACCCCTCAGATTTCTGTTTGCCTGGACCACAATTGTGATCTGTCTCCACAACACCTGCTGTGGATCATCATCTTTCCAATCCTTGAAGGCCAACCCACTGAATGCTTTCTTATGGTCATTTGCTAACTTTTGCTGATATTGTGCTGCTCTGAATGTCCCATGTCTAAGGCCTTGAGTGTGGTTGTGTGTCACACCGTGGAAGTTCTCCTGCCTTACGTTTTTTTGCATCAGCATCTCTACAGCCGTGCAGAATCTCTTTCACAACAGACAACAATTACACATGTTGCCCATCCTTGATCACAATGTCTTTGAGCAGAACATGGCTATGTGGCGCATGACTATACATTATGTGAGTGAACCCTCTGCTGTTCTGCAGTGTTTGGCAGTTGCTGGACGTTCATTATTCCTGTGAGTTTGGAAAAGTGGTTTCTATTATGAGACTTATAAAACTTTGTAAGGTTGTTAGGAGAAGGTGACATCTTGGGGACGTTGACTTATTTCTAAGACACATGCCATCTTCTCATTTACCCCATTTTGCTTTGACATTAACCATTAGAAATTATCAAATTATTCTGTTATTGATCATTGCATTTGCTTATTACTTGGCTAAATTTGATCTGGAGTAAAGCACCTGACAAATTATACGTGTTCTCTTGGTTTAATCATTACACAGGATGAGAATAATCCCCAATTAACATATTGTGACTAAGTGGTTGAAGATTATCTGGGAGGAAAGCTTATTAGTGAGCGCATGCCCAGAGGGTGTGTGTGAGGGGTGATTATAGGCACTTCTGGAAAGAAGGAATAATAGACTTTTAGAAGGAAAACAGATCAGAAATACCATGTTGTTTACATAAACTATGTAGGCACAGTGAACCACTGTGGTTTGCAGGATTTGTCTCAAATGCTGAGTTTCCTGATTCCAGCAATTTCCTACTCCGTCACCTTTCTTTTCTAAGGGTAAATAATATCAGGAGTGCTAATGTTAGCTCTGTACTGCACAGGACATTGTTAGAACATGTAATACACGTGTAACCAACAAAAAAAGGTTAGGAGTAACCAGGGAGCATGTCTTATTTCCTGTGAACTTACCACTAGGAAGGGTGTCAAACACTCTACTGTTTGACTTTTGAGTGGCCCAATTCTAGTGTTGGAATGGATATGAGGAATATAGTGCATTAAAGATTTGATGGACCAAATCATGGAATTTATCTGGAGGCCAGAGAATCATGTGAACATCATGCATGTTGATTATAGATTCCCCAGGTTATCATCTCTTCTGGCCTATAGTACATATTTGTGTGATATTTTTAGATCTCAGTGACCCTTGAGGATGTGGCTGTGAACTTCACCCAGGAGGAATGGACTTTGCTGGATCTATCCCAGAAGAATCTTTACAGAGATGTGATGCTGGAAGTCCTCAGAAACCTGACTACTATAGGTAATAGTGATGTTTCTTTATTTAGTCAAATAGAGAACCAGTGTTTATTTGGTCATTTATGTAGAATATGAAAAGGGAATCCTTTGATGAATTATTGCAACATAAAATGCACGTAGACTGTGGCAAAGTTTTTCTAGCTCATAAGTAATACATAATGATTGTTCTGTGTTGCCATTTTAGGAAACACATGGGAAGACAAGAACATTGAAGTTCAGATTGAAAATTCTGGGAGTAGTCTAAGGTAATTGTACTCACCAGAGGGAGCAATGTCCTTCAGGAAATCTTACAATGTCATCTGATTTTTAAAACCAACCAACCAAAGAAATATGTACAATGTGAAATGTGTTTATTCTTATAAATATTTTTTACCAGATATATATATTTGCATGTAACATAGATATTCAGTCTTTTCAAAGTAGTCAACATGAAAAAAAATACTATGAAATTGCATATGTGCATATCACTGTTTGGATCAAAGCTATAGGGAAACTGTGTTGGTAAGGATTGTTTTCTTTCAGTCTGTTTATTTTCAGGCAATTTGAACAAGTCAGAAAACCTACTGTTTAACTGCATTGGTGGTAATATAAGCCTAAGACCTATTAATGAATAGAAAATCATTAATAAATCAAGCATTGATAATGTGCTGGTCATTTTTATAGAAGTCATGGTTAAATTAACCTGACAAAGAAAAAATTTAATAGAGTAAATCCATGTTACTGCATTATGTATTCAAAAGAATTCATATGTCCTTTATTCCTTCATAGGCAGATCACATCTCACTCTGGACAGAAACCCTACATGCATGTGGAATGTGAAGAGAAGCCATGTGAATTTAAACAATATGAGAAATCTCTGGTTTCTCATAGAAGTGGTGAAACACAAATATTAATACAAACTGTAAATGGACCTTATAAAAGTACAGTGTGTGGGAATGTCTTCAGTTGTCCCGATTCCATTCAAAGACATGAAGAAACCCATACTGGGCAGAAACCCTGTGAAAGTACACAATGCAGTGAGACGTCTTCTTCTTTCACCAATGTTCAGAGACAAATGATAACACACAGTCGTGATAAACGTTTTAGGTGTAGGGTATTTGGAAAAGCCTTTTGTTCTCCCTATCTATTTAGAAGACATAAACAAACACCTACTGAGGAGCAATGCCATGAATGCATAAATTGGGCAAAAGGCTTCAAATATTCTAAATCCCTTAAATGCCATGGAGTAACTTACACCAGAGAGAAGCCCTATAAATGTGAACAATGTGGAAAAGCCTTCACTAATCCCAGTTCATGTAGAAGACACCAAATAACTCATACTGAAAAGAAGCACTATGAATGTAAGCAGTGTGGAAAAGCCTTCTCAAATTCTTCTTCCCTTCACATACATAAACAAACTCATGCTGGGGAGAAGTCGTATAAATGTAAGCAGTGTGGCAAAGCCTTCACTTTTCCCTCTCACCTCCAAGTACATGAACGATCTCATACTGGAGAGAAGCCCTATAAATGTAAGCAGTGTGGCAAAGCCTTCACTCAGTCCTCTAACCTTCGCTCACATGAACGAACTCATACTGGAGAGAAGCCCTATGAATGTCAACAATGTGGAAAAGCCTTTGCTACAGCCCATCAACTTCACAGACATGGAAGAATGCATACTGGAGAGAAGCCCTATGAATGTAAACAATGTGGAAAATTTTTTTCTAGATCCAGTCACCTTCAGATACATGGAAGAACACATACTAGAGAGAAGCCTTATGAATGTAAACAGTGTGGAAAAGCCTTCACTCAGTGTTCTACCCTTCACTCACATGAACAAACTCATACTGTACAAAAACTCTATGAATGTAAAAGATGTGACAAAACCTTTACTTGTTCCTCTCAACTTCAATTACATGAACAAACTCATATTGGAGAAAAGCCCTATGAATGTAAACGATGTGGAAAAGCTTTTGCTACATTCCCTCAATTTCAAATACATGAAAGAACCCATTCTGGAGAGAAGCCCTATGAATGTGAACAATGTGGAAAAGCCTTTGCAACATTCTGTCAGCTTCATATACATGGAAGAATGCATACTGGAGAGAAGATAAATGATTGTAAACAATGTGGAAAAACCTTTGCTAAATCCAGTTGCCTTAACAAACATGGAAGAACTCATACTAGAGAGAAGACCTATAAGTGTCAGCAATGTGGAAAAGCCTTCACCACTTCCTCTCATCTCCAGATACATGAACGAATCCACACTGGAGAGAAGCCCTATAAATGTAAGCAGTGTGGCAAAGCCTTCACTCAGTCCTCTAACCTCTCTGCACATGAACGAATTCATACTGGAGAGAAGCCTTATGAATGTAAGCAATGTGGAAAAGTCTTCACTACGTCCAGTTCCCTTCACAAACATGAAAGAACTCATAGAGAGAAACCATATGAATGTCAACAATGTGGAAAAGCCTTCACTACTTCCTTTTGTCTCCAAATACATGAAAAAACTCATACTGTAGAGAAGCCCTATAAATGTAAGCAGTGCGGCAAAGCCTTCACTGAGTCTTCTAACCTTCATTCACATGAACGAATTCATACTGGAGAGAAGCCCTATGAATGTCAACAATGTGGAAAAGCCTTTGCTACCTTGAGATGCCTTCATAAACATGGAAAAATTCATAGTAGAGAGAAGCCCTATGAATGTCTCCAATGTGGAAAAGCCTTCACTATTTCCTCTTATCTCCAAATACATGAACGAACTCATTCTGGAGAGAAGCCCTATAAATGTAAGCAGTGTGGCAAAGCCTTCACTCAGTCCTCTAACCTTCACTCACATGAACGAACTCACACTGGAGAGAAGCCCTATGAATGTCAACAATGTGGAAAAGCCTTTGCTACATCCAGTTGCCTTAACAAACATAGAAGAATTCATACTAGAGAGAAGCTCTATAAATGTAGGCAGTGTGGCAAAGCCTTCACTCAGTCTTTTCACCTGCACTCACATAAACAAACTCATATTGGAGAGAAGACTCATGAATGTAAACAGTGTGGAAAGCTTTTGCTAGATCCTGTCACCTTCAGATTCATGGACGAACACATACTGGAGAGAAGCCCTATGAATGTAAACAGTGTGGAAAAGCCTTTGCTGTATCCCATCAACTTCATGCACACGGAAGATTGCATACTGGAGAGAAGCCCTATGAATGTAAACAATGTGGAAAAGCCTTTTCTACATCCTGTCAGCTTCACATACATGGAAGAACACATACTGGAGAAAAACCCTATGAATGTAAACAATGTGGAAAAACCTTTGCTACATCCAGTTGCCTTCACAAACATAAAAGAACTCATACTAGAGAGAAGCCCTATAAGTGTAAACAATGTGAAAAAGCCTTTGCTACATCCAGTTGCCTTCACATACATAGGAGAACTCATACTAGAGAGAAGCCCTATGAATGTCCACAATGTGGAAAAGCCTTCACTACTTCCTCTTATCTTCGAATACATGAACGAACTCATACTGGAGAGAAGCCCTATGAATGTAAGCAGTGTGGCAAAGCCTTCACTCAGTCCTCTAACCTTCACTCACATGAACGAACACATACTGGAGAGAAGCCCTATGAATGTCAACAATGTGGGAAAGCCTTTGCTAGGTCCGGTTGCCTTAACAAACATGGAAGAACTCATACTAGAGAGAAGCCCTATAAATGTAAGCAGTGTGGCAAAGCCTTCACTCAGTCTTGTCATCTTCACTCACATGAACAAACTCATTGGAGAGAAACCTCTTAACATCAACAATGTGGAAAAGCATTTGCTAGATCCAGTCACCTTCAGATTCATGGAAGAACACATACTGGAGAGAAGCCCTATGAATGTCAACAATGTGAAAAGCCTTTGCTACATTTTTCAGCTTCACAGACATGAACAAACTCATACTGGAGAGAAATCCTACTAATGAAAACAATGGACAAAGTCTTCGTTATTACCGTTTTACTCATAAGCATGTAATAAGTGTACTGGGGAAAAATCCTTGCAGTGAAAAAAGTGGTAAATCAATACTCCTTGTCGTCTTCTAAGACATGAGAGGGCTCAAATTGCAGATTTGTTTTGTTTTGTCTTGTACTTGTGTTTGACCACTGAACCCATCCTCAGTCATTTTTATTTTTTATTTTGAGTGAGGCACTAGTGGAGTTGCTTAGGGTCATGCTAAGTTCTGGAGGCTGACCTCAAACTTGTGATCCTTCAGACTCATTGTCCTGATTGCTGGGATTACAGGTGTACACCATCACGTCAGACTGAATAACTCTAAATGTAAAAAAATATGGAAATTCTTCCTTTTTCTCTATTGCCTTCAAAGAAATTTCATTTACCCTGTAAAACAAATCTCCTGGAAGTGTGATGTTTTATTTTCCTTCTTATATATGAAAGTATTCATGGAGAGAAGCCTGTAACAGAGAAATGTGGGAAGTCTTTTAGATTTTTTAGTTCCTTCTAAGAACTGGAAATATTCATCTTGAACGATTCATGCAAAATAATAATAATAATAAAATAATAAATCCCATTCAAGTAAGAAATGTAAAGGCTTTAGATATTCTAGTTTGTTCAGTTGTATGAAAGGACTCACACAGTATCAAAACCCTGTGCATAAACAATGTGGGACAATATTCAACTTACACAGTTTCCTTCAGACACAAAAGGAATGAGATCACCTTCTGTCCTTTAAGCAAGGTAGTCACACTATCAACTTTCCAGGTCTTTTGAAATCGCATGGAAGAACTCATAGTGGAGAAAAGCCTTGTATGTAGAAATGTGGCAAGGCCTTCAGTTGTTTCAGTTTCATTCAGTCTTGTTCAGATTTGAGTACATTTGTTTTTCCTTTTTTTGGTACCAGGGATTGAACCCAGAGTTGCTTATGAACTGAACCACATCTCAGCCCTTTTTAAATTATTATAAAAACTTAAAACACAGTCTCACTGAATTGCTTAGATCCTCACTAAGTTCCAGAGGCTGGCTTTGAACTTGTATTTCTCCTGCTTAGCCTTTTGAGCCATTGGAATTAGTTGTGTGCTTCCTTCAGCAAGTGACATCTTTCTTGAGAAAAGCTCTGCAAGTGTGTGCCTTCATTTCTCCTTTGTCTATTCAGAGGTAATGGAAATGCATCCTGGGGTGAATGAACATTGCATCAGCATGAGGATGTGAAAGCAACATGCTTTTATGGGTTAAACCTCTGTTTACATATTATTAGATTCTATTTTTCTTAATTTTAAGTTTTTTGCATCTCTTACATATTATGACATAATGTTATACATACTATGTATGTATGTGTGTTTAAAATCTAGTATGTACTATCTCTTCAAATACCTTCTGACTTTATATATATTGTGCATGAATTTTGAGAAGTTCTAAATTATATAAAAAAGGTAAAAGAATGTGGCAAGTTCTCCACCACTAGGTATATACTTGCACCTAAAGTTAAATAGAAACTTAATCAACAGCATTTAAATGATTCTCTCATTATTTCAAACCTGTGGGAGTTATATAAAAAAGGAAACGTGTGTATGCTTCAGCCTAGCTATGCATTTTACATCTTGAATTAAAAAGTACACTTAAATTTTTCTTCACTGTTAATAATCGGTTCGTCAGGCTCTATAATAAAATAACATTTTGGTAGCAAATTAAGATATCAACAAATAAATTTATTTCAACATACATGATGATCTGATATTTGTAAGTTTTCTGGTTGCACTAAATAAAACTGTAGTAGTCCTACCATATAAAACAAGAAAGGAATATTAAAATTTACAAGAGGAAAACGTCAGGTCACACTTAATGATAAACCATCAAGGCTCACTTCTTATATTTTTATGTATTGTTTTTAGATGTACATGACAGTAGAGTGTTTTGACATTATACATAAATGGAGTGTAACCCATTGCAGTTTTTATTTCATTCTCATGGTTGAAAATGATGTGGAGTTACACTTTCATGTATTCATATATGAGCATATGTCTGATTTATTCTACTTTGTTCTATTCCCACTCCACCATTTAATCCCCTTTGACCCATGAGTTTCTATACTTCCCTTCCCTGCCTCCCTTGTTATGGGTTAGCATCCACACATCAGAGAGAATATTCAACTTTTGTTTTTGGGGGGACTGGCTTAATTCACTGAGCATGATGTTCTCCAGTTTCATCCATTCAGCAGCCAATACCATAATTTTATTATTCTTTATAGCTGAGTAACATTCCATTGTGTGTATGTACCACATTTTCTCTACCCATTCATCTGTTGAAGAGTACCTAGGTTGATTCCAAAGCTTGGCTGTTGTAAGTTAAGCTGCTATAAATATTGATGCTGCTGTGTCATTATAGTATGCTGATTTTAAGTCTTTGGGGTATAAAACAAAGAGTGGGATAATTGGGTCAAATGGTTTTTCCATTCCAGGTTTTCTAAGGAATCTCCACACTGCTTTCCAGAGTGATTGAACCAATTTGCAGTCCCAACATCAAAGTATGAGTGTATAATTCTTTTCCTGCATTCTATCCAGCATTAATTGTTACTTGTTTTCTTGATAGTCGTCAAGGTTAATTTCTGGCTTCCCTAATCACAACACAAAGTCAAGGAGGGCTTATATTGCAAACACTAAGGGACCCTATCTGCTCAATCTTGAGAGTCAACAAAAGTGCCTGGGAGGCTGCTGCAACAGTCCCTGGGCTCTGGGGTCTCCAGGGACTTCCTCCTGCAGGCTTGGTGATAGGGCCTTTTGTTCCCTGCAGATGAGGGCTGTGCCCTGATTCTCCTCAGGAATTGGCAGAGTTGATGGGTAAAACACACTGAGCAGTGCTGTTGGGTAAATGTGAAGGAGTTTTGCAGATAAAAGTTGAATTAATTTTGAGTCAAAAAAAGCACTTGTGCTGAATTGCTCAGGCCAATAAGATGAAAATGGGAGAAGGAGGGACCAGGTGTCTCTGAGGTCAGGCCTCATTCCTGCCAGCCTTAAGAAAGTGACCAGTATGCTGTGCTCAACATGCAACTCACAGAAACTGACAGATAATAGATGTCTAAGAGTAATAAACTATTGAAGTTGGGTTGTTTGTTCATATCAGTTTATTTGCAGTTAGACATTTGAGTTTCCCACTTCAAATGATCATTAGCATCCTTTAAAGAGTCTTCTTAGATATAAAAGATGCAGTATGTAAAACAGTCCAGATCCTGTGTTATGTAATTCCTTGATGTGTCATAAATACGTAATTTGTAAAGATCATACATCATTTGGTTAATCAGAGAGAGTCAATCTATGTGCATATCTTAAGTGTTCCTTAACATAAGGATTATTTTTAAAGTTGTCAGTTAAAAAGTATATTTCATTTGAATAAGTAGATTTTTATCATTTGTTTTGAATTAAATTTGACTATTTTATGGAGTGCAGACCATGGTGCTAATGAAGTGTCATTTTCTTTGTGCACCTGCTTTTTTTTTTAATTTTTTATATATATAAACAAAATGTAAATTTATTGATTACACATTTCAGTTTTTGAGGGCATCTCACTAAGAAACACATTTTACTTCTACTTAATAGCACAAATGGGTATACAGGCCATATTAAAAAAAAAAAAAGACTTCACAAAAAAATGCTAACATTATACTGAATACAAAGATATTTTCTATTTTATTTATTTCCATTAAAAAATGCTGATTGCACTCAAACTAAAAAGTTTTTTCTCAGCAAAAGAAACAATCTGTGAGGTGAATAGAGAGCCTACATCTTGGGAGTAAATCTTTACCCCTCACACATTAGATAGTCCACTAATCTCTAGGGTATATAAAGAACTCAAAAAGCTAAGCACCAAAAAATAAAAATAAAATAAAATAACCCAATCAATAAATGGGCCAAGGACCTGAACAAACACTTCTCAGAAGATGATATACAGTCAATCAACAAATATATGAAAATGTTCATCATTGCTAGCAATTAGAGAAATACAAATCAAAACCACTCTTAAGATTTCATCTCACTCCAGTCAGAATGGCAGCTATTATGAAGACAACAATAAGTGTTGGCTAGGATGTGGGGAAAAGGGTACACTCATTCATTGCTGGTGGGACTGCAACTTGGTGCAGCCAATATGGAAGCAGTATGGAGATTTCTTGGAAAATTGGGAATGGAACCACCATTTGACCCAGCTATCCCTCTCCTCGGTCTATAACAAAGGACTTAAAAGCAACATACTACAGGGACACAGCCACATCAATGTTTATAGCAGCACAATTCACAATAGCTAAACTGTGGACCCAACCTAGATGCCTTCAATAAATGAATGGATTAAAAAATGTGGCATATATGCACAATGGAACATTACTCTGCAATAAAAGAATAAAATCATGGCATTTGCAGGTAAATGGATGGAGTTGAAGTAGATAGTGCTAAGTTAGCCAATCTTAAAAAAACAAATGCCGAATGTTTTCTCTGATATAAGGAGGCTGATTCATAGTGGGGTAGGGAGGAGGAGCATGGGAGGAATAGACAAACTGGATAGGCAGAGGGGAGGGAGAGAAGGGAGGGGCGTGGTATTAGAAATAATGGTGGAATATAATGGACATTATTATCCAAAGTTACATGTATGAAGACATGAATTGGTGTGAATATACTTTGTATACAAGCAGAGATATGAAATATTGTGCTCTATATGTGTAATAAGAATTGTAATACATTTCACTATCATATATAATTAAAAATGTTGATTGTAAAGCAGGGCTTGGTGGAGCATGCCCATAATCCTAACGGCTCAGGAGGCTGAGACAGGAGGATCACGAGTTCAAAGCCAGCCTCAGCAACAGTGAAGCACTAAAGCAACTCAGTGAGACCCTGTCTCTAAATAAATACAAAATAGGGCTGGGGATGTAGCTTAGTGGTATAGAGCCCTTGAGTTCAATCTCTGGTATCCCCAGGCAAAAAAAAAGTTGATAAAAAAAAGTTGATCGTAAGACATACTAACTTAATTTCATGACCAGCTGATCATCTGCAATCTCAATGGCAACACTGGTTTCCTTATTTTTAAAAAGCTGGAACTCTTCCAGTTGCTGCTTTTCTTCAGCTGTCAAAACTGTAAATACATCTTCTGAAGGATCCTCCTCATCCACTGGAATAGACAAGTCATCCAAATGGCTGATCTGTCCATCTTTTCTGATTTCATGAACAACAAAGTCAGAGTATCTTTCTTTTAAAATTCCGGAGAATCCTTGATGAGAACTTACAAACTTGGTGATGCCTACAATCAAGTTCAGTAAGTCCATGTTTCATCATGTCTGCAAAACTCTGCTTCCTCTTCCTCCTCCCCCTCCTCTGAAAGGCCATCTTCCTCCTCTTCTTCCTCTTCCTCCAACTGATCATCAGTAGTCATTTTGCCTCTCTTGGCACTTACAGGTTCTGGTGGCCCAGGCACATTTTCTCAGTTGGGTTAGCCATCATTCTGCAGCCCACCTTGTCTTTTGGTCAGACAGCATTCAGAGCCCTTCTGTTTTTTGTCTCTTCAGCTGGGGCCGCACTGTCATCATCTTCCATAGCAAGGCACCCACGTTTCAGAGACATGCCAGTCATTTCTGTCATTTCCATCTTTAAAGCTCCAAGAAAACATTTAAGATAACCTGGAACCTGGGAGCTCGGGCACGGTGCGGGCTGAGAGGAGATGAGGAAGGCGCTCCGCTCCGGGCGCAGGAGGGCAGCGGCTGCGAGGGTCACTCAGAGGAGGCGGTGACAAGGGCAGATCAGCATTTGCAGGGTCTGTGCCGGGTAGGAGGCGCGCAGGGCACCTGAGGTTTAATTGTGAGTAGAGACCAAGTTTTCCCAGGAGTGCAGAAAAAGGAGCCTAGTGTGGCTGTGTCTCCACCAGGAAGCCAGCCCATTGAAGTTGAGGCACCAGCGTCTTTCACTGGCCTTGAAAATCAATATTTTGTTTAAATTTCATTGTGCACTGAGAATTTTAATACTAAGTTTAACACTTACAGTCTGGAACCAAAAAGTAATTGTCTTATAAACTCACAGTGTGAAAAGAGCTACTAAAATGTGCTCAACTTGGAGATTTTGGAAGCTTAGGCTGTCTACTTTAAGAGGTCATATGAAGTAGCTTCATTTCTTAGATATGTATTTCTATTTTCATATCTTTTTAGCAGACATAATTGAAAAATGGTGCAATTTTAAATGAAAGCTCTTCAAAGAAGATGTTCTGTGACATTCTAACCACCATCTGCAAGTGAAATGGCAGGGAATCCTTGTGCAGTTCTGCAGACCCACCTCCAGGATCTTACCTATTTTATTTCTACAGCTAGAATTTTTAAACTGTTTTTGGAAGAGGTTATATAAATCTCTATTGCAATGATTTTTAAACTGAGTGTTTTATAAAGCAAAAGACAACCTATATGGGGGCTGGGGATGTGGCTCAAGCGGTAGCACGCTCGCCTGGCATGCGTACGGCGCTGGGTTTGATCCTCAGCACCACATTACAAATAAAGATGTTGTGTCTGCCAAAAACTAAAAATAAATATTAAAAAAGACAACCTATATGATCCTTAGTCTGAAAGAGATCTTTCCAGAACTTGTCCTCTTGTTTAAAGACAGGGCTTGGTGGAACTTGCCCACAGTATCTGAATTCACATGCAGCTGTCTACTCAACCAAGTGAACCCACAGTCCCACTGATCAGGCTGAGAAAAGGACGTGTGCACACCTCATCTGCTCTTTCCAGGTAGCTGTGTGATGTGAGTGCTTACCTAGTGTACACTGCATTCTCTGCCTGTGTGCTCACTATTTGGATTCCGACTCAGCTGGGCTGTGCCATTATCCAGGTATCTAGTGACATCTGCAAAAAGGACACCAAGGGAATCAAGGAACATTTAGCTGGTTCCAGGTAGAGTTAAGTCAGCTCAGTGGGGGCAGCCTCCTCAGGGTGACAGGACCAGGCTTCTTAGACAGTGTGGCCTCCACCTGAAGGGACATGTGTCAAGCATGGCTTTTTCCTCTGAATTTGACCTCAAAATTCAGAAGTGCACTTTTATGTTTCCTTACTCTCAGCAATGCTCTTAGAAAGAGACAAGATTATAGTATAGGTAAACATTCTGAAAATGGCAAAGACAGTGGAAATTTTAACCAGTTTTGCTAAAATATCATCTCACGTGGTTTTTGGCTCCCTGGTAGGGTTAGGATTTGTGCACTCTGCCATTGTTACAGCTAGTTTTCATCACCTGGTGACATCAGGGTGGGATCAGATACCACAGCCCTGAGTGCTGGCTCTTACCACTCTACCAGCACCCTAAGTGCAACCAACTAACTAGCTTACATTGCTAGGAGAGGGATTTCTAGTAAAGGCAAAATTTACAGTTTTTGACATGAGGTCAACTGCATACTGTGTGATGATAGAAGTGCCACAGAAGGCACTCTTCTGAGCAGCTATTACCAATCCAATCACTTACTGGTAAAGCTATAGAAGAAATGTGTAGCTGACTCTTTGTGGTTTCAGCAGTGCTCGGCTTGTCCAACTGTACCATGGCCTGCTGAATTGTTAAAATTGCTTCTTTTCTCCCTGTCCAAGCTCTTGGGAGGGCTGGTTACAGGCTTTATTTGTGGGTGTTATTTTAAGTTGTTCCACTCAGAATGACAGTCTGAGCCACGACCTAATGGAGCAGAAGTACACAACTATTGTTTACCTTGGGGATTGGAGATTGACAAAAGATAATCTGAATGTGTTATCACAGAAATTTCTCATTTTTGTATTCCTTTTCCTTGAGCTTTTTCACCAAAAGGGAGAACCTATACACTGGGTGAATAGGGTGAGGGGCTCCCTAGGATTGAGGACCCAGGAAGCTCCTCTCAGGACTTCATCACCTCCTCCAGGTGAGGTTCCATGTGGAGGGTGCCCTTTGTCTGGGGGTCTCTAGGTGAGATGAAATTTCCCCCCCCTTTTTTTCTTATTGTGCTGTAGAAGTTTTCTCTGTACAGCTGATTGACAGCACACCTGATAGAACACAGGATGTGTTTTTATATGTAATGGATTTTATTGTGTAATTTCAATGTTCTTACCTTCTGCTCCTCTATCTTGTTTATTGTTTCTAAGGTCTCATTGATTTACTTCTCTAAGATCTTATATTGGTCTATCCTTTCGACAATTGTCTTGGAAACAGAGCTCACTCTTCCTTTTGGCTACATTCTGTCCTTTCTAGATTCTCATTAAAATACTTACATCATTATTTGGTTAGGGTTAGAGTTAGGGTTAGGGTTAGGTACAGATTGAGTTTTCATGGACTTATTTATAAAGAACCAACATCAGTTGATATTATTTCTACCTATTTTGTGACATAGACCATTTTAAAATAATCATATCAAAACATTTTATGTCATTGAGTGTTTGTTATTAGTGAGCAAATATTTTAGACTATTCCTAATAAGACAGCATAATCTGTATAATCCCAACTTTACAAATCAACATACCAAATCCTTTTAGCAGTTTTTTCCTTAGTTTCCAAATTTGCAAAAGAAATAGATTTTTAGCCTAACTATTATCATTAGATAACTTTTGAGCTTGAGACCCTTCTCAGAGTGTTGTGTTCAGATTCAAGACCCAATAAATGCTGAGAGCACAGGATTTAATTCCATAAAATTTTACTAAATGCTTTTATCATGTTCTCTGTGTAGTTAAGAGGTGTTAGATAACTCTGGAAATGTGGAAGTCAGGATTTGTGCTGGAAAAAAGGCAAAATTTTCTTTCAAAATTTAGCTTTGAATTAATTAGTCATTGATTTTATGTGCATGAGTCAAAGTATAACAGATGTTAAGTAAAATTGGAATGTTTCAAACCTTTTCCTCTACATGTTTTTGACAAATTTATAAAATTGCACTTATAAGTATAAGAAGATATTAATGCTAAAGTCTATTTGTTACTTCCACTTAGATTACATTAATGCTTTTTCCATATTTATAACTGGAGAAATTGACAATAAAATAAAATTTCTTTTAAAATCATACTATTATTTACCAACTCATTCTTATTAAATCAGCAACTTACATGAGAGCACCGAGGGCCAGATGTTTTCACATCAAGGGAAAAGTGCTTCAGTTTATCACTCGAAAAGGCATATGCCAAAGGGACCAAACTTTCTGCAAACAGATCACCTAAATACATTATATTGTTACTTCATATTTTAATTCTGCCATCAATGAACATCTTTGATTTAATTTTGGCCCTTGTCATTGATGAAGTTCACCAAGACAGGACTGGAAGGCTGCAAACATGAAGAAATTGTTAGGAAAGGGAGAGGCGAATTCCCCTGATTTGCTCCGCACACACTGGAGGCAAGCATTGAAATACCACACTGTACCATATTCACTTGGTCTATTATTACATTCACTCAAAAGTACAAATAAGAAACTCAAAAGAGCAAAATTAGGCATTTTCAATAGATAGAGAAGTCATACAGGAGAGTTATATTCACCCAAAGTGATTTCATAAAGCCTATCCTCTTTAATTATTAACTCTGATTCCCTCCAAGGGCACCAACACTGTCTCGTGGACTTTTTCATGTCTTCTCTGCCCTGATATCTCAATTCAAGCCATGAAAGCAAGAAACCAAAGTCCCAGGACAGATTTGGACTTGTTGGTGGATGCCCCTCTCTCTACTGCCAAGGCCAGCCTCTTTCTGTAGCTCTGATGCCACCCTGATGCACATGATCAGGGTGAGCCCCTGGCTCCACACAACATGGGTTGTCTCCTCAGCCAGCTCTCCCACACTGACAGGAAGTACATCTCCACCACGGTCCCAAACATGGCAGCTAACTTCCTGTCCAATACCAAGACCATTACATTTTTGGGCTGCGAGATTGAAACTTTGTGTTCTTGAGTCTTGGCAGATGAAAGCCCTGCTGCTGTGAGTCATGTCCTACAAGTGTTATTCAGCCATCCTTATATTTCTAGATGAATTTCATGACTGTTTTCTTGAGGGGGATTTTCATTAGAATTGCATTAAATCTGTATAGTGCATTTGGTACTGTGGTCATTTTGACAATATTAATTCTGTGTATCCAAGGACAATGTAGATCTTTCCATTTTCTAAGGTCTTCTTTAATTTCTTTCTACGTCATGCTCACGAGCAAGAAAACCCTTGGCTGCATGCTCACAGGTGTTTGGAGCAGTGTGCCGTCAGCTCTTTAACACACGCTGTACGTATTTTAGCTTCCGTTCTGCAGGTCCCCACACATCAACCACTAGGTCTGTGAGGTTCCATCTCTGCTGCCCCTGATCTGTCAGGACATGACCAAGTATAAGTACACAGTCATGGTGAGTGGAATTTTGATCCTGCCACTGCCATTTGTGGCCATTCTAGCTTCCAGTGCCTGTGTGCTTGTTGTCGTAGTCCTCATGAGCTCCAGCAAAGGACAGACAAAAGCTATTTCTACTGCTCTTCCCACCTGGCCTTGGCAAGCCTGTTCCATGCCACCATCCTCTCCACCTATACCAGGCCACACTCTTTGCATTCCCCTGCACAGGACAAGGTGTGGCTACATTGTACACCATGATCCCACCTCTTCTGAACCTGTTTATCTATAGCCTTAGGAATAGGAAAGTCATGGGACTGGGAGGAGACTGTTGGGCTATGGACACTGGTGCAGTCATGTGACTTTAACAATCAGGCACTGACTGAGGATTCAACATTGTAAGAGCTGCTCCTGAAAACTGCCAGGAAAGGGGCAAATACAGGATTTCTACATAGCAGCCTGAGAAACAGTGCTTCCCACACTTGCTTAACCCTGAAAGCAATAGAATATGACTTTGTCAACTCGGAATACAACTTTGCTGTAATGCCCACCCATAGCCATTAATGTTTTGGATTTTCCTTGTTAGTGTTCTGAATAATTGATAAGAAATAAAATTTACCAACATTTGACATAAAGATAATTTTAATAATGTCAAAAGTAATTATATATCTGATTGAATGTCACACAGTATTCGTGCATCAGGACGTCATGTGGAACCTATTCATATGCATACTTGTTTTACATATCACTTAAGATGAACTTAATATAAACTGGAAACTGGAGAAAGTCTGTGTTCACCCACATTCTCCTCAGCATGATCCTGTGACACCTCCAGAGCTGAAGCTCAGGGCTCCAGAGGGCATTCTCTCTGGTCTTTCTGCCAGCAGCTGGGGCCAGTGGGGAGCTGCACCTGGTGACCCAGGGCCATAGTCATGGAGTTCAGGTGCCTCTTCAGGCTAGCACCACCCCTGGGACACTGGGGGCTGGCAATGCAGGACCCCATTCTGCAAGCCTTCATGCTGTTTTACTTCCCAAATGGAAAGGATTTTCTCATAATCCATATAATTTTGAAAACTGATAAACTACATCTCACCCGGCATCCTCACAATTCTTCCCTTTGCCCTGTGGGAGTGCCACGGTTGTGCCCTGATGATAGGCAGCTCGCCCTCACTGTAACCAAAGTATACAATAAGAACGACTTTGAGGAGAAAAAGCTTGTTTTTGCCCTATGGTTTCAGAGCCTCAGTCATGGTGGGTGTGAAACAGGAGGTGAGGTGGAGCATCAGTGCTGAAAGGAGAAAGGGAGCAGCAGAGGAGCACTGCTGACCCCATGCAACCAGGAAGGATGGGGAGGGGGAGAGAGAAGGGAAGGAAGGAGGGGGAAGGGGGATAGAGAAGGGAAGGAAGGAGGGGAGAGGGGAGAGAGAAGGGAATGAAGTAGGGGCCCAAGGAAGACGAGCCCTTCCAGGACATGTCCCCAGACACTTACCTCCTCCAGTCATGTGCCACCTGCTCAGTGTTGCCACTGTGAGTTACCATTAAACTAGGATGGGCTGGTAAGGTGACAGCACTCACAATCCAGGCATTTCACTGCCTATCCCTGCATTAGCAGGAGCTTTGGGGAAAACTCATATCCATAGCAACACAGCTGTGATCCATGGAAACAATTGTCCACAATTCTCCTTCTCCTCCTCCTCCTTCTCCTCCTTCTCCTCCTCCTCCTCCTCCTCCTCCTCCTCCTCCTCCTCCTCCTCCTCCTCCTCCTCCTCTTTTTTTTTCTTCTTCTTCTTGTTTTTTCTCCTTCTGGAGTGAACCCAGAGACATTTAACCACTGAGCAATATTCCCAACCCTTTTAAAATAATTTATTTAGAGTCGGGGTTTCTCTGAGTTGCTCAATGCCTTGCTAAGTTGCTAAGGCTGGTTTGGAACTTGCATTCCTCCTGCCTCAGCCTCCCATGTCATCAGGATTACATGTGTGAAGCACCTGCCCAGCTCACATGGTCTTTCTTGTTATACACTGTAAACAAACTTGAAAGAAATCTCATGGGTTTTGTGTATTTTTTATTTTTTATTCTAATTTATTATACATGACAGCAGAATGCATTACAATTCATATTACATATACATGGGACAATTTTTCATATCTCCACTTGTAGGCAATGTATATTCACATCATTCATGTCTTCTCCATACATGTACTTAGGGTAGTAATGTCCATCTAATTCCACAATCTTTTTTTTACCCCCTTGTGCCCTCCTTCCCCTTCCCTCCCCTATGCCATATCTAGAGTTTGTCTAATCTTCCCATGCCCCCGCAGCCCCACTATGAATCAACCTTCTTATATCAGAGAAAACATTTGGCATTTGGATTTTGGGGACTGGTTAACTTCACTTAGCATTATATTCTCCATCTCCATCCATTTACCTGCAAATGCCATGATTTTATTCTCTTTTAATGCTGAGTAATATTCCATTGTTTATATATACCACAGTTCTTTTATCCATTCACCTACTGAAGGGCATCTAGGTTGGTTCCACAGTTTAGCTATTGTGAATTGTGCTGCTATAAACATTGATGTGGCTATGCCCCTGTAGTATGCTATTTTGAAGTCCTTTATGTATAGACCAAGAAGTAGGATAGCTGGATCAAATGAGGGTTCCATTCCCAGGTATTCTCCATACTGTTTTATGTATTGGCTGCCCTCATTTGCAGTCCCACCAGCAGTGTATGAGTGTGCCTTTTTCCCCACATCCTCGCCAACACTTATTGTTGTTTGTATTTTTTTTTTTTTGAGAGAGAGAGAGAGAGAGAGAGAGAGAGAGAGAGAGAGAATTTTTAATATTTATTTTTTAGTTCTCGGCGGACACAACATCTTTGTTGGTATGTGGTGCTGAGGATCGAACCCGGGTCGCACACATACCAGGCGAGCGCGCTACTGCTTGAGCCACATCCCCAGCCCCTGTTGTTTGTATTTTTAATAGCTGCCATTCTGACTGGAGTGAGATGAAATCTTAGAATAGTTTTGATTTGCATTTCTGTAATTGCTAGAGATGTTGAACATTTTTTCATGTATTTGTTTATTGATTGTATATGTTCTTCTGAGAAGTGTCTGTTCATTTCCTTGTTTTTTTTTTTGGTGTTAAGATTTTTGAGTTCTGTATATATTCTAGAGATTATTGCTCCATTTAACGTGTGTGTGGTAAAAGTTTGTTCCCAATAAGTAAGTTTTCTATTCATCTCATTGATTCTTTTTTTTTTTTTTTTTTTTTTGCTGAGAAGAAGCTTTTTTGTTTGAATCTATCCCATTTATTGATTCTTGATGTTAATTCTCTAGGAGTCTTATTAAGGAAGTTGGGGCCTAATCTGACATGATGGACATTTGGGCCTACTTTTTCTTCTAATAGACACAGTGTCTTTGGTTTAATTCTGAGGTCTTTGATCCACTTTGACTTGAGTTTTGTGCATGGTGAGAGACAGGGATTTAATTTCATTTTGTTGCATGTGGATTTCTAGTTTTCCCAGCACCATTTGTTGAAGAGGCTATCTTTTCTCCAGTATATGTTTTTGGCACCTTTGTCAAATATAACATAACTCTAAACATGTGGGTTAGTCTTTGTTTTCTCTATTCTGTATCATTGTGTATCATTGGTTTTGGTGCCAATACCATGCTGTTTTTGTTACTATTGCTCTATAGTATAATTTAAGGTCTGTTTTAGTGATGCCATCTGCTTCAGTCTTCTTACTAAGAATTGCTTTATATATTCTGGGTCTCTTATATTTCTAGAAGAATTTCATGACTGTTTTCTTGGGGGGGGATTTTGATTAGAATTGCATTAAATCTGTATAGTTCATTTGGTACTATGGTCATTTTGACAATATTAATTCTGTGTATCCAAGGACAATGTAGATCTTTCCATTTTCTAAGGTCTTCTTTAATTTCTTTCTTTAGTGTTCTGTGGTTTTCATTGTGGAAGTCTTTCAATTCTTTCATTAAGTCGATTCTCATGTTTTTTTTTTCTTTTTTACTATTGTAAATGGGGTATATGTTTCTCTTTGAGAGAATTTGTCACTGATGTACAGAAATGTCTTTGATTTAGGTATTGATTTTGTATCCTGCTACTTTGCTGAATTCATTTACTAGTTCTAGAAGTTTTCTGGTGGAATTTTTGGGGTCTTTTAGGTATAGACATATATCCACAGAAAATAGAGCTAATTTGGGTTCTTCTTTACCTCTCTCTTTAATATCTTTCATCTGTCTTTCATCTGTCTAATTGCTCTGGCTAGTGCTTCAATAACTATGTTAAATAGAAGTGGTGAAAGAGGGCATTCCTGGGCTGGGGATGTGGCTCAAGCGGTAGCGCGCTCGCCTGGCGTGCGTGCGGCCCGGTTCGATCCTCAGCACCACATACCAACAAAGATGTTGTGTCTGCCGAGAACTAAAAAATAAATATTAAAAACTCTCTCTCTCTCTCTCTCTCTCCTCTCTCACTCTCTCTTTAAAAAAAAGAAAGAAAGAAAGAAAGAGGGCATTCCTGTCTTGTTCAAGTTTTTAGAGAGAATGCTTTCAATTTTTCTACATTTAGAATAATGTTGGCCTGGGGCTTAGCATAGATAGCTTTTACAATGTTGAAATATGCTCCTGTTATCCCTAGATTTTCTGGTGTTTTGAACATGAAGCAGTACTGTATTTTGTCGAATGCTTTTTCTACATCTACTTAGATGACCATATGGTTCTTATCTTTAAGTCTATTGATGTGATGAATTACATTTATTGTTTTCCATATGTTGAACCAGCCTTGCATTTCTGAAATGAACCTTACTTGATCGTGGTGTACTCTTTTTGATATGTTTTTCTATTCAATTTGCCAGAATTTTATTGAGAATTTTTGTATCTATGTTCATTAGAGATACTGGTCTAAAGTTTTCTTTCTTTGATGTGTCTTTGCCTGGTTTTGGAATCAGGGTGATATTGACCTCATAGAATGAGTTTGGAAGTGCTCTATCTTTTTCTATTTCCTGAAATAAATTGAAGACTATTGGTATAAGTTCTTCTTTAAAGGTCTTGTAGAATTCAACTGTGTATCCATCTGGTCCTGGGCTTTTCTTGGTTCATAGCTTCTGATGGTGTCTTCTATTTCATCACTTAAAATTGATCTGCTTAAATTGTGTATATCATACTGATTCAATTTGTACAAATCATATGACTCTAGAAATTTGTCAATGCCTTTAATATTTTCTATTTTATTGGAGTACAAATTTTCAAAATAATTTCTAATTATCTTCTGTATTTCTGTAGTGACTGTTGTGATATTTTCTTCTTCATCACATATGTTAGTAATTTGAGTTTTCTCTCTCCTTCTCTTCTTTATCATGGCTAAGGGACTATCAATTTTATTTATTTTTTCAAAAAAACAAACTCTTGTTTTGTCAGTTTTTTTCAGTTGTTTCTTTTCTTTCAATTTTATTTATTTCAGCTCTGATTTTAATTATTTCTTGTCTTCTCCTGCTTTTGGTGTAATTTGTTCTTGTGTTTCTAGGGCTTTGAGATGTAATGTTAAATCATTTATTTGTTGACTCTTCCTTCTTTTAAGGAATGAACTCCATGCAATGAAATTTTCTCTTAGAACTGTCTTCATAATGTCCCAGAGATTTCAATATGTTGTATCTGTGTTCTCATTCACCTGTAATTTTTTAAAAATCTTCTTCTTGATGTCTTCTGCAACCCATTGTTCATTCAATAGCATGTTATTTAGTCTCCAGGTGTTGGAGTAGCTTTTATTTCTTATTTTATCATTGATTTCTAATTTAATTTCTTATAATCTGATAGATTGCAGGTTAGTTTCTCTAATTTTTTATGTTTGCTAAGAACTGATTTGTGGCATAATATATGATGCATTTATAGGATTCACATGGTGCTGAGAAAAAAGTGTATTCTCTTGTTGAAGGATGAAAGATTCTATATATGTCAGTTAAGTCTAAGTTATTGATTGTGTTATTGATTTCTATAGTTTTTTTATTCATTTTTTATTTGGAAGATCTATCCAATGGTGAAATATGTGTGTTAAAGTCACCCAAAATTATTGTGTTGTGGTCTACTTGACTCTCGAACTTGAAAAGAGTTTGTTTGATGAACATTGATGCTCCATTGTTTGAGGCATATATATTTATAATTGTTAAGTCTTGTTGGTGTATAATTCTCTTAAACAGTGTGTAGTGTCCTTCTTTATTTCTTTTGATTAAATTTAGTTTGAAGTCTACTTTATTTGAAATAAGGATGAACCCCTGCTTGCTTCCACAGTCCATGTGAGTGGTATGATTTTCTCTGACTTTTCACCTTCAGTCTATGGATGTCTTTTTTTTTTTTTTTTTGAGATGAATCTCTTGGGAGCAGCATATTGTTGAGTCTTTTTTTTTCCAATCCAATACGCTAGTCTATGTCTTTTAATTGGTAAGTTTAGGCCTTTAACATTAAGGGTTATTATTGAGACATTTTAATTCCCAGTCATTTGTGTATATTTTTGATATTTAACTTTACTTGGTTTCTCCTCTGATTAGTTTTTCCTGTAGTGTAATACTTCCCTTTGCTGTTTTTCATCATTGTTTTTTATTTTCTGTTTGTGGAATATTTTGCCAAAGACGTTCTGTAGTGCAGGCTTTCAAGATGTAAATCCTTTTAAATTTTGTTTATCATGGAAAGTTTTTATTTCATCATCAAAACTAAAGCTTAATTCTGCTAGATATAAGATTCTTGGTTGGCACCCATTTTCTTTCAGAGCTTGGTATATGTTGTCCTATGATCCTTGGCTTTGAATGACTGGATTAAAAAATCTGCTGAGATACAAATTTGTCTCCCTTCAGATGTGATTTGATTCCTCTCTTTCGACTTTTAAGATTCTATCCTTATTCTGTATGCTAGAAATTTTTATTATAATGTGCCTTGGTGTAGATCTGTTGTAATTTTATATATTTGATCTCCTGTTAGCCTCTTGTACTTTGTTTTCCAATTCATTCTTCATGTTTGGGAAATTTTGTGATATTATCTCACGGAAGAGATTGTGTATTACTTTGGTTGGAAACTCTGTGCCTTGCTCTATCCCAATAACTCTGAGATTTGGTCTTTTTATGCTGTCCCATAATTCTTGGATGTTCTGTTCATGGTTTCTTACTATCTTCACTGTGTGATCATCTTTATTTTCTAGATTGTAATATTTGCCTTCAATATCTGACATTCTTTCTTCCAAGTGATCTAGTCTGATGGTTATGATTTCTATTGAGTTTCTTATTTTGTTTATTGTTTTCTTCATTTCAAGGGTTTCCGACTGTTTTTTTTTAATATTTATTTTTATTTCTTTTTTTTGGTGTAGATGGACACAACACAATGCCTTTT
Source organism: Urocitellus parryii (assembly GCF_045843805.1). Taxonomy (NCBI): domain Eukaryota; kingdom Metazoa; phylum Chordata; class Mammalia; order Rodentia; family Sciuridae; genus Urocitellus; species Urocitellus parryii. Next base: position 118,021,761 of record NC_135531.1, read on the forward strand.
ATTTTTATGTGATGCTTAGGATGGAACCCGTGTCCCGCCCCTGCTAGGGGAGCGCTCTACCACTGAGCCACAATCCCAGCCCCTGTTTTTTTTTTTTTTCAGAATTTCTATCTCTTTCTTGAAGTAATCTTTTGCTACCTGTATCAGCTCTCTTATGTCTTTGTTGGAGTAATAAGTTTTTGCCTATATTTGCTCATTTAGATCATTCTTTAATTCATAGATCATTTTAATTATGAACCTTCTGAACTCCTTCTCCTACAACTTTGTTTTCCGTGGGTTCGGTTACTATAGCATCCTGGTATTTGGGGGGCATTTTCCTCCCTTGTTTTTTCATGTTGCCTATATGTCTTCCTTTCTTGCAGTGTGGATCTGAGATGTTACAATTTCTACCCTATAGTCTCGTAGCGCCCTTGCAGATATTCTGTACCTCACATTGGTGTTGGGCTTCCTGACCCTGCTGGTGTTCCTCAATGTATGCTACTGCAGCCAAAGTTGGTGGCGGCAATAGTCAAGGTAACTCAAGATAATAGTGGAGGTGCCCCAAGATGGATGCAATGTCTTACAGAAATGGGGCTAAAAAGGTGAGCCTTACACTGATTTTGGGATGCCTGCTCTGAGACACAGCTGCTTCTAGGCCCTGTCTGTTGTCAAAAGGTAAGGGCTACTGCATGGTAAAGGCTATGACAATGTCTGCAGTGTTCCAAGATGGAAGTAGATTAGGGTTGGGCTTCCAAGTGAAGGAGGGTGGTGAAATTGGTTACTGTGTATGTCGGTGTGGGTGGATCTAGGCCAGGCCTGAGCTCCTGCAATGGTCTGCTGGTATGAAGAGGCAGTCCTCTGCCAGAGCATGAGCTCCAGTGGGTGTCTGGCAGTGGCAGGATGGACCCAAGCTTACTGTGAGCCTGGGTCCCATGCAGGTTGGTGTGGGAGGATCTCCAGCACCATGTTTTTAAAGGATAACTGTTCTCCAACACGCTTTTGCCATCTTTGTCAGGTGTCAGATGGCTATGACTATGGGGTTTTCTCTGTGTCAATGCATCATATTGTTATTCTTTGAGCAATATCTTAGTGATCATTCTTTTAGTTTTTTTCTTAACAAAGTAAGATTTTATTTTTTCTGATTCTGATAGATAACTGCTAGATATAGCAATCTTGGCTGGCAATTTATTTCTTTTAGGAATTTTAGATATTGTCCCTCTTTCATTTTAGGGTCTAAGTTGAGAAGTCAGTAGTGAACCTTACTAATTTGCTGCTAAAAGTGATTTAACATTATTCTCGTACAGCTTTTCTTATTTTTCCTTAGTTTCTACATTAGACATTATGATTATGATGTGTCTTAGGTCACTTCTGTTTTGATCTTTTCTATTTGGTGTTCTTTATGCATTCTGTATATGTATTTCCATTTTATATCTAAGGTTTAGAATGTTTTCTGCTATTTATTTTATTGAAAAAGTTTTTAATTATATCAGTCAACATCTCCATCTTCTCTTGTATCCCAATGACTCTCACATTGGTTCTTTTGACTTCGTCTCAGAGTTCTTGTATGCTGCCTCTTTAAGGGTTCAAATTGTGTATGAATTCTCTGATCATAGCCTTTTAGTTGTTTTTATTTTTTCATTGCATACTGAGTGTTCAAGTTCATATACTCTGCTTTCAAGACCTGAATTGTGTCCTCAAGGCCTGATTATCTATGTGATCTAATCTGTGGGTGATACTTTCAAGTGAATTTTAACTTGATTCATTATAAGCTTCATTTCCAGTACGGAATGATTTATTTTCAGAATGTCTATTTCTTTATTGAAATTATTTTTTTACCCACTATATTTGTTCTCTTAGTTTGTTCCTTTGATTATCTTACTTTTGCAATAGTCCTTCTCTGGAATTTTATCCTTTTCTATATTTACGGGTTCCTTGTTGACAGTGGGGAAGGGTACAGTTTGGGTAATGAAATATTTCTGGAGGCATATAGTGTCAATGGCTGTACCAAATGTGAGTGTGCTAAATGTAACTGAATAGTGAAGCAAAAATTGATTGTTATTATAAGTTGTATTTAATGTACATTTTACTACCATTAAGGGTTAAGAAAAAAATAAGGTTAATCTATACCCAGAGGATCTCCTTCCCAGTATAAATATACCATTTTTGTTCAATTAGATGAGACTATGGAAAGGAAGTCTAAGAACATTCAAGGTATTATCTGTAATTTTTAAAATGTAATATTGAACATTTTCTAAATAATACATCATGAAAGTGAGAAATGCTATCCCTTTTTACCCATTTTAAAACATGAAGATATTTTTGTGATTTAATAGTAATTTCTGACATAAAAACAATTTGAAATTAAGTGTAACCAAAAGCAGATTAAAGACTATTCCCTGAGTAACACCTTCTAATGTGTTTATTTTAAATATATTGCTTCAATTTTGATGAAGTATATTTTCTACCAGATGATTCAGAACTGAAGTACTCATATAGACACATTATTGTGATGCAATAAATTATCAATAATACATAAGACACTTGAGTAGTAGCATTTGTTTCTTTTCCATTTGAACTGAGCATTAACATGCCTGGGATACATGTTTTAAAAAAAAAAAACAGAACTGGTTCCCATCTTGGCAAAAGGCCAGTCAGTCAGTGCTGGTTTTGACTAACTTTTGTGGGCAATGTCTCAGTGGAGATTTCTGAGAAGCACCACACACATACAAGCACACACAGATGGCCAACTTCTCTCCATGTAAATTTGGGTGATACATGGTTGCCCCTGAGTCTTCCAGGAATCATCTCAATGGAAAATAAAGGAATAAAAGATGACTATGGACATTAGTTTGAAAATATTAAAAAACTTTACCTAGAAAATGAGTTGACAATGGGTACATGCTAGGAGCACTCTCAGCTACCCAATCCAGGAAATTCATGGAAGAAAAGTAAGAAGAAAGGAACATATTATAAGGGTATTTTTATTGTATTATTGAAGTTGAGATTATTAGATTAATTAACAATTGCCACTTACAAAATACTAGAGAAAGTAACTTGTAAACTTAATTTTTTTTTTACCAGAGAACTTTAATGAGACAGATAAGCCCACAGTAGATAGATGATACATGTAAAGAAAATAAATAATGGTACAAAGAGACAAGGTGCAGAGGAAAGAAAATGGCCATGTGTATTTATACCAATAGGTTATATTAGGTCATTAGTACCTTAACTATATTACTGTTTATAGAGTATCAGTAAGGTTGCTAATTCTGCAGTTACATTCCACAGTTACAATATGTAATGTCAGGAGCTTTGTGCAGCTCTTTTTTTTTTTTTAAGAAAGAGTGAGAGAGAGAGAATTTTTAATATTTATTTTTTAGTTCTCAGCAGACACAACATCTTTGTTGGTATGTGGTGCTGAGGATCAAACCCGGGTCGCACGCATGCCAGGCGAGCACGCTACCGCTTGAGCCACATCCCCAGCCCCTGTGCAGCTCTTAAGAAAGTCCATTGTCTAAAGTTTCTGTTAGGCAGGCAGATCCAGGAGCACCAGCGCGTGGTGAAACACTGCAGTTACCTAGAAAGCAAGTTTCTTTATTCCCAGGAGTTATGTGCCTAAAATCAAGTTCAAAAAGTAATAAAATTCTTAACAGAGCTTCTTTGTGAAGAACATTGCTACAGTGGCCAGGTAACCCATGTCTTTTACATGGAAGTTTCCCAGCAGCCAGGCATTCTGCATCTTTGCACAGAAACTTCCTAGCAGCCAGGCCTCCTATGCCTTTGCACAGAAACTTCCTAGCCACCACACATGACACAATCACAAAGTTTATCAGAGACCCCAATTCCACACACAAAACCCCTACCGCTCCCCCTTCTTGTTTCCTAAGGCATTTTGGGTGAATGATATTTGTTTATTCTTCACTCTGGTTTGACTACCATTTGATACCCAGGAAGCTGAGAACACTGGGTCAGCATCTTGCTTTTCAGTCAGGAGCAAACAGGCTTGTGTTTTTTGTTGAAAAATGTTGGTGCCTCTAAACCATTGGCATGGAAAGAACACATAGGAGGGGGACTCCTCCTGAGAGACAAAGTGACACCAATCTGTGCAATGGAGAGATGTGTATGATTGGTACAAGTGAGCATGAGCTCACAGATATGTTATGAGACCCAGGGATGGCTGAAGCCACAGATAATACCAAATCCTATACAGTTTTTTGTACACATACATGCCTATGATTACCCTTTCTATAAAACCTGAAAGTCCTACTCAGCCCCCGAAGCCAGGGCTAAGGACATGATTCTCTTGTCTTCCTGGTGTACCTGCCCTGATCAAAGTCTTTTCCTGTTTTTCATCATGACCTTTTCTGTTTGGTTTTGGGATAAACAGACGACCTGACCTATGGAATCACCAGAGTCAGGTCTCTGCCTAGGACTTCCCTAAAGGTAGAATGTAGAACATCTACATTAAGCACAAGGTGCTCATTTTATTTCCACCACACATTGCTGTCCTAGAGGATTGCCTTCTTTTATTTTTATTTTATTCTGCAGAAGATGGAACACTGAGCCGAAGCAGGAACACCAATTGCTTCCTTTTACAACTCAGGCTGCCTCCTCAAAAGAGCAGAGGCCAGGAGGCGAAGAGAATTACTAAAATAATTGTCAAACTGTTTTCATTTTTAGATATCATGTGATATATATGATATCTTAAATAGTGTTTCATAAGTTCTGAGATTGTGTTTTGCTAAGTTGCCTGAGGTCGAAACAGATTGTAATGTATACTGTATATCTTTATATCTAGCTATCTAGAACTTTTTCCTTGCCGTCCTAGGGAACAAACCCAGTGGGGTCGACCTCTGAGCCGGGTCCCCAACCGTTTTTACTTTATTTCAATACAGGGTCTCACTGTTTGCAGAAGCTGAACTTGGACTCCTGCTGCCTCAGACTCCCCAGGAACTGTTGCTGTCATTGCTGTTCGTTTCCGTGGCGAGGTTACAACCTAGGGCCTCACTCGTGCCAGGAAAGCCTCTCTCGCGGAGCCACAACTCAGTCCCAGAAGTCACCTTCTGTGCCAGGTTCCCAGCAAAGGCTTCCTACCTGGATTATTTCCCAGAACAGCAAAGAAGCCCCACCAAAAAGGGCTGGAGTCTCGAATGTGTCACTCCAGCCAATTTGAGCCAGTGATTGGATAATCCTTGCTGTCAGTCACAGTGCAGAGGCGTGCCTGGAGGCGGTCCATCAGGGACGCCGGATGGAACTGTCCAATCAGGTGCGCCGACGTAGGGGAAGGGCGGGCTTTCGCAGTCTCGCGGCCTTTTCTTCCTCAGCAACTCTGCTCCTCTGGTTCCTGCTCCCTTGACGCTGATCTCCCTGTGTCCCCCTTGAGCTTGGGTGCCCGAAGCTTCCTCGCGAGGACACCGGATCACTACTGAAGTCAAAAATGGTGATTTTGCGACTAGGGCTGACGGAACCCGCTCAGCGCCTGCCTTGGGGCCCCGGCGTGCCGGTGAGCTGCAGAGCGGGCGGCCTTGTTTGTCCCCGTTTGCGGGTGGCCCTTGGTGGGTGTCTGTATCCTAGTCCCGCTGTGCTGGTGGGTCCCCGAGGTCAGCTGCAGAGCGGTGCGGCCCAGTTCTCACTGGCGCATGGCCCTGAGCCCTTTCCCATGGGTTTGTGGGGTGAGCTGGGCCGCCCAGGTTTCTAGGTCCCCTCCTCTCCCTGCTGGTTGCCCACTCCCACCCTTCCAAATGTGTAGAAGCAGGGTCGCTAATCCACTTTTCTTCCCCTGGTTTAGCTCCTCTGAAGGCTGCTGTAGGACATTAAAATTGCAGTTGCCTCCTGCATTCATTCTAAAATCTCATCTTTCTCTCCACATCATTATCAATATTCATTCTTCCTACTGTATTTCAAACGGGTCAGTCTATTAACTTTCACTTTTCCTCTAGTGAGATTGTGAAGAATATTTTGTTTTTCTAATGGGGATCAAAACTAGGGAAGCTTTATCAGTGACATCCCCAGCACCACCCCCCCTTTTTTTTTTTCAAAAATTTGAGATCTTATCCCAGTTGTGTCGGAAGCTGGCCTCCAATTTGTGATCCTCCAGCCTCAGCCTCTGGAGTCCCTGGGATTACAGGCCTCTGCCAGTATCTCTGGCAAGAATAACAATTTTGAAAGCATTTGTTTTCTGTTTCTGAATGTTATACTTGAGGGGAAAGAATAATCACTTGACACATCCCTGTGTTTGGGTAAAATAACTGCTTAAAATGAAATAAGGTAGTTGGTTGTTATTGGTACTAGGGTTATGGAATCTTGGGCTACATCCCCAGCCCTTTTTTGTTTGTTTTGGGCAGAAATTGTTTATTTCTTTTACTTGGTTTTCATTAGTTATATATGACAGTAAAATGCACTTTGATATATCATACATAAATATTGAGTGTAACTGCTCCTTTTTCTGGCTGCACGTGATGTACATTCACACCAGTCATGTAGTCATACAGGATCTGGCTATGTTGACCCGCCTAGCCTGGAACTTTTGATCCTCCTATCTCAGCTTCTCAAGCTGTTGGGATTAAAGGTGTTGGCCACCCCACCTGAGGAAAACAATTTATTTTAATCAGCTTATCCTGAATGATGTGTGTGTCCCTTCCTGGAAGAGATTGCATCTTTTCCTTCCTTCCTTCCTTCCTTCCTTCCTTCCTTCCTTCCTTCCTTCCTTCCTTTTTTCCTTCCTTCCTTCCTTCCTTCCTTCCTTCCTTCCTTCCTTCCTTCCTTCCTTCCGTCCTTCCTCCCTCCCTCCCTCCCTCCCTTAACCACTGAGCCACATTCCCAGCCCTTTTTATATTTTATTTTCAGAAGAGATCTCTCTAAGTTCCATAGGACTTCACTAAGTTGCTGAGTCTCCTTTGAATTTGACAGTCCTCCTGCCTTAGCCTCTCAAGCTGCTGGGATTATAGTTCTTCACTACTGTGCTGGGTCTACATGAACTTTTATAAAACAAAGTTATGTTTCAATACATTAACCAATTGCATTGGTAGGAGCATCAGATTGGTGGGCTACAGCAAAAAAAAAAAAAAAAAAAGGAGGGGGATTTCTTCTGTAGGTCTGTTGTTATTGCATTCTTAGCTTTTGAAAATGGTGGTTATACATCTGGTAAGCTTAGTGATATAGTCTGAGAAATTTATTAGTTTCAGAATTCTGATCTGATACAGAAATTAAGGTAATTGGCTATTGAAGGGCTTAACATAGCCCAAGATAATTGTTGCTCTCCATACAGAACCCTGTCTTTCCACCCTCATGGTGATCTAGTTAACAGAAGTCAAGTACTCTGAAGGTTTTTTGATGTAGAGCAACTTCATAGAAAACTTCAGTTCACACTTGTAAAAATCATGTGCTTCTCCTTTTATCTTTCTTAGGTGTAGATACCATATCACAATTTCTTGAGCAGAGGTTCCCTTTGGACCCTTGTCAGGGCCCTATGTCCTCAGCCACTAACATTTCCTGGGGCGTCCACAAGGTGCCCACAGATATCCTGTGCCTTGGAGGGTGCAGGGAATTTTGGGCCCTTGGTCAGCTCCTCTTAGAAGACAGCTTAAGGTGTGGGGTGCAGCCTCTTGGGAGCAGCTGGATGCCTTGGGGCTAAGGGATTTCCTGGAACAGGCCTCATCTAGATAGCTACCTCCTTGGGACACTGTTTCTCCCAAGCCCTGTTCCTATTCCTTGAAGACAGGTGGACAGTGAGCCTATAGATGCTGGTGCTGAGGGGCCAGGTCAGCAGTGATTCCTGCCCTTGCATTCTCTCACAGTTGTGTAGAAGGAAAACTCTCCCAGAGCATAGGACCACCCACCCCAGTGCAGTGCTGTGCAAACCTGAAAGCCTTATAGACTGGGAGTCATGGTCCAGGTCTCCTGGGAGGGTGATCATGGAGTGTTTCAGTGAGCAGGACCAGGTGGGAGATGTCCAGCTGGCAGGGACCTTACCTGCCCCTTGAGTCTGACAAGTCTGTGCTCCCTCAGCACCAGCTGTTTCTGTGTTTTTCACTATGAAATGATCTGCTCACTTATTTGAGGCCCAGGTTCATTTATTCAGAGCCAAATATGATGAAATATTATGAAAGAAGGAAGAAAGAATTGGATTTTTAAAAAAAATCTACTTACATTTCCATTTGTTAAATTTCCTAATTTACATCCAGGAACAGTGGTGCACACCTGTAATTCTCACTGCTCCAAAGCCTGAAGCAGGAGGGTTAAAAATTTGAGGACAGCTTTAGCAACTTAGCACAATCCTAGGCAACTCTGTCTTGTAAATACAATATAAAAGGCTGGGGATGTGACTTAGTGGTAAAGTGCTTCTGGATTCAATCCTGGTTACCAAAAAGGGGGGAAAAATGATAATTTATCTTTTGCTACCCCTCAGTATATAGAGAAATTTTGTGAAATTTGATCTTGTCTTTTCAGTGATTTCAAATTGACTACTAGGTCCTTGACTCCAGAATGCCACTTAAGAAAGAGATAAATTCTGTCTTGTATTGTTGCTGCAGAACATGAATCTATTTCTATGAAAAAAAAAGTGGATACATTTATAAATGAGGATTCACAAAAACATTAGTTTCTTACAAGGTGGCGAATTTGACAGGAATGACAGTTTGTTGCTGTTGTTATTGTCTGGACTTGGCAGGTTCATGTTAACTGTGTGGTGTTTTGGTATCAGGAATGGAACCCAGAAGTGCTTAACCACTGAGCCACAACCCCAGCCCATTTAAAATTTTTTTGTTTTGAGACAGGGTATCGCTAAATTGCTTAGGGCCTCAGACCTCCAAGCTGCAGGGGTTACAGGCATGTGCCATCACACTTGGCTTGTTGGTAAATTTTAAAGACAATTTTAGCAATACCTAAAATACCCAAATGTGATAATTTAATCACTAAATGACTTATCTTTGAAATAGTGATACAAGTTTTCTGAAAAGATATATGTGTCTAAATAAGAGTGCTGATTTCCCTCACAAGCACTCTCACCATGTCACCTAATTCCTGTTCCCACCCAAGTGCCTCCTCTTTGGACCATCCCTTTAGGAGCTGAACTATTAACTTATGAAATTTGGGAATCACAAAAATACTGTGTCTACACTCACTGTGATCTGTACAGCATTTTGGCTGGTTTTAGGTACGGTCTAATATTTCCATTTTTAGAAGTAGTTTTTGTGAAGTTCAACAAGCAGAGCAAACCTGGCCCTGAATTTCACAGAATTTACTGAAATGCTCAGAGTGTAGATCATGGGGAAGTTTAGTCTCCTTAGTCTCATTGGTAGGAAAGTGTATTATCTTTCCATTGATTGCATTGTATTTTATGCTTCTCATTGTGTACCTTTTCTATTATAATCATTTTTTAATCATTCATTAGAAGTATTTTAGTTTAGTGGGTTGTTTGGTTTGGTTTTGTTTTGTTTTTGTGTATGTATGTGTATATGGACTGCTGGAAATTGAACCCAGGGCCTCATGAATGTTAGCAAGTGCTCTCCTAATGAGCTACTCCTCAGCCCAAGAAAATTAGTTTTATAGACTGTAATTTATTTATATTTATTTATTTTATACTTTGTGTATTGAGTATTGAGGATTCAAGCCAGGGACTTGCTTATGCTTGTTGTTCTTCAAAATACATAAACTTTCTTAATGACTGTAGCTTTTTTGTAGTTCTTAACCTCAGGTAGTGTCCATCCCGTGGACTTAGTTGTCTTCACTGTGTTGGTTGTTCTGGGTCTTTCATGACTGAAAATGTAACTTAAAAGATATTTTGGGGGGATTTCATTGAATTCATAATAATGGATTACCATAATCCAAATTGGTAAGAATTAATAACATTGAATCTCTTAATCTGTGAACGTGAAATATCTCCATGTATTTGCCTTGTCTTTTATAATCTCCTTAGAAACTTGCTTTTTTTGTCATACAGATTTTTGTCAGGTTTATATGTCAGTATTTCTTTACTTTTTTTCTTCGTATTATATAAGTGCTGTGTCTTTTTGTTAATGTTTTGTTTTGCTTTCTGATGCTGTGTGTTGGACTCAGGGGTGCTCTACCATTGACCTACATCCTCAGTCCATTATCTATCTATCTATCTATCTATCTATATATATATATATATTTTTTTTTTTTTGAGACAATCTTGCTAAATAGTCCAGGCTAGCGTCAAAGCTGTGATCCTCCTCCATTGGCTCCCTGAGTCCAGGGATCACAGGCATGGCTCCTGTGCCCAGCTTGCTGCTATCATCAGTATAACAGTAGTCCTATTTATTAACCTTGTGTTATACAACCCTGATGTCACCTCATTGATTTTCATGATTCTTTGGTGTATTTCACATAGAGTAGAGGATCATGCTGTCTCTCTAAGAAAATTTGTGTTTTTCTGAGCTTGAGTGTGTTTTTTCATTATTCTTGACTTTTTTCTTTATTGATATAATCATGATATTTATTACTTAGCTTTTACTTGTGATGGATAAAGTTAATTGGTTTTTAAATTGTGAATCAGCCTTGAGTAGGTGTATATTCCTTTTTGGCCTTGATGTGTAATTCTTATTCATTTTTGGATTCGTTAAGTAACATTTGTGGAGGAGTTTTGCACTTATGGTCATGAGAGTAATTCATAGTTCCTTTGTTTATCTGTTTAATTTTGATAATATTGTAACATATGCCTCAGAAGACATTAGAAGGTGTTTACTCTGCTTCTGTGTTCTGGAAAAAAAAATGTAAAAAATTAGTGGCTCAAGTGGTAGCTCTCTCGCCTGGCATGCGTGAGGCACTAGGTTCAATCCTTGACACCACATAAAAATAAAATAAAGATATTGTGTCCACCTAAAAGCTAAAAAATAAATATTTAAAAAAATTAGTGGCAGTTCTTCAGTGTCTTATGGAAGCCTGTATGACCCTGTCAGAGCCTTGTGTTTTCTTTTTTGGGTAGTAATTAGTTATTGAGTCAGTTTCTTCAGTAGGCTTCAGCTCGTCTGTTTTGTGTATTTCTCCTTCTCTGTAAGTTGTAGGAGAGTATCTCTCTCAAGAGTTGGTCCAGTTCTTCTAAGTGACCTAATTTGTGTCAAGCACATGTTCACAATGTGCTTGAAGTGCCCATGGATGGTAGCAATGGCTCTTTTAATTCTAATGGATAGTTTCTCTGTTTTCTGTTTTCTTATTTAATTTTATTGTATTTTTATACCTTTATTTTATTTATTTACTTTTATGATGAGGATTAAACCCAGTGCATCACAGGCAAGTGCTTATTACGAAAGCACTTCATAACTCCAGACCCTGTCCTCTGTTTTCTTAGCCTCATATAGGTTTATCAGTGATGCTGATATTCATGAAGAACTTGGTTTTGCAGACTTCTTATTTCCTGATTGAGGTTTCCTCAATCCCTCTCTGTCAGTTTCCTATGCTTAATATATGTTTACCTTGCCCTTCTTTCTTTGGTTTCCTGAAGTAGAAAGTTCAATTATTGCTTTCAGTTCTTCTTATTTGAAATTTTCTTTGGATACCTGTGATATCATCCAAGCACCATCTGTCCTGTTTTCTACAGATTTCCTATTGTGGACTTTTACATTTCATTTTCCTCAAAATGGTCAACTTTTCCCTTGAGTTACCTCTTCCACCCATGTCTGTTTACAGACCTGTGTTTCACCTCCCATTCCCTGGAGACTTTCCAGCTGCTTCTTTTATGAATTCTGCTTTAACACCCATATTCTTTGAGCATACTTGGGATTTCACTGGTGATACACACTGTTGGGGTGTGGTTTATGGCTCAGAATATTACCTGTTCTGGGGAGTGTTATTGTGACTTGAAGAAGACTGTGGGCTTCCTGTTGGCTAATGACCAGGGAAGCCCTCCTGTCTGCTTCTCTGCTACACGTCTCAGGCCCAACAGAATTGTGCTGATGTCTTCTAGTGTAACTGTGGATTCTTCATTGTCCTGGGCAGTTCTATATATCTCTGCCTGGTATATTTTGAGTTTGTTTCAGGTGCATGCATATTAAAAATTTAAGTCATTTAATTAAATTCTAGCCTATTCCCACCACTGTGGCACATGCCTGTAATCCCAGTGGCTCAGGAGGCTTAGGCAGGGGGATCACAAAATCAAAATCAGCCTCAGTAACTTAGGCCCTGAACTACTTAGAGATATTTTCTCTCAAAATAAAAATAATTAAAATTAAAAGGGCTAGGGATGTGGCTCAGTGGTTAAGCACCCCTGAATTCAATCCCTGGAACAAAAAATAAATAGAAAAAAAATAGCCTAGTGATTCTTGAGCCTGATCTTTCTCAGGGATTATCAACCTCAAGGCATTTAATTTCCACTGATGAGACATGTTTTTCTATTTCTCAGTATTCTATATACATTTTTGTTGTTGTTTAAAAGTGAATGAAAATGTGTTTCCCCTTTCTCCTATGTTGCTTTTCCTTTATGCAGTTGCCTAGAGACTGCATTTTATATGCTATGTGAAGTGAATTAGCTCGTGTTCAGCCTGTTTGACAGATTTCCCTGAATGCCACTGTGGTAGGACAGAGTGGAAACTGTTTAAGAGCTGACAGGCTATAGTTTTGCAGCTTGACCCACAGCAGCTCTGCCTACTGACATTTTATCATGGAGGCTTGCAGCAGCTGCAGGTGCCTGTAACAAGATAACCACAATAGCAGAAGGAGCAAACAAAGTATCAGGGAAAAAACAATCCCTCTTGATGTTTAGTGGAGAAAAAGTCCCTAATCTGTATGAGCTGGGTGCTTAGGCTGTTGACAAGTTTGTGCCCACATAAGGAATATAGAATTCACCCTGTAATAGATTGCACCAACTTCCATGACTCAATGCCCTCAAAACTTGCTTATGTATAAAACTAAAAGCTTTGAGATTTATTCCTCTAGGCTGTGGTGCCAGATCTCAGTGTGCTTGCCCTCATTTTCACCTACACCAGAAGCTAAGGAAGAGCAATAGAAACAGTGAGAGCTCCTCCTCTGGTTTCTGTGGGTAGCTGTGCTGGGGCTTCTTTTTTTTAACATGCAGTGGTCCTATTTAAAACTCTACTATGCCTTTACTCTGCAGCACCCAGCCTGGGGAAAAATGAGTGCTAAGCATGCAGGTCTGGGTACTCTCTGAAAGAACTTCTCCTGGCCTGTGTGGGCTTCCTTATTTCTTCAGACCAACTGGTTTGTTTGTTTGTTTGTTTGTTTGTTTTGGAGGATACTGTGGAGAGAACCCACGGGCACTACACAATTTTTTTTTTTTTTTAAATTTTGATTTAGGGTATTGCTAACTTGCTAGGGCCTCACTAAGTTTTCTAAGCCTGGGATTGAGCTTCCAAACTTCCTGCCTCAGCCTCCTGAACCTGGGTGTTTTTGAAACCTGATTTAAAAACAAAACAAAACAACAACAACAAAAAAAACTCTTCCTGTAGTTTTCTTTATCAGATTTTAGGTGATGGTTGAGTGTGTAAACAGTAATTTGTTGTTCTTGCCAGATGCAGGCTGTTTGCTTACTTAAATCCTTTTAAGGAATTTCTACTAAGTTTTTACAGTGATTGCTTTCTGACTTAGAAGAGTGAGAGGTTGTTTTAGATATTAAGATAGTCCTGTGATGTTTTTAATTAAAAAATGCAGAGACTTTGATAAATCTGTGTACAGTGTGGAACCAGTGACCAGGGTTTCACACTGGGATGTCAGGCTGTTGTCCTGCACCAGAGAGGCTGTCTTCAGGGCTAGTGGAGGTCACACTGTGCTGCTGCTCTCCACTCTTCCTCATGACTGCTTCCTGTAGCTATGGTGAACTTTCAGTGCTCTTGGGCATGGTGAGATTCTTGTTCTGATGCTTCTGCTTGTGTTTCCACTTTTCTCTGGAGGATACGCAGATGGAGCAGCTTCCTCTTCCTGGAACCATTTTCATCTCGAATGTAAATGACTTTCCTTCTTCATAGATCAACAGATCATATTTGTGTGAGTTTATTTGGGGACTGTTCCAGGCTCTCTGATCTGTTCTTTTTCATGATAGTACTATCATGGCTCCAATCTCTCTGTTTGTGTCACTTTGGTGTGAGTATTAATATTTTTCTTTACTGCTTATCATTTTTGTAATATTGTTTAGCTTATTCTTCTATAAAAATAATATTTTCACTGGGTGCAGTAGTGCATGCCTTTAATCCAAGCTGCTGGGGAGACTGAGGCATGAAGATCACAAGTTTAAATGCTATTCTCAGCCACTTATAAGATCCTGAGCAAGTTAGTGAATACTGTCTCAAAATATCAAATGTGCTGGGGATGTGGTTTGGTTAAGTGCCCTGGATTAAGTCCCTGCTTTTTTTTTTCCTTTTTAATTTGCCCCACAATAGTTAGACAAATAAAACTAAAATTTTTATAAGTTTATTAAAAAAGTTTTATTCTTTTACATTTGAATGTATAATAAATGGACTTTATCTACAGAATATAGGGATGCAGTACCTTTTGCCTCTAGATTCCAGTTTGTTGGGATCATCATTGTGATTTCTCTCCATGACACATGCTTTTGCTCATCTTTTCATGTTGTGAAGGTCAGTCTACTGAAGGCTTTCTCTTGGTCTTTTGCTTACCTCTGCTTATACTATACTGCTCAGGAGGTCACATATTTTAAGTCCTTGAGTATGGTTTTATGTCAGTGGCAGGGGCATGTTCTGGAAGGTGATCTTTTTGGCTGTTCCATCATTATACAGACATCATAGCATGCTTATAGATGTACACAGAATGGCCTGTTTCACATACAAACTGTGAGGTGAGGATTCTGGGCTGCAAAATGCTGCTTTTTTCCTGGAAGTGCTCCTATGTTAGGTTTGTTTGCACAGCATCATTACAGGCACAAGAAATCTCTTTCACAACAGACAACCATTGCACATGTGGCCCATCTTTATTCAAAGTGCCCTTGAGCAAAACATGGCCATGTGGCATGTGATTGTACCTTATGTTAGTGAAGTGGCTGCTGTTTAGAAGAGTTTTAATCATTGGACCTTCATTGTTGCTTTGAGGTTTAAAAAGGTAGCTTATTCTTATTAAGATTATTGTTTTGAGACATAAAACTTTGTAAGGATATCATTTGGACAATGTGACATCTTGGGATCATTGAGTTTTTTTCTGAGAAACTTGCCATCTTTCCACTTATCCCATTCTGCTTTGACAGTAACCATGAGAAATTATCAAATTGCTGTGTTTATTAATCATTGTACTTGTTTATTGCCTAATTTGGTTCTGGAGTAAATCACCTGCAAGCTTCTGATTGTTCTCTTGGTGTAATCACCCCAATGATCTCAATCCCCAGTTAACACATTGTGACAACCTCTATGAAAGGTTTTCTGAATGTTATCTATGAGGGAAACTCCTTAGTGACCCCTTGCCCAGAGGTTGTAGGTGAGGGCTGATTCTAGGCACTTCTTTAAGGATGGAACAATAGACTTTCAGAAGGAAACAGGAGATCAGTAAATACCATGTTGTTTACAATAATTGTGTAGACACAGTGAGCCACTGTGCTTGGCAGGATCTGTCCAAATGCTGAGTTTCCTGATTACTGGAAATTCCTACTTACTCCGCTTTTCTTTTCTAAGTTAAGTAATACCAGGAGTGCTAATATTAGCTCTCTACTGCACAGGATGTTAAGACTTGTAAAGGAAGTACAACCAAAAATGAAGTTGGGAATGACCTTGAAGCCTGTCTTACTGTGACCTCACCAAAGAAGGGTGTAAAACACTCTACTGTTTGCCTTTTGAGCAGCCCAATTCTAGTGTTGGAATGGCTATGAGGAATTGAGTGCAGTAAATATTTGATGGACCAAATCATTGAATTATTTGGGAGACCAGAGAATCATGTGAGCATCATGCATATTGAGTGTAGATTCCTCATACTGTCAATCTCTCCTGGCCTCCACTACACACACATTTGAGGATATTTTAGGTCTCAGTGACCTTTGAGGATCTGGCTGTGAACTTCACCCAGGAGGAATGGGCTTTGCTGGGTCCATCCCAGAAGAAACTTTACACAGATGTGATGCAGGAAGTCCTCGGAAACCTGGCTTTTATAGGTAATGATGATGTTTCTTTAATTAATCAAATAGAGAATTCATGTTTATTTTGGTCATTTATGAAAAACATGAAAAGGGGACCATTTGGTGAATTAATACAGCATAAAAGGCACCTAGAATTTGGCAAAGTTTTTCTAGCTTCTAAAAGTTTATAATGATTTTTCTGGGTTGGCATTTTAGGAAACAAATGGGAAGAGAAGAACATTGAAGATCAGATCAAAAAGTCTGAGAACAATCCAAGGTAACTGTACTCACAAGAGGAAGCAATATCTGAGAATGTCATATAATTTGTAAAACAAATCAACCACAGAAATATGCACAACTTGGAAATGTATAAGTTTTTTTTAACCAGAAGTATATACTTAACTGTAACAGATAGTCAGTCTTTTCAAAGTACTTGACATGCAAAAAGTACTATGAAACTGCATATGTGAATATCACTATTTGGAGAATAGCCATTGGGAAGTTGTGTTGGGAAGGATTGTTTCCTTTCAATCTCTTTATTTTCGGGCAATTTGAACAAGTCAGAACACCTATCCTTCACCTGATTTTTTGGTAGTAATGTAAGCCTAGGACCCATGAATAAATAGAAAATCATGAATGGATCAAGCATTGATAATGTGCTGGTCATTCTTCACAGAGGTCATATGGTAAACATCAAAGGCAAAGAAGATAGTGTGGGGAAGCTTTCAGTGAGATTCCAATTCTTAACCTGACCAAAAAAAAATTTTAATAGAATAAATCCATGTGACTGTATTATGTGTGCAAAAGACTTCATATGTCCTTCATTCCTTCTTAGGCAGATCACATCTCACTCTGGACACAAACAGTACAAGCATGAGGAATGTGAAGAAAATCCATGTGAATTTAAACAAGGCAGGAAATCTCTGGTTTCTCCCAAAAGTGTTCAAATACAAATGTTAACACAAGCTGGAGATGGACATTATAAAAGTACAATATGTGGGAAAGTCTTCAGTCGTTCCAGTTCCATTCAAAGACATGAAGAAACTTCTACTGGGTGGCAACCCTATGAATGTAAACAACGTGGAGAGGCCTTTTCTTCTCTCACAGGGGTTCAAGGACACATGATAACACATAGTAAAGATAAAACTTTTAAGTGTAAGGTATGTGGAAAAGCCTTTCATTTTCCCTCTTTATTTAGAAGACATGAAAGAGTACATTATGGAGAGAAACTCCATGAATGTAAACAAGATGGTCAAACCTTTATTTCACTCACAGATCTTCACAGTCACACGATCATGCACACTGAGAATGCACGTTTTAAATGTAAAGTATGTGGGAAAGACTTTGCTTATCCCAGTTTATTTAGAATGCATCAGAGAACGCACACTGGAGAGAAACCCTATGAATGTAAGCAGTGTGGCAAAGCCTTCGCTAAGCCCTCTACCCTTCACTTACATGAACAAACGCACACTGGAGAGAAACCCTACAAATGTAAGCAGTGCGGCAAAGCCTTTGCTAAGTCCTCCACCCTTCACTCCCATGAACAAACTCATACTGGAGAGAAGCCCTATGAATGTAAACAATGTGGAAAATCTTTTGCTAGATCCAGTCAGCTTCACATACATGGAAGAACACATACTGGAGAGAAGCCCTATGAATGTAAGCAGTGTGGCAAAGCCTTCACTCAGTCCTCTCACCTTCACTCACATGAAAAAACTCATACTGGAGAGAAACCCTACGAATGTAAACAGTGTGGAAAAGCTTTTGCTACATCCCATCATCTTCACACACATGGAAGAACACATACTGGAGAGAAGCCCTATAAATGTAGACAATGTGGAAAAGCCTACACTACTTCCTCTTACCTTCAAATACATGAACGAACTCATACTGGCGAGAAGCCTTATGCATGCAAGCAGTGTGGCAAAGCCTTCACTCAGTCTTCTACCCTTCACTTACATGAGCGAACTCATACTGGAGAGAAGCCTTATACATGTAACCAGTGTGGAAAAACCTTTGCTAGATCCAGTGACCTTCACATACATGAAAGAATGCATACTGGAGAGAAACCCTATGAATGTAAACAATGTGGAAAAGCCTTTGCTAGATCTAGTGACCTTCAGATACATGGAAGATCACATACTGGAGAAAAACCCTATAAATGTAAACAATGTGGAAAAGCCTTTGCTAGATCGAGTCACCTTCATATACATGAACGAACTCATATGCAGAGAAATCATACTAATGAAAACAATTAGCAAAGTCTTCTGTTTTTACTGCTGCACTCATAAACATGTAGGAAGTTTACTGGAGAAAAATCCTTGGAATGTAAATTGTGGTAACTCAATATTCCTTGTCAATTTCAAAGACTAGAAAGGACTCACACTGCAGAATATTTTTGGGGGGTGAGGGGGTGATTTAGTCCAGTGGTGCTCTACCACTGAACCATAATCCCCAGTTCTTTTTACTAAGTCTCTGGGATTACAGGTGCATACCACCATGTCTAACTGAATAACTCTTTAAATGTGAAATAACTCATTCCATTTTCCCAGTTGTCTTCAAAGCCATTTCACTCACACTGGAAAAAAAATCCCTGAATGTGTAATGTTTCATTTTTCTTCTCATATATGGAAATACTCATGGAGAGAAGCCCTGTGAATGTGAGAAATGTGGGACACCTTCTAGTTTTGCCAGTTTCTTCTAAGGACTGAGATGATTCTTATTGAATGATTGATTCATGCAAAAATAAATAAATCCTATTCAAGTAAGAAATGTAAAGCCTTCAGATGTTCCATTTTTGTTCAGTTGTATGAAAGGACTCATACTGTAAAAAACCCTGTGGATAAGCAATGTGGGGCAGTATTCAACTTTCACAGTTTTCTTCAAATGTCGTGGGGCAAGTCACTCAGAAAATAACTGAGTCCCAGTTTTGTCCAAATTGAAGAGTCTTTATTTCAACCGGCCAGGACTTCTTGTTACAGGACTAAGTTATCTCTGCAGGAAAACAGCCTAGAATCTCAACATTTTAGGATATATAAAGGCAAAAACCTCATCCAGGTTGACAGAGCAAGCAGCAAGCAAGCAAGCATGCAAACAGTAATACAAAGTCTGAATAAAGTCAGTAGTGAAACAATGCAATGCTCATAATCATATTTTTATTCTCATTTAGTATTTGTCATGGGATTTTCTATAATCATAATCAAAAGAGAAATGGATCAAAGTGATCCTAGTTAAGTACAATTAAAGAATGGCTACTAACTTCTAATTAATTATTCCCAGATAAGATATATTGCCCAAAGAGAAAAGTGGGAACCAAAGAGAACAATTTCCCATTGTTTAAAAATTGCTATTTAATAGTTGCCAAAAATGCTGTGCTAGGCAAATTAGTAATGGATACAGAGGTGGGGTTTTCCCATGGGAGAAGAATTTCTTTCATGATAAGGAGTCTGTTTGATCATTTCCATATAGCTGGCCCATAACAAAAAGATATAAAAGGGTTCACATCAGGGAAAATACTTCTGCCCTTTAAAAAATGTGGTAACATGTTCAACTCTCTAGGTCTCTTTGAACAGCATGGAAGAACTCATGCTAGAAGAGAAAAGCCTTGTATGTAGAAATGTGGGGAGACCTTCAGTTGTTTCAGATCCATTTAGACTGGAAGGAATTTTTTTTTTTTTTTTTTTTTTTTTGTACCAGGGATTGAACCAAGAGATGCTTAACCTCTGAGACACATTCCAGCCCTTTTTATTTTAATTTTATTTGTTTTAAATTTTGAGACATGGTCTCACTGAATTGCTTAGGTCCTCATTAAGTTGCTGAGTCTGGCTTTGCACTTATGATCCTCCTGACTCAGCTTGCTGAACCTTTGGGATTATAGTTATGCATTGCCTTCAGCAAGTGACCCCTTCTTGAGAAAAGCACTGTAAGTGTGAAAAGATCGTGTGCCTTCACTTCTCCTTTGTCTATTCAGAGGTAATGGAAATGTACTCTCTTGTGGACATTGCATCAGTGTAAAGATGTGAAAGCAACATGCTTTTGGCGGGTAAATCTCTCTTTACTTATTGTTAGATTCAATTTTCCTGTATTAAGTTTTTTGCATCTGTAGTCAGCTCTCACATATTATGACATAATCTTTTACATGTGCATGTATGTGTAAAATCTAGTATGTGATATAATTTTGTACCTAGAAGTATATATTATATAGAATGGTTTATAATATTTATAGTTAAACTTTGTTAACATATTTATTTTCGATCTCTCTACTTCCCATAAGTACATTTTCTTTAATATTGTACTTTTTTTTCCCACTAAAGGCCTTAGCAAATAAATGATATTCTAAACCTCTGGTCTCATATTTATATAACTTTTTCAAGGCCCCTAGATAATTCTGTGTTTTTTTCTCCTCAAATATCTTATGACTTTTTATAGGTTGTGACAAAATAAAAATTTTGAGAGGTTCTAAATATAATTACCAGGGTCAGAGAATGGAGGGGGAAAAGAAGAGGAAAATTATTATCATCATCATAATATCTGGAGTGTTTAAGGACTGAGAACCATCTGTAGCCTTTTTATTTTGATACAGGATCTCCCCCCCCGCCAAATTTTAAGTAAATTGCATTTTTCTATACAGAGGATTTTTCTTTTTTAAAAAAATCTTCCATTAACATAATTATGTGAATTTTACCAGAACTATACCTAGAAGCAGTGACAAGTCATACATCACAGTTTTACAAACTATGGGTGAAAAGAGACAGCTTACAATTATAAGAAAGAATTTTGAAAAGTGCAAATTCATGCTCAAAGTTTTTAAAACTTTTTTTAAAAATACTTGCATTCAAATTCAATAGGCTCCTTGCATTCAAATTTCAAACTTTTGGAAAAGTCAATGGATTACATAGAAGATAAAGTAATATGCCCTAGGATTAAACAGCTTGCCCACATTTGTGAAAAGATCAAGAAGATAATTCAGGTCTTATGCATTCAATGTTTCAATTTAGTATTTTTTCCATCACTTAATCCATAAGAAACCCACTACAATTCCAATACACTCCAGGAATGAGAATATGTGACTTGATACTGATTATACAGCCAGGTTTTGTTTTCTTTTTATTTCATTTTAATAGAACTTTAATTCTCTACTAACACATTCAGTCTCGTTTTTATAAAACCAGAAGATATATTTCAGCTTTTTTAGATTCATCCCCAAATCATTCTTGCCACAATTGTTCCTTTTGTGTAGCTTGAGCAGAGCATTTGGTTGTATATCTCTAACTACAAAGATTTTTGTTCCTCCAGTTCTGGGAACTAGCTTTTCAGATAGAAGCCACTTTGAGGGCTTGCTTTAAATACTTTTTGGTAAACGTAGAGTATAAATAGATCTGACTCAATAATGCTGAGATTTTTTCTGGCTTCTTCCTTCTTTTCTCCAATAATTCTGGTGATTTAGAAGCACCGAGGTGTGAGAGTCTCAAGTTGAAGACTCTCCAAAGACAAGTGGAGGAGGCAGTGGACACAGACCTGCCTAGAGCAGCTCTCAGACTCCACAAAGAAAAAACCGCAGCAATCAATGCAAGGAGATGAGGATTTGTGCTCCATCTCATTCTTCAGGCCTCTCTGTCTCTTATCTGAATCTCTCAACCCGTCATGATCCTGGATCCATTCAATGGCCTCGCAGTAGAACTTGTCCTGGTCAAAGGCTGCAGGTGGAAGATGGTGAGGTAGAAGGTGGTCCTCCCTAGCTTGTCCAGTTGCACCTCCCCCAGGCTCTGCCTCTGGCCAAATTCACTGCTGGAGTGCAGAATGAAGTGCCAGCTGAGGGAAATCCTCTACCAGCTCCTCACTGCATTATGACAGAGCAGGTCATAGACAAATGGTTGTGCTGGACTGTATCTGTGGCCACCTCACAACTGAGCTCCAGCAGATCCTGCTCCTCTCTGTGCAAGGTCTGGGCATGATGGTGGTCTGCAGGGAATCTAGGATCTCCAGCACAGCCAGGCAGCTCAATGCTGGGAGAAAGCACTTCATACCAACAGCACCAACAGTGAGAGGACAATGAAAGGGGGCTTCCTTTGCTCCCAACATCTGTTCTCACATTTAAGTGTTTGTGCTGGTGTCTGTGTAGGGGTCTATGAATTCCCTCATTTGAATTCCCCAAAGAGGAAAACTTGAACAGCCAAATCAGCCAGGCTGGCATTTACAGTTTGGATTTTCTCATCAAAAAGTTCCTCTCCATCCATGGTGGTTATGGGGCTGTCACCTGCTCTCCATGGTGGTTACGGGGCTGTCACCTGCTCCTCACCTGTCCAGGACACACAAAGCAAGTGGGCATGAGGAACCCCCAGAGTGGTCCAACAATGCCATGTTTCACTTCCTCTGCACAGCTAGCTGCCTTGATACAGGATCTTGCTCAGTTCCTCCCAAGGACCTCACTAAGTTGCTGAGGCTAGCTTTGAATTTGTGGTCCTCATACTATAGTCTCTTGAGCCCCTGGGATTACAGGCATAAGCTACCATGCCTGGCTCCTGGACATTTCTTGAAACCTTGATGTAAATAAAAACGGGCCTTTTTGTGTATAATTTCCAAGTGTTAATCGATTCAGAAGCAAGAATTTTGTTCTAATGTGTTTATGTATATTAATGTCCTTCAAGCTCTAATATTATAGAGTGATATTGATAATAAGAAGAACATTAAATTATACCTTATATTCTAAAATTTACCAGTACATTTTAACTAAATGGACGTCTACTTGGAAAAAGTTTATTTTAGATAATTTCTGTTGAAAACAGGGTTGCAAGAACTATTTAAATATTTAAGGGAGCAAACTATTAATTTCTGTTAAGTCTCATGACATAATGAACTTTAATCACAATCAGTATTATCAGGATTTTTTTCCAACAAATATTTTAATGTTCCCTTCTATGCACCAGGCACCAGCTACACACCATAGCGGGGTCACAGAGGCTATGAACACGGCATGGTGCTCAGGTGAGTGATTCTAGAGCACCAAGTGAACTTACAAAAGGAAATACCTGGGTGGGGTGAGATTTGCATTCACTCGCAGGTACACAAGTATGTAGAGGATCAAGTCGCCCTTTTCTGTGTATACTCTCCCTCATGCAGTTCTTTAATCCTCACTATGTAATGTGCTTATTGATTTCTTTGATTTTTCTCACAACTTTGCTGCTCACTATTCCTTTTCAAAAATCAATTGTTATAATAATAATAGCTAAAAAAAATAAAAGTAGACTCCAGGTATCAAAAAGAAAATCAATTGTTATTTCATGACTTCACAATTTAGTCTTTTGTGTCTTTCTAAAGTTTCATTGCACATTGTATATGTTAGTTTAGCCTCTGCACTCCAGCCTTATGTACAGATTGGTGAAATGTCTCATTCCTTCAGATTTCACCCAGGAGTGCTCCACCACTATGAGCTTCGTCATAGCCCTTTTAATTGTTATTTTTTGAGATGAGGTGAGGCTGGCCTCAAACTTGTGGTCACGTGCCTCAGCCTCCTGTGTCCTTGTGTGCCCTGCAGCTGGCCTCTTCCTTTTCATTGATGCCTTATTGGTCTGTTGATGACTCTGGGATGACCACTGGTGCTTGTTCTAAATCTCATTTGTTGTGTTGTATGTAGGCACGTTAGAGAGGAATATAAAATATTGGCGTTTGTATGTATTATTTGTAGAGGCATCTTCTCAAAATATATTTTGCCCTATACTTAATTGAGTTGCATTCTATTTTTTTTTCTTTTTTCTGGTGCCAGGGACCTAATCTGGCCTTGTGCATGCTAGACAGGTGCTCTAGCACTGAGCTCTCTCCTAGCTCAGGCCAGGAGTTTGCTTCTGCTGTGTGTGTGTGGACCCCTGATAATATTGATAGCCACTTCAATAGATGCAGCTCTTCAGGCGTTCCCTTCCTTCTTAAAAGTCTTTTGCAGCATTGAGTTTTAAACACATCCAAGGTTTTCTCCCCATGATTAATACTTAGGTGGAATGTGCCAGAAAACGAAGGCTTGATTTCTCTCTGTGTTTAGGGTACCTCAGTAACTCTGGAAAAATCATATGATGATTTTTTTATACACAGTACAGAAGTCCAGATAAGGAGGATCCCAGTCTGAAGTGCTAATGTAGTGGTGCCCCCTCCTCCAGATAAGAATCTTAAATAAGCTTCTCCAGATATGCTCATCATAATTTTCTTTAAACAGAATGTCAGGAAAAATTTTTTTGCAAACAACTCAATGGGGGTTAGAGTGCAGACTTGATATTACTTCTGCTTTTGTGGCAAAGCTGGGAAAACCTCTTGACTAATCTTACAGATGGTACGCAAAGTACTTTCTGTGATTTAAAACAAACAAAAATTAGGTAGACTTCTATGAGCTTGGGATGCTGAGGCAGGAGGATAGTAATTTCAAAGCCAGTCTCCACAAAAGAGAAGCACTTAGCAACTCAGTGAGACCTTGTCTCTAAATAAAATACAAAAGAGGACTGGGGATGTGACTTAGTGTTTGAGTGCCCCTGAATTCAATTCCCTGTACCCCCCACAAAAATGCATGAATCAAGTTTTAATAAACTGTATGATGGTTGGATGTGCCTGCCATTATACCATTTTCTTTTTTGGATTCTAATGCATGGTTTGGCAGTGCAAGAACTCTATAAAATGAACACATTCAATAAAAAGTAAGTACATGGATTTTTTAAACAATGATGTAGCAAGGCCATGAAGGGCAGTTTCCTGCTCTGGGAACCCTCAGTAATTGATGATCATCACAAGTGGCCATGATTTCCTCATCATGAAGAGGTTGTGAAAGCCTCTGCAGTGCAGGAGTCTCTGAAGCTGTTAAGAGTACCTGTCTGTTCTGTTGAGAGCCTTTTGGTGGAAGAATCCCATATGGGCCTGCCTGATTTGTGGAGATCATCTGAAGACTCACAAGTGAGGAACACCTTGCCACCAGGTCCCCTGCAGCCTTAAACAGGGCTTGTTTTTAAAGAGTGTGTCAGGGATCCTTGGAGGAGAATAACAGGAATGTAAGGTCAACCCTGTGCTCCTGGAGAAAGGGGGATGCTATAAGTCTCATCTCAGGGTCACGTGTGAAAAGTTAAGTGGTCTGAAAAAAATATTTGGACCTTTTAGACATAAGAGCAATTTGCAGTAGAATGGCCTTTGAAATAGAGACAACAGAAAATATTAGCCAGATCTTTCCATTTTTTAATGTAGAAACTCAAAGCTATAAATTTTCTTTTCAGAATTGCCTTCTTACTATCTCAAAGGTTTGGTATATTGTGTCCCTTCTCCCTCTTTTTTCAAATATTTCTTTTTATTTTTCCCCTTCTTTTCTTTTATGATCATTCTTTCTCAAGTCTATTATGTAGTCTTCAGGGGTTATAATGGCTTTTACTTTTCATCTTGTTATTTTCTAATTTTATTCCATTATGATCTGATTGAGTGTAAGGAATTATCTCTAATTTTTGAATTTGAAAAACTCTCTTTGAGCCCTAAAATATGATGTATTTTAGAAAAAAATCCACGTGCTACTGAGAATGAAATGAATTTAGTTGTCAATGCATGAAATATTTGATGGATGTCTGTTGGGTCCTTTTGATTAATAATGCTTTTTAGTTCTGAAGAGTTTTTACTTAGTTTATGTCTAGATGACCAATCTAATGGTAAGAGAGGTGTGTTGAAATCAGCCAGTATTGTGGTCTCTTTGATTCTTTATATTCAGAAGGGTTTGTTTTATATGTGCAGTTGCATCAATGTTTGGAGTATAGATAATTACAATCATTATATTTTTTGGATGATTCCTTTAACCAGTATGAAAAATGCTACCATAAGCAAGGAAGTGCAGGCAACTCTTTGATATAAATTTTTTTGTTTGGATATACTTCCATTAGTAGTGTTGCTGAATCCTCTGAAAGTTCTGCATTTAGTTTTCAAACTTTTTATCAAAATGGGTATACTATTTTACATTCCATCCACCAGTATGTAAAATTTCCTCTTTCTCAACAGCCTCATCAGTGTTTGTAATTTTTTTTCTCTTTTGTAATAAACTTTCTAAATTGGTGGCATTGGTGCAGTTTAGACTTTCCTTTCCTTGACAGCTTATGAAAGTGAGAATATACAGAAATGAGGAGGATTTAAACACTGCCATATTTCAGTTTGTGCTTAATGAAACTTTATATATTCTTTCTCAATAATTTGGTAGCTACAGTTTGGTATATCTATATATACATATATAATCTGTGTGTGTGTGTGTGTGTGTAAATGTACGTCTTGATTAAAATATAAATCCACCCTTACTTCAGAGTGGATTTATAATAAATTCTTTACCTAAAACCATTTCAGCTATAAGTTTGTTTAAAGCTTCTATGTTTATATTTATTTTCAGAATGCAAAACATACTCATGTGTATGCATGTGTGTTACTTGTATACATACATGTAAAGTTGTAAAGGTTTCATGTATATGTGTGTACAGTGTAATAATTGGGGTCACTGAAGTTCACTTAAAATTCCTGACTCTCAGTTATGTCATTTTTAAGATGTGCTTGAGGAATATCCGTTTAGTGGAATTAAAATTGACAGCATACCGGAAGGCTCCTGACATACCAGCAGCCAGCCCATGAGACTGGTCCACAGAAACCCATGCCTCTGCCCTTCCTTTCTTGTAGGACACAGTGCAGATTCTAGGCTCCATTCCCCTACTTGGTGAGAAGCCCTCACTGGAGTTTCTCCCCTGCTCCCCTCCTGTGTGCAGGTCATCGTTGCTGGGATGGAGACTGCATGATCTGAGGGGAACATAAGAAAAGTAAAGCAAGCGAAAACCCTGTGACACGGGCTTCTGGAAAGGAACTTACAGCTATTTCAATGGATAAAAGTTAAAGGGGACATACTATCTCGATTTGATTTACTTTACATAAGAAAAAAAGGCCTCACATTATTGAAACAAATGAATAATGGTTAAGGCTGCTTCTATGTGATTTGCAGGCTCTGTTTTATTAACATAACATTATATGATAGGTATTGTAATGTTAACAGACTGAAAAATGGGTAATGAAATAGGTGCTGTGTTGGCTTTTTCGGCACAATAAAAGATATCCGATTTATGTGTCATTTATTATCTCTTCCCTTCTCCTTTTTAAAAATTTTAAATCAGGATAATTTTGGCCATCTCATGGTAGGTGAGTCATAGACAGTCTTATATAAAATAAAAGTGACAGAAATTATTGTACTCTTATTTGATATCAAATAGTATGTTTTTACTTGCTAATAACTAAGTTATTTAAACCTCATGATACATGATGATGTTATCAATATAATTGGCTTGTTTCATGTTGACTTGAAATGATATTTAAAGAATAAATTTACTTTTCTCAATTTTTTTACAAATTATCAAATTTCATACCATAATTAAATATCATTTTCTTCATAAATACTAATAATTCTACCTAAATTATTTTAAAATACATTTATTATCCAACTTTGGAAGAAATGAATTTATTTAAAAGTTTTGGCTTTTATATTAAGGTAAGGATATACATATATATATATATATATATATACACACACACACACACACATATATACATTTCAACCATTTTTAAGTGCATAATTTTGTGCTATTAAGAGCATTCACATTGATGTACAATTGTCACCACCATGCATCTTCAGAAGTTTTTAATCTGTCTAAACTAAAACTCATGAAAAACTGTATCCCTTTCCTTTAGTCCCAGGCAACCACCACTCCAATTCCTGTTGCTGTTATTTTGATTCCTCTGGCTATTTCATGACTGACTTCTTTTACAAAGTATGATCTCTTTATTGTTCATTGTTATTGTAGTCTATATTTACTTTTTATAATCCCAGTTAGTTTATCATTGTGTATATGTGTCACATTTTGTTTCTTATTCACCTGAGGATAGACATGGCACACAGATAATTGCTTTAGCATTTTTTTTTTTTTTGCAGTGGGGGGTTCTTTGTGTGCACCCCAGTGGAAGAAATGCTGGATCATTTATTAATTCAGGGATAAATTATTTGAGGAATCACTGCTTTGATTTCTACAGTGGCATCACTATTTCAAATTGCCACAAAACCTAGCAAAACTTCAAGATCTACACATACTTGTCCAAATGCATTTTGTCATTTAAAAAAAATTTTTTTTTAGTTGTAGATGGACACAATACCCTTATTTTATTTATTTTATTTTATTTTTTAATGTGGTGCTGAGGATCGAACCCATTGCCTCACACATGTTAGATGAGCGCTCTACCACTGAGCCACAACCACAGCCCCTTGTCATTTTTTAATGAAACTTTTCCTAGTAGATATGAAAGGATTTCTCATTGTGGTTTTGCTCTCCATCTCCCTGATGAGTAGAGGTGCAGGGCATGTTTTAATGTGTTTGTTATCCATTTGGATATCCTCTTTGGAGAAATTCGGTCTTCAAGTTGTTTGCTCATTTCCTAGTTACTCTTTTTCATTCAGCTATAGGTCTCTTTAATATTCTGGATATTATTTCTAATCAGATGTGTGATCGTGAGAATCTTTCCCTCCTTTATAGGTGCTGCTTTTTCACTTTCTTTATAGTGTCCAATGATGCAAAAAAGGTTTTAATTTTGATAAAATCAAACTGTTTTTTGTGTGTTATTTGTACTTTTTGTGTCATATTCAGGAAATCATTGCCAAACACATTATTAGGAAGATTTCTTTTTTTACTCTTTCATTGATATGCTTCTCTTCTACGTGAATCCCACACCCTCGCACCATTCCATGACTCAGCGCTCAGCACCCTGTGCTGGTAATCTGGCTCCTGGCCACATCATCCCCTGCAGAGTGCAAAACTTCCTCCAAGTCTCAAGTGCTGCGTCCCTCCTGGTGGCTCAGGGAATGGTGGACTCCATTCCTCCAAGTTTTAATACTAGTTTTCTCTCAGATGTTTTAGGATCTTGCTCCAAAGGAGTATTTCTCATGAAAACACTTTCAATAACATTTCTCATGTGTTTTGTGATATTTTTATGCTGT
Source organism: Urocitellus parryii (assembly GCF_045843805.1). NCBI lineage: Eukaryota > Metazoa > Chordata > Mammalia > Rodentia > Sciuridae > Urocitellus > Urocitellus parryii. The sequence continues at coordinate 118,050,782 of NC_135531.1, forward strand.
TCTCATACAACAGCACAGATATTTGATTTTTCTGAGATTTTTTTCCTTTTGCACTATGAATTCTATGTTATACATATTTCTATGAATGCCCATAAGCATCCATTAGTTTCTCACTATTTTTCTTTTTCTACTTTTTTTAATGTTAATTATTTCATGCTATTGCTTCTGCCCTTATTTTCCTTTTGTTAGATTTTATAGTTTGTCCTTTAAAATTTTATTTCATGTTTTTGCCAATTATTGTGATTTGTTTTTCAACAGAGTTTTACTCTTCATCTCTTAAATTAAAGAGACTTTTTAAAGAAATTTATTGGCATCCAGTTCTTCTCCAGAGTTGTCAAATTAGCTGGAAAATCATCATTCTCCCAATCACTTCCACCCTAGGGAATACACTTGTATGAGGGCTGTGTGAGGTCAAGAGCATCATTTGTGTGTGTGTGCACACACATGCATGTGCACACATGAGCACCTGCGTGAATCGTAACATTTCACAATGTGAGCTTTCCTTAAGTCTGGTGAACTTTGGCTCTAGTGTAATATATGTCTAAAAATTGCAGACATTTTGGAGGTACTTCTCAAAATTGCCTAATGATCAACTTCACCAAGACCAGAATCCCCTATACTCCTCTGATCTGAGTATTCTCAGGATGACATCTCCTCCTTCTACTTAGGCAAATGACAGTTCTTCTGTTCAAATTCCTTTTTTTTTTTTTTTTGAAGGGTTTACAAAGCCAAGAGTTTGGTGCATAAGCATCACAGAAGCACAGAGACAACACATATGTTGTTTGTAAAGAGCTTGGGCACAGAGGGGAAGCTGCAGCGAACATGAGCATAGATATCAGATATGGGAATGACGTTCTACAGCACTGAAGACCCAAAGGAGACTGAGTGGAGGTGAACAGTGTAAATCCAGAGCATGAATTTCTGTTACTTTGTATATGAGTTCTTGGCAATAGAAATTCAGTATGGATTTCAGAACAGAAAAAAAAAAGTGATGTTCTCTGACTTAAGATAAAATGCTGTACCTGGGAGTGTTATGTAAGTACCACTCAAGAAGGAGCAACCATATTTTCTTACAGTGAATAATAAAGTACTGAAGTTTTGGAATTAAATCTTAAAAATAAATATGGAAGAAATAAATCATGCTGTGAGGATTTTAAAGCATTTTTTAATATGGACCTCTACTGGATGCATTTACATGAATTTTTTATGCCTATATTCTGGGCAAAATATTAGAATATAATAATTTGTAAGTGCATTTATAAGACATTCATATCCTACTGAAGTTGTAACAAATGTTATTGTTCTGTACATTTTTCAAGTTTCCTACAAAACATTTTATCATAATTTGTCTCAGAAGATATTAATCTCTAAGGAAGAACATGAGATTTCTTTTTGACAAATACATAAAACTGGTTCTTCATTTAAGATGCATTAATTTGGGGCTGGGGATATGGCTCAAGTGGTAGCACACTCGCCTGGCATGCGTGCGGCCCGGGTTTGATCCTCAGCACCACATACAAAGATGTTAAAAGGGGCTGGGAATGTGGCTCAGGCGATATCGCGCTCCTGTGGCATGCCTGCGGCCCGGGTTCGATCCTCAGCACCACATACCAACAAAGATGTTGTGTCCGCCGAGAACTAAGAAATAAATATTTTTTTTAAAAAAAGATGCATTAATTTAATAAATAACACACAGCCTGATTGAACAAAGGAATTTTCCAAATTGACTTAGTAATCATTCAACATACTGATTCTTGTGCGTCACTGCAGGGTGAACCATATTAAAGCTCTGTGGCAAATTATGATCAAGTGTGAACGGATTTCATCTTGTTGGGATTTTTGTCGTCGTCCAGAATTAGTCTTGTTGGGCACAGTGTCACACACCTACAATTTCAGTGGCCCAGGAGGCTGAGGGAGGAGGATGACAAACTTAGCCTCATCAACTTAGGCCCTAAGCAACTTGGTGAAACCCTGTGTCAAAATAAAAATTAAAAGGTGTGTGTGAGGTGTGTGGAGGGGTCTCTCTCATCCATCAAGGAGGTCCACAGAATAGGGTAGAGAAAACTGGCTGTGGAATCGCTAATCAAGACCTCCGGAGACCAAGCAGGAAGCAGGTCTGATTTTATTGTATAGTTATCATGTATATATACTCAGGCAGTAGTTAAACAGATTATAGGCAGCCACCAGTGCAATGTCTGCTAACTGCCCTTGCAATGACCAGTCAAGGAGCAAGCCATGAAGCTAGCGCAGAGACTGCAACACATGGCCTCAGGGCTATGCCTATGGGATAAGCTGTCTTTGCTCATGTGCCTAGCACAAGGGGAGTGGCCTGCCACTCAGACGCCCTTAACATATGCCATGTATGTACTTGTCCCCACATCTCCCTCATCTGACTGTGCTGCAAGGACTTCTGCCAGCATTGCTGTTTTTCATTTGGTGGCCTTTACATAATTACGTAAGTGTCTCACAACACAAGAAAAAATTATCACTATGATAAACAGTAGGGCCAGGGTAATAGTATTATAAGGGTTAGTTACATTGGCTAACAGGTTTTTCCAATGTTCATTAAATCCCTGGAAGAAAGAGGAGTTTGTCAAGATAGACATCTTAGTCTCATTGATTTTTGACAATTACCTTCGTAAGGTTATGCATAGTTATAACATAGTTAGCATCCCAAGTGCCCTTAATATACTGAGAAAAATTGGAGAAGTCTAAGGTTATATTTTCAGTTACAGTGTATTGGGTGACACAAATGCTATGGAATTCAGGGTCACAATTGAGCCTTTGCAACATAAACAGAATATCTAGTTGTTCCTGGTGAGGTCTAGTTCTTACTGATGACTAAAATAGCAGATCAGGACAGTTTATTTAAGTCATTTTGGATGGCAAAGTCTTCTGCCATGGCAGTAGACACATTGTTCACAGTCTGAGCAGTCTGGATACTCTGAATGAGGGAAGCAGTGACAGTGGCTGTGGTTGTGAAATTTCTCTTATCAAAGAGATAAGCTATGGCAGTGACACACTGATGATGAGGCTAATTGCACACCTTGTCTGATGTAGGATCTCATTCAGAAGGTTCTTCATCTCCATGCCCTATGGACTCCTCCACTCTCGGACTGGGTCACTGGAAGCCAGATTGCTGGGGGCACTCTGAGGATAAATATACCTTTAGCTTTCACAGCAGGGGTTAGACAATTTGTGAGCCAGCAGGATGTATTGACTGCACAAGGGATCTCTGTATGAGTGATGTTTATGCCATCAGTATCATTGATTATTGGCATGGCAAAGGGTGGTGTCACACAAGCTTGTGCATAGTGGGTATGGGTATCATTTGGCACAAAGGAAAATCCATGGTCAGGGTCTGGACTCAATATCAACTCATTCATCCAGCCGGCTGCTGCCCATTTGATGGGCCTAGCAGCTAGAAATATTAGTGTGATATCTATCTTGCCATAATGGTTTTCTGCATACCGGTTGGTAACGCCTTGTCCCTGTAGCAGGTACTGCAGTTGCCTATATGGTTTGGGGGTACATCAATTACTTTCCAGGGAGCTGTGTCTGCCCAGGTGCATAGATGTTTCTCCCAAGAGAAATTTCTCTTACCAAGGAGATAAGCTATGGCAGTGACACATTGATTCCATGGGGTGCTATCATTATCTGAAGGGGACTTTCAAAAAGCATTGTTAGGCATGTTGACAGCAACGGTTTTTTGCATTTGCCATGGGGGAGTCTATGGCTATAGGTAGCATTAACTATAACTCTAAGGTCAGTGAGAGACAGCCCAACATATTACTTATTATAGCTATCTACAATAGTTTCTATGGCAAGAGCAAAACATATGGGACTGTCTGGATTATAGGTTTCACTATTCACTATGGAGAAACAAATGGGCAAAGTAGGTATGGAAATGCTGGTATTCTAGGGTACAATTACCTTCTGGATGGATAACTCAGGTTTAATAAGGTTGGAGTTATTAGAGAAGAGCTTAGGTAAAGTCCCTTCCCAATTATCAACAACCAGAAAGGGTGGTTTAGTGACCAGGGCCCAATTTACTTGGGCCATGATACTGTTGATGGTTAGAGCTGAGCATAAGAATAGAAAGAAGACCTGTCCAGGAGAATTAGGACCATGACCCTGGCTCTCTCCAATAACTTGGCCTGGTGTATTAGCCTTTTACATCACCCCATGTGATCTCATGATGGAGTTTTCTCTGGTATCCTTTTGCTCTTGCATTTTTCCTTCCTCTCTTCTTGGATTGTGGAGCAGGCCATCATGGTAGGTAGGCATCCAGGTTCAGACATGCCAAGCTGGAATCCAGGTAGGCTGTGAATTTTTTTCTGGGAAGACAAAAGCAAAACCCCTACCTAACACCAGAAGCAGTGAAGGCTCCAACCACCAATTGGTTAAGGGGTCCTTATACTGCATTAGTGGTAAATGGGACGATCTGATCAAAGGGGCTCAATGCTTGAAGGCAGGTGTACAATCATCGCCCTTAGGCACTGTTAAAAAAGTAAAGAGGATAGTATTAAGAATATCATAGGGAGTCTGTGGGAGTCTGTCTCCCCCCTTTTGTTTTAAAATGGCTGCTTTTAGCTCTTTGTGGGCTCTTTCTACTATGCCTTATCCCTGGAGGTTGTAAGGAATACTATTGGTATGTTTAACTTGGAACAGAAATCCTTAAATGCCTTACTGATACATGTGTGGCCATTGTCTGTTTTTATTTGATATGATCCTCCCATGGTTGTAAAACAATGTAAGAGGTGAGAACAGATGTGTTTAAATTTTTCTCCTGGGGCTGTTGTTGCCAGGAGGACCCTTGAGTAGGTGTCTATGCATACATGCACATATTTCAAATGCCCAAAGGATTGCAGATGAGTGATATCCCTTTGCCATAGGGTGTTGGACTTTAGACCTCTAGAATTAACACTTTGTGGTTGTAAAGATCCTGTGGGAAAGAAGGGAGCACATTTAATGCACTGTCTAGTAATTAGTTTGCAATTTTCTTTTGTTAATTGAGAGAATAAACAGTTTGTGCAAGCTATGGGCTAATTGATGGAACTCGCTTGCTGTGCAGCTTGATTACCTGCTTGGGTAAGGAGGCCTCATAAGCTTCATGGGTCAGGTTATAGCCTCCTCATTTAGTTGTGACAAAGGCCAAGGCAACCCAGAATGGGCTCAGATATGCTGAATATAAAGAAGATTAGTCCATTCTTCTAAGAAGGTTTGAACAGATTTTTGGAGCAGGGTAGCCATATTGGTATCATTCTTTATGGAAGCAAAAGGCAGTCTAGGATAACCATGGCACAATACGGTTATCAGCCACAACATTAATAGGGTCAAGGAGCTGTTGCAAGACCAGATTTATAGCGGATAATTCTAGTGCTCTGGGAGACCCAGGGGAATAATTATATCGGAAGGTCCTTTTTACCCCAGCATCAGGGTGGAAATAGATTATGCCAATTTTCCTGGAAGAGCTGGCATCTGTGAACACCAAGGGCGCACCAGGAATAGGTTGGCCCAGTATTACTTTGGTTGCTTTAGAAGCACAAGGGAAATGGTTTGAAGGACTTTTAATGGAGGCATATGACAGTCAAGAAACTCAGTGAAATTAGCCATGGCCACTTGAAAGTTAGGGCTAAACATCACCTCTAACCTTGTGAGAAGAGTTATGAGCCTATCAGGTTCTTTTCCCAGCGCTCGTAGTAGAACCTTTCTCAATGAAGTGATCATCTGTGAAATGCCTTCTACTTGACTTTGGACTCTTTTTTTGTGCACCAGAGAAAGAGTGCACCCATGATATGATATTGTCTGGCTCTTGCCAGATGACTTCAGTAGAAAACCCAGAAGTTAGGCATACTTCTTAGGGTCATAGCATTTTATCTTCATGTTGTTTAGGGATGCATTAACCAATTCCAAAGCCTTAAGGGCTTCTGGGTAAAATTCCAGGGGGAATTTAAATGTGGGTCTCTCTTTAGCAAATCAAATAGGGGCCTCATTTGTTAAGTGATCTTTAAAGAAGGCCTAATAAGCCAATTCAGATGTCCCAAGATAGTTTGCATTTGGTTCAAAGTAGACTTCTCAGGGAGAGTGATATAAGGAGCCACTTGCATAACCGCTCCTGACAGGATACAATGTCCTAAAAATTTAAAAGGGAGTTCTTTTTGGATCTTTTCTGGAGCAATAGTTAATCCCAATTCATTGAGGTTTTCAATCAAAGCTGTGAAAGCCTGTTGCAACATAGCCTCTTCTTTTATGTGCTAAGAGTAGGTCATCCACTTAGTGTAACACAACAAGTTTTTATATTGCTCAAGGCCTCTTGGAGCTTGAACAACAAACAATGACAAACAGCGGGGCTGTTTTTCATGCCTTGTGGTAACACTTTCAACTGAAAACTTTGTGGGGGCACCAAGTCTGGTCTGCGTTTGTGTAAACATTTATACATTTTAATTTTTTATATAATATCTGTGTATATTTTATATTGATAAATGACAAAATGTGGTATAAAGTGCATGGATTTTATGCATTCATGACATCTAATTTTTTGTTAAGGTTTTTGAATATTCAGTCACACGTTTTGTCTTTGAGTGTATCAAATGCTTGCCAGTCTCCAAACATGTTAACAATACATTTACTAAAAAAAGGTTTTTGTACAAGTGTACCCTTGTAGTTCAAACCTGTGATGTTCAAGGATGAGCTGCATTTGGTATTTTCCTAAATCCTATCAGATACTTGTTTGGGGGGTGTTCTTTTGTGCCTCTGAGATTTTGACAGCAGCTCAGAAACTTGTGGTGATGAACCCAGCCTAATTCCATCTTAAGATTGGGGGCCATCTCATCACAAAGTCATGAAAAGTTAATTTCCATTTTACTATAAATTACTGAGATTTCTAAACTGGTGTGGAATTCCTGCCCATGCCTTGAACTCACCCATGCCTGACTTTCCTTGACCAGAGAACAACCCTCTCTGAAACCTCAGTGGCGCCTCATAAATTTTGATGTTGGGATCTGAATTTACTCCCTACCTTGAAATACCATGCCATGTAGATCATTAACCTGCTCTCTGCTCTTGTTTTATGTTTACCAGAACCTGTTAGCTGTAAGTTCCCAAGACACCCCCTTTGTAACTTTTTGTACTGTGTAAACCTTCTCTTCCCTGGGAGCTGGGCTGATCTCTAGCCTGGGGTTGGGAGAGACAGTGGCTGATGACCTCTTTGAGTACACAATACAAACTTGCCTTAATTTGATTTAACATTGGAGTAGGTGGTCTTTTCTTTGTGTTGTGGTTCAACAGTGGCTCTGGAAGAAGCAGAGGTTGGAGCTTGGCAGGTGTGCCTTTCCTCTCTGGAATGACAGAGCACCAGGTGTGGATATGGATGAAGATGTCAGGCACGTTCCCTGGGGCAGACCAGCTCTGCCTCTCTACATGTGACATTCATTTACTTAATGTCATTTACACAGGTGCCTCAATTTCCTCTTCTATAAGTTGGGTATAATAATAATAATCATAGTGGAGCCTCCACACCACTGTTTAGGGCTTAGGTGAGTAAATAAACCTGCTCTGTGCTCCTCTAAGCCTGGCTAGGAGTCCATACTCCAGCATCAGCAGGTGCCACTACTGGTGTTGACACCTCTCCTCAGGTGCAGTAGACATGGACAGGACCAGTGGCAGCACCCAGGGCTGCTTCTCCCTCCCAGAGGGAGAAGGGGCCATAGCTGGTATCCTGATATCCCCAGAAGCAAGGTGTTCTGCCCTTTTTATACTTTCTAGGCTTCCTCTGTTCTCCTGCCTCTTACCCTTATCTTTCTCCTTCCAGTTTAAGTTACTAAGCCCAGGAGTGCTGGGTGGGATGGGTCAAAGGTGGGACACAGGTGGGCTGAAGGGGGAAGGGCAGGATGGAGCAGCCCAGGATACATTAACAACCTTATAGCTCCCTGTGTATGGGGGGGACAATTCCTGGGACAGGTTACCTTGGCAACAGGTTGGAGCAGGGGCAGGTTCTTGATAAGGGTGGAAGAAGGGCTCTGAAGGAATTAATATTTCAATCCCTCAGGGGACAGTCTCCAACTTCCCAGACTCAAATTGGCCTCCTTGATCCACCTGACTCAATTTTCCTTTATCTATACTGACTGACTGCCTAATTCTGGCTACAATGTCACCCTGTTGTCAGTCAAAATTCAAGAGACAGACTTGGGCTGGTCTTTCTGGAGACTTCTCTGAGACCCCAATAAAACTGGAGTGCAGGAGTGGTACACTCTCCCTCTCCTCTCTGAGTGGACTGACTCTCACTTGAGAGTGTCCCCTTTTCCTTTTCCCTATCCCTTCAGTAAACTCATGCGTGTTACTCTGAGCAACATGTCTGAAACCTTTCTGATGTGATCATAGAATCAGGGGTTGAAGAGAGACTTTGCTGTGCCTCCATCTCCCTGAAGGCCCCACATCTTCATGTTGAACCTACAGGTGTAACACCTTCATCCCCAAACTTGGTCATTGTCCCTGATGTCTGATTTAACATTCTGAATTCATCAAGACTTTCACATGTGACATTGATTTGGGGGGTCATTTAACTCTTGAAGCATGATGATTTTGCAAATGTGTTTTGTTTGTGAGCACACCTGGTGTTTGATAGGTTCCTGCCTGGTGCTCCCTGTTCATCTCACCTCTGTGCTTGTGAGAATTTGATGTGACTGGCATCCTTCCCACTGTATCCACTTGGTGCTTAAAAAATTATGGTGAGAGGGCTGGGGATGTGGCTCAAGCTGTAGCACGCTCACCTGGCATGCTTGCGGCCCGGGTTCAATTCTCATCACCACATACAAACAAAGATGTTGTGTCCACCGAAAACTAAAAAAATAAATATTAAAAAAAATTCTCTCTCTCTCTCTCTCTCTCTCTCTTTAAAAAAAAAAAAAGTTATGGTGAGAAACTGATGTAACTCCATTTTTGAAAAAAGCTTCTACCTCAAAGCCTATCCAAGGAAGGGGGCGTGACCCTTGTCCTTGGAAAAACTCACAGAGCACTCCTAGGCACATAGCCACCCTGCTGAGATGTTTATCTGCAAATAACAGGACAGATCTGCCACACCAGGTGTCCCTGACTCAGTTAGGCTAGGTGAGGACCCACAGCAACCCCCTAGCAACCACCAATCAGCATGAGACAGGGAAAATACCTGGGATGCCAGATGATCCCCCAGTAGTTTATGGTGGTTGATAACATGCTGGGAAACCATGTAGTTTGGCACGTACAACCCTCATGGCTTAAACCAATCAGTTCAAAGGAATCCCCTTCTTGTACCAACCAATTACCCTTACCCAACTTGTTCCTGCTAGTGAATGTGCTAATCAATGTTAAGAGTTGTTTGATTTTCCCACAGTATGGAATGATTTGCTGTGTAATGTTGTGACGCATAGAGTATCCCCCAAAAACCTATACAATCTCACTGAACAAAGGACCAGGACTCACTCCCTGGGACCACCACTGTGTCTGAACGGTTGTGAGTCCAGGCTCAAGCTCGCAATAAAGACTCAGATTCTGCTCCTGGAGGTCTATTGGGGTCCCAGGAATCTGTCATTACAATAGTTACATCATTTAACAGGAGAAGAGAACCAGGATTTACCCAGGGCCTCTCTGACTCCAATTCCCAAGGTTCCTACTGCACAGCCAACTTTTAAGATAAAAAAGTCCTCTAGCCTTTGATAGGTAGAGATTCTCCCCATTCTCCTCCATTTGCTATGCACACAGATCCCCTGAGAGCTGGGAGGCACACTCTTGATTCAGGGGGTTCTGGGAGGGCTGAGGGTCTACGCTTCCCTTATCCCTTAGGTGACACTCATTCCTGGGACTCAGGTCGTATTTTGAGGACCTAGGGGCAGGTCACCTTTGCCCTGAGGGCAGACATCTCTAGGGAAGAGCCAAGACTGAAGGGAAATCAAGAAAGGAGAGATGGGCAAGCAAGAAATGAAAGATGACGGAGACCAGACATACATATACACAAGAGTTTATTTGTCACAGCTGACAAATAAAGACCATCTCTCTATAGAGTAGAGAGGAAAAACAGGCTTGGGTTTCGGGACTTTTATGGGGCAGGCTCAGGAATCAGAGCCAGGCAGTCCTAATGCGCACCCTCAGAAATGCCTTCTTGGGCAGGGAAAGAGAAATCTTTTCCTTAAAATGGCAGATGTCACTTAAGATGGCCGTCCAGATGCTAAACAAGGACCTTATAGCTTGGTTTAGCTTCTGCTGAGTGCCAGGCCCACAGATCTTTCCAGGATTAATGGGGCAGAACTGTTGTGAAGGCCTCAGGTATATCCTGGCATCTAGAATGGTTATTTCCAAGGAAAAGTTAGAGGACATCCTAGGGGGGCTGGAGATATAGCTCAGTTGGTAGAGTACTTCCTTGCAGGCACAAAGCCTGGGGTTCAATCCCCAGCACCAAGGGAAAAAAAAGAAAAAGAAGATATTCTAGGGAGGTAACCCCTTTCCCTTCACCTCTCCTGAGTTTACTCACAGTATGTTTTCTTGTCACAGTATTGGATGTCAAACCCTCCTGGAGACAAGAGAGGCGGGTCACATCCAAAACAAGACTTATCAGTGATCTCCCAGACACCACAGCCATAAAACTTTGTCTGCAGACAGCTGAAGAATTCAGGAGGCTCCAGGAACAGTCCCGCCACTAGGAATCTTGAAGCAGGTGATAAGGGAGGGCAATAAATCTCCCTGGGCTCAACTAGAGTCCAGCACCTCTGAGCACCACTGGTGCTATTAGAAGTCACCTATGGTGGCTTCTTCTCATCTCTGAAGCCCCTTCCTCCAGCCCAGGGCATATAATCTTGAAGCTTCCTTCCCTCCTTCTTTCCTCCCTGTCTTCCTTCTCAGCACTGGAGATTGAAGCCGTGGTTGTTCTACCACTGAGCTACACCCCCAGAGTTTTCATTTTATTTTGAGAAAAGGTCTCACTAAGTCACCCAGGCTGGTTTTGAACTTCCAATCCTCCTTCCTCAGCCTCCTGAGCACTCAACAAGCCTCAGCACCTGGCTGCTCTCTCCGATTCTTTGGTTTTTCTACCTGCAGAACGTTTTATCTCATCCCCTCTCCCTCCGTGTTTTGCTTCCGGATCAATTTGTCCATCTTTCTGGGTCTGCCTTTTCTCTGTTACATTCTGGGTCTTGAAAATAGATTTTTAAGAAAACCAATTTAGAAACAAATAAAAAGTAAATCCAAGGTGGCAGGTCAACTAAATACCAAGTTGCCCTTATTCCGATTTATTTTTTAAACCTTGAATTGTTTTGTTGTTGCTATGAAAACATAGCTCCCCTTCTTCTCAGGAAGACCATCCTCAGGCTTCATGCTGCTTCTGGCAAGTCCCTTCGAACTGGGTAGCCAGAGTAGTCCTACCGCTGATTCCAAATGCAACTACTGAGGGAGAAGGAGCGGTTAGTGAGCAGAGGCTCCTAAATCCTGCCCTAAGTAGACGAGGGATCAAGAGAAGGAGACCGCTGAAGGAAGGTCGCTCTCCCGCTCTGGGGCGCGGGGTGGGGGGTGGGGGGTGGGGGTGGGGTGGGGGTGGTGGTGGTGGAAAGGATTGTAACCGCTCTATCCCAAAGGATAGGGATACTGACGCCAAGGCAGCAGTGCTGGGTCTGGAGGAGGTGGGAGGGGACCCTTGAACCACCACACCTCCTGACGGAACAGTAGCAGCCCCGGAACTGCGCAGCCTCAGGGAATCCCAACCTCCACTCCCCCGGGCCGCGAGCTTGGGGTCAGCGTGCAGCAAGCGCAAGCCGCGGTCCCTTCCCCACCCCCAGAGTAAGAAAAGAAATCCTGCTTCACTGGCCGAAATGGGAAGCCTTGCCAAATGGGGTAGCCTGCTGTTGGGAGCCGAGAGCCTCAGCCCTTCTGCATGTCAGCGCAGAACCGCTAAGTGAAGAGCAAACAGCAGCCGCGCCCTGCCCGCTGCCCTGCGGACGTCCCCTTGGCCACGGGTCTGGGGCAGATGCGGCAGCTGTGTACCCTCTGATCCCTGCGCAGGGACGGGCTCGACGCTCTTCACCCGGGCGCAGCCCGCTTCCGCCCGCTCCTGGGGGTGGACCGCCTCTCTGGGAGGGAATAGGTGGGAAAAACCTGTTTTCAAGAGAAAATGACCAGTTTTGAGAGACCTAAGCCTGTATACCTGCAGACACCAGTAAGCTCGAAGAATCTGAAGGAGAAGTAACAATTTCCCCCAGAAGTGGTTCTGTTCCAGCATCCGCACAGGCAAGAGCGGTTCTGTGTGTACTAGTGAAGGAGAGCGTGCCCTGAAGTGCTACGGTCATCAGAAAGCAGGAGATCCACGGCAGTATGAGCCCTCGGCAGGTGGAGACTCAGGCAGTGTCCCCAAATTGCAGATCTATGGACGGATTAAAAAAACAATCTTTTTTAAAATAGTGCCACATTAACCTACAAATCCTGGTGTCCCAAATGGTCAGTATGAAGTCCAAAAGTACCTGGAAGTTGAAATTGTTTTGCTTTAAATGGGGGATTGGAGACTCCTGCACTCTTGAGAAGTGGACAGCTTGTAGATGAATCAGACACCGGTGCCTGAGGAACTCCACCATGGGTAGCCAAGACTAGCTAAAGTCGTTTCAGAACTGGCCAGACCATGTCCACGGCCCCAGAGAGCTAGCTGGCCCTAACTACTGCTCTGTTCTGGGCCACAACACTGGAAGTGAGTTGGTGTGAATTCTGATAGGAATTTTATAAATTCAACAAATCCTCCAACAAATCCAGCCGTGGCAGAGAATGAAGCAGGGTCTCTTTCTGGGATGTGAGTCTATTCAAGCAGCAGCCACCAAGAGCTGGATTTTTATGCTTCAGTGAAGGCGATGGAGTAAAGTGCTTCACTGTGGAGGAGGGCTGCTGGTCGCAAACCCAGTGAGGACCCTTGGGAACAGCATGCAAACTGGGGGCCGGGACATAAATGTTTGTTAGAGGAGAAGGGAAAATATATATAAATGATATTCATTTAACCCATTCAATTGAAGTCTGGTTTAAACGGCTGAAAAAAATACCATCACTAACTGAAAGAATCCATTAGACTTACTGCCTTTCAAAATCCTATGGTTAAAGAAGTTATATGTTTGGGATTCAGTTTGAGGACATTAAGAAAGAACTGGACAAAATAATTCAGATATCTGGGAGCAACTATAAGCCATCGAAAGTTGGGGTCTGCACATCTAGTGAGTTCTCAGAATGGCAGAACCCAAGATGGGTCAAATCATACTTCACTGCAGACGGATGAGAACCACAGGGCAGCAAGTTCCCCTGCAAGAGCAGCTTTGCAAAATCATGGATAGAGACATCTTGTCACTTTGTAATCAATGTGCTGAAGCAGTGGACAAATATCCTATATGCTACACAACTCCTGCCTTTCAAGTAAAACATTTTTGTCTTAATGTAACTCCACGGTGGGCATGTTGTGTTCACACAATCCACTGAATACACAGTGTGAAGTACTCAGCATTGAATGCCATTAGCATTTGCTAAACAAGTAGCAAAAAATAGGAAATGGCAGTGTTTTGATCTGAATTTATGGATTAAAATCTGAATTTATGGATTTTAGGGGTACTAGGTATATTATTTGTCCAATTTTCTATTGTTATCCAATTGAAATCCTAGACTAAGGGCATCCTATTATATCTGATCACAATGTGTACGTGTAGCACAGACTTTTTTTTTTTTCATTCTTTTAGATAGGCTTGACAGAGCGTTTGTTTTGTATGAAAAATGAGTGAACTATCATCCCATGCTGGTGAAAAAATAGAAATTATTTTTAAATGTGTTTTAAGATTCTGTCCATTTTTTAGAATTATAAGCACATACTTGTGTGAATGATTTTTAAAAAGGGATATTGGCGTTTTTTAAAAAGTTATTTAATAAGACTACCATGCAGCCGACATGTGTTAACATGGTAAAGCATCAAGTATATAGTAAGTGTGACACCAAGCGCCAAAACCCAGGTGAAAGACGGGCCAGATCAACCTGCTTTGCATCTATGTAGAACAGAAGACCTGGAGGGGATGCATACCCAACCCAGTGGGTTTCTCTTGATGGGGGAGGGCCACAGAGGGGGTTCCCAGGGTCTTCCTCTTTCATTTAGTTCATTTTGTTCTCTTTGGATTTCTTATGTGTCACTTTCGTAGTCAGAATTCTTAGTATCTTACTGACTTCCAGGCTTAGGTGGGGTGGGGGTGGGCTCAATGGTAGAATGTGAGGCCCAGGGTTCAATCCCCAGCACCATCAAATATACAAAAGCTCAGTCATGTTCAAAGCTAGTTTTTGCTGAGCTTAAGTTTTTCCAATCTAAGAAGTCAGCACTTTTGATCGATGATGTGAAATTTGAATATTTTTCTTGGTATTCCTGCTTTGAGGAAGAGAAACATTTCCGAGTAGTAGTTTTCTGGTAGACTAAGTCTTATTACCCTTTTTAAAAATAAATGTTTGATTTTGTAAAGTGAATTATTTTTTAAAGGAAGAGTGGAAAGGACAGTGGCTGACCCGGGAAGAAGGTGGGATGAAGCATGAGGCTGAGGAAGGAGGTGTGGCCCTCTGAACTCCGGGCCTAGCTCTTCCACCCGATCCTGGTTCTTGGAAGTTCCTCTTTCTTGGCACCCCTACCTCCCAACCGAGCTGGAATCATCAACTATTTTACTCACATTGTGCTGACCACCAGCCACCTGCCTGGTAAAAGCCACTGCCCAGGCCTCAGTTCCTCAACTGCAACGCACAGCCATCACCCCTTGTCCCTGCGCTGCCTGCAGGAGCGAACATCCCTCACCAACCTGGACTTGCTCTGCAATCTCATGCAGGACCCCAGTCCTGTCAACCCTGCCACCTGGATAATTTAATGCTTAGTTATCCTGAGAGGCCCCAGGTGCAGCCACCTTGGGCAGACAGGGGAGAGGAGTGCGTAGTCTGTGCCTACAGGAGCTATCACAGTGCACACAGTGCTTTCCCTGTGGTTTACTCAGTCCTGACCGAAACCCTGAAAGGTATGCATAATTATCCCCAAGTTACAGATGAGTCACCTGGGGTCCATAAAATTATCTTATCTGTTCAGTTGGAATGCTGGGATATGAGCCTAGGTCTACCTCACTCCAAATCTATTGTTTTTGTTTTCTCTTTATATCATACTCTGAAAGTGTCCTTGGTCCACCAAACAGAAAACAAACAAAAAAAAAAAAAAAAAAAGAGAGAGAGAACTGACTTTAAACAACTAAAAAGGAACACTCAGCAACCCACCCTCCACAGCCAGGTAGAGCGGCCTGAAACAGTGCAAATGAGTGCTGCTGGTGGTCAGTGTAAGCATGACGGACCCGGCTGCAGCAGAGAGTTCTTAGTTCCCAAGTCTGTCATCATGGCCGCTGCCATTCAGGGCCTTCCACCCAAAGAGCTGCAGAAAAAAATAACTATGGGAAGGTGGGTCTTTCTATTGTGTAGTATGCATTTCCATGGCTCAAGTATAAGTTCAATAAAACTGTCTTCTAGTTTCTCTCTCAGAGTCAGGTAATTTTAGTATTGGCAAGACCTCTGATATCATCTAACCTCATTTCATAAGTGAAAAAAAATGGGGCACACAAGGAAGCTGAAAATCACATCGCTGGTCGCAGGGCTCCACAGATTCCTGTGATTCATGCTCAAGCCTCTCTTCACACCTGCACCACAGCAAAAGCACTGCCTCAGCATTCAGAAAGCAAAGCAACACTGAGTGCTGGCTGCAAGAAGTACACTGGCACTTGAATGTGGTTTATTCTCCACTGAACTGAATATAAACAGAGCCCTGATGTTTTATAGCATTCTTCCACTGCAAACCTTCATGTAAAACTGAATATGATCTCCAGTAATAAAATACCAAACTTAGTCGACTCTCAATTTGCCAAGAAAAACTACCCAGTTGTACACCAGGTGGCCACTTCCAAATGTAAATTTCTAGAATTTCTGGTTAATGAGGTACCACAAGATATTTCCCAAACTAAAATCCATCCATTTCCAAACTCCCTCTATTAAAAACATATAATATTCTTATTCCTGTTATCGCAGTACTAGAGATTGAACCTAGAGCCTTGCTCATGCTAAGGGTTTTTTTTTTTTGTTTGTTTGTTTTTGGTTTTTGAGAGAGGGTCTCACTAAGTTGCTGAGGCTGGCCTCCAACCTGTGATCCTCTTGCCTCATACTTGCAAATATTGGGGATTGTGGGTGTGCATCCCCTTAACCAGGTTAACCTGCTTTTTTTTTGGTCTTGTTTCAACTTCTCTGGGTACCAGCACCATCTTCTCACTCACTCCAATTCCCCTATCTGTTTGGGTGGTTCCAGTGTCTTCTCACCCATTTTCATTTCCATTCAAATTCTGTTAAACACTTTGCTTTTAAGGTAGCAGAGGGTTATTTCTTGAAAAGACAACATTCAGAAAGAGAGCAGTTCTTGATTCCCTTGCTAGATGTCAGAGAGCTATGTAATTGTGAGGTTTTAACATGTGGCCATTTCCAAATGTAAATTTAAAAAAAATAATAATAATTTTCAGAAACTTCTCAAAGTAGACAGTGATCAGAAATTCCAACATGTCCTGAATTAAGGTTCTCTTTGAATTTCCTCCCCATGAAAACTACATTTGTAGGGGAAGGATGCTGTGTCACCCAGTTCTGGGCCTAACCCCTTTTGTACCCAGAGCCTCCACCCCAACCCTCCTTCACCTAACAGCACAAACAAATCTACCTATCAACAGACTCAAACATAGTGTTTCCTGTGGGATCTGGGAGCAGACATTTCCGGCAAACATTTTCCTCATCTCCTGGAAATGCTAGGAGCCCCATTTCCCCTTCTGCAAATACAGTCCTACTCTTACAGATGAGGAAGTGGCCATGGGTGCTCTGAGTCCCCTGTCCAGCAGTATATACTTCTATGTCCTCACCTCTACTTTCTTATCACCCAAGGTCCTCAGGAAAAGGAGGGTTCAAAGGATAGTTAAATCTGGAAAATATTCATTCACACAGTAAAGGCACGAGCTAAAACGAGGCTCACAATCTTCCTTGCCTCAAAACAGCTTCTCTTCTGAAGCTTCGCATCTCATCTTCCTATCTGTCATTCATATCTGAAATCTCCCCTCTCCCTGACTGCTACCAAGTTCTGATGCCTCTCACCTCCAAAGTGCCCCTTCTGCCTTCCCCTTTGTTTCCAGTGCCACTGCTCCATCCTACTGTTGGCTCATGGTGCATCTTCTCAAAGCACATCCCACATGGTGCATCTTCTCAAACCACAGCTGCATCACCACAACCTCATGAATAGTGCCTAGAATTGAGTTTAAAAATGCTTCCCCCTCTTCACTTAATCACACCACTCTCTGATAAAGAACAGGCGATACTTCCCTCCTGCTCAGGATGCAAGTCAGCATAGGACTTAGCGCCTATGCTAAGCACTGTTCTGTCTCTGGACCTCTGCTAATCTGTTCCAGCCTCTCAGATCCTTTCCACCATCATCAGCTGCAAAATGCAGCCAGTCCAAGGCTCAGCTCAGACAAGGCCTTTCATGACCCCTGTGGCCAGTCATCAACCTACTCCTGTTTCCCTGTACCACTTCAAAATTTCTTACAGCATTTACTATGTGCTGTTCCAATTGATAGCCCTCACTATACACATCTCATCAGCCCTATTACACTACACATTCCTGGACTACAGGACAGTCCTTCATTCACTCACCAAGATCCACTTGCATTTACCCAACACCTACTGAATGTTAGGCTCTGCCTAGATACTGGGGACCTGGCAGAAAATGAAATATAAGAGGTCACCTATCTTACAAAACTACCATTCATGGGGCGGTAGGGGTGGCAGATAAGGAAACAAATAAATAAAGGACTGACTATGAGAGGTACTAGGATAGACATAAGTGAGGAGTTTGGCTGGAGACTCTAAAAGGGCAGAGGCATTGTAGGTGGGCTCTGAATAGCAGTGTGGGCAGCAGGAAGAGCTGGGCTATAGCCTAAGACAGGACAAGGATAACACACTCCAGGGGACAAGAGAGGGTGCTGGCTTGGCTACAGTGTCAGAAGCAAGAGTGTGAGAAGCAGTTGAGAGTTAGGCACAGGCCAGAATCTGCAGGCCATATAGGACATGGTAAGGAGTTTACATCAGATGGTGGGAATGTAAAACAGGACAAATGTCTGGAAGGCAAAGTAGCAATAAAGATCAAAAAACCCTAAAACTCCACAGGCCCTTTCAACCACTTCCAGGAATACATCCAATGAAACAGAGACAAGTGTGGGCAGCTGTAGTGCAAGGAAATTGTGTAGGATTATGACATCGGTGAGAACTGAGAAGAGACCAGCTATCCAAGTGAAGACTAGTTAAGTGCATTTGGGCACATCGATATAATGGCACGTAATGCAGTCTTTAAAAATAACCTTATAATTAATAACATGAGAACTCTTTACAAAGGCTACAAAGCAATATATAAAAGGAAATAAATTATATTAAGCAAAACTACGGGCATGAAGAAAAAAGATGAGTGAGAGACAATGATTACAATATGTTTTTTCTAGCTAGTAAAAATAAGGAATACTTTTTTTTTGTCAAACTATAGTTAATAAATGTGATATTTTTGTAATAAGAAAAAAATATTCAAAAAAACTTGTGAGTTAAGAAGAAAGTATAGAAGGAAGAATATCCTAGGATATCATAAAAAATAATCAGAGGCTGCTGTTCAAGAGACAGTCTGGGCAATCTTCTCTCCTTTCAGGGAATCTTCAAAGCAAAACAGAAAAACAAACCATAAAAACTCCCCAGAACTTAGGGAGGGCAGGAAGTGTGTCATTCCCTCCTCTGATCCCTCTGACTCAGCACTGATGGTGGGGCCTCTGATCCCTCTGACTCAGCACTGATGGTGGGGCCTCTGATCCTAGTTGTGAAGTTAGAGATAGGAGTTCTGAGAGGACTGAGACTTGGAACCTCACCCAGAAGCTCACAGCCCTGAGGGCGAAGCTTTAAATGTCAGACCTGGATCCTTTCAAGGAAAAAAAAAAAAAAAAAAACTTGCCTACCCCTGTTCTTTTTAGATTCATCACAACAGAGACCAGCATTCTCACCTTCATTGTTACAAGTAAAACATGATTAAGTTCTTGTTTATTTCTTACAAATGAGATTTACTGCACAAGACTCAAACACTTTGGTTTCAAGCCTTCTTCCCAAACAGGTTTGAAAATTCAGTAAACAGTTCAGACAAGTCGCGGCAAGTTCTAGGTATTCTGATCCTGGCTGAGACAAGCACAAGTTGAAAAATCTTCCCAGAGGCCCATTCAGCCAAGGTATCTCTGGCTCTCCACTGGGAAACACAGGTGATTTGATTCCTAAATGCCATTTTCCCCAGCAGCTTCCTAAACTCAATCTCTGATGGCCAAAGGACACACATTGAAAATGATTTGCTGACAGAATCCCATGTACTTCCTTTAGTTCCATTTTGAATAACCCTCTGGAAAATAGAGAGCCAAGGGAAACATATACACAGAGCTATAAAACCAAATACAAAGTTTTAACTCTGGATCCTCTGCATTTTAAGGCAAATTAAATTAGAATTTGAGGACACTGATAACGACAATCCAGGGCCACTCACTGCCTTCCCACATTCATTCAACCAATATTTACTAAGGCTTTGGCGTGACCTGTGCTAGACTTTAGGATAAATGATCAACAAGAGAGCCAGAGATGGTACATGTATACACTAGGAGTGGGTTAAGAGAAGCAAATAGTTCTAAGAAACTCCAAGTAGTATAGACAATTTGAGAAAAGGTGACTTGAGATCTTATAAGGCCTATCAAAAGGGTTGGGACTTAATTAAAACCCCAAAAGAGGCATCATAAACAGGGCCATGATACAATCAGATGAACATTTATGAAAACCAAGCAGCATAGGAAGTCAGGCTGCAGACTACGGGCTCTCTCGTAAAATAGCTATAGAACCAGCACGCTGCTTGCCACAACCACTGCCGCTAGTGAAGACCAGCCACAGCCCTGGTCCCTTATCTAGAGCAGGTAACTATGATAGCAAGTAGTTACCTGCTCTAGATAAGGGCTGTGGCTGGTCTTCACCAGCATCAGTGGTTGTGGCAAGCAGCGTGCTGGTTCTACAGCTATTTCACCTGCCTTCCAGGTTCCCAAATAGTCATCTGGATCACTTGCTGAGGGGAAAACCAGAAGAGAAGGTGAGTTCAATTTTCTTCACATGGAATTTGAGTTGCCCGTGAAGGGGTGGTTAACACCTTCTGGAAACATAAATTTAAACTCAGATAAGAGCCTGGACTTGAAATATACATGCAGGAGGAAGTCAGTGGCATTTAGAGAATGTGAAATTTTAGATACAAATAGGATTACAAGGGACAGAGTGGAATAGGAAGGTCAGAGAACCCAGACAGAGCCTAAGAAGTCACACTGTCTAAGGGAAAGACAAGACAGAGGAAGAAGTCCATAGGAGATCCCCAACCAAGGAAGAGCTGAGAGAGGGAGGAGGGAAATCAGGAGAGTGGATGATCCAGGATGAGTCTGTGTGTCCTACACAGGAGGAATGTGGGCTTGCTCTGAGCAGTCAGGAAGAGAAAAACTGAGTGGTGTCCACTGATCACTAAAATGCTGGACATTGCCCGGTTTCTTTCCCTGGCTGTACATTTCCAGAACAGTCAGGGGGCCAAATGGGAGGCAGCAGGAAGAGGGTAGGTTCTGAATGAACTTGGAAGTAAATGCTGGCTACAGCCAATGCCATCTTCTTAGGGGCTGGAAAACTACCACAGGTGTAACCCCAGATTCATAAAGGCTGTTGTAAAGCATGGAAGGCAACACTGGAAATCTCTTTGTAAAGGAACAAATTGAAAAAATAGTAACTGGCAATCCACCACCTTCGTAAGATCAATTAATTTAGAGCAACTTCAAGAGCTATGACCATTTACTTTTATCAGTTTTAGGGAACAAACAGTTTTGAGTTTAATTAATATAGGCTTTCAACTAAATTTACCACCTTGATTAAACATTCTAACCTTGACAACTTACAAGAAAACTTACATCTGGTAAAGCTCTTTTATGTGTGCATATTCTGAAAAATTGGGTGTGTCCAGAGGAGATGAAGGTCTTAATATTGATTATATAATGTGATAAATATAGGTTACAATTAACTTGTTATGGGGCTGTGGATAGAGCCAGTAGTAGAGCTCTTGCTTAACACGCATGAGGCACTGGGTTTGATCCTCAGCAACACAAAAAAAGAAAAGGAGGACAAGGAGGAGGAGGAGGAGAAGAAGAATTATTATCAGCTTGCTATGAAAGTATTCCTCAATGTCACACTTCACATTAAAAGAAAACTGACTGTGATGAAATTAAGAGAATGAATTCTATAGCACATAAAATCAGATTTTCCTTTCTCTCTCTTTGTGCAGTATTGGAGATTGAACCCATGGCGGCACACATATTGGCAAGTGCTTTCACTGAGCTATATCCTCAGACCTTTTTAATTTTATTTTGAAACAAAGTCTCACCAAATTACTCAGGCTGGCCTTGAACTTGTGACCCTCCTGTCTCAGCCTCCAAGCAGCTGGGATTACAGGCATGTGCCACCACCCCTGGCTAAAATCATATTTCTTATAGGTCACATATAATCACTCTCGAACAGTTCACTTTCTAATTTTAGAAAGCTTTCTATCAGGCCAACTAATTCAAAAGTTAATTTAAAAATTATTTTTCTTGGCTAATTTCTATGGGTTTAGCTGCCTTAACTTTGGTCTTCTTCCAAGTCATTCAATTCAATAAACTTATAGAACCACAAAAGAGATCCTGTTCAAGGAATCTGAACTAGGAGGTATACCATCCACAAAGACAGGCCATTGATGGAAAGGACAGAAGCAAAGTCACTTCCTTTTTATTATCTTGCTGAGAAGACAAAAATGGAAATTTCTCCACCATGATATTTTTCACAGCAAGCATGTACATTATTCTGGCATTTCTTAAACCTGATTTTTCTAGGGCATGTCTCTGAACCTTTGGTTGTATTGATATTCTGGGTCATGTAACTGTTTTTCCCAAGGAGATGTCCTGCATACTGTAGGAAGCTTTGTACCATCTCTTTCTTCCACCCACTAGATACCAGTATCATGCCTTCCCCCTGTGGTGACAGCCAAAACCGTCATCGGATATTGTCAAATGTCCCCTGGGAGGAAAAAACCACCCCCACTTGAGAGCCATGTTCAAGAGCCCTGGCTTTTAAACTTGACTAGAGACATTGGAAGCACCTGAGGAGTTTTTAAAACTGCTAATATCTGGGTCTGACTTAACCCTTACTTGACTGAACTCGTTTGGAGTAGGCCCTACACATCTGGATTTTTGAAAGCTACACATTCTAATGTGCAGCGAAGTGTAAAAACCTCTGCTCCAAAGTATATCAGTGACACAATCAATTTAATACAATGGTGCATTACATCCTTCCAAATGAGGGCCTTCCTTAGCTTGATATCAGAATCAACATGACTAGAGTAAATAGGAAAAAAGTAGAGGAATTGGAAAAGGGTCAACCATAGCTCTGGTCTGTAAACTTATTTTACCTTTCAGTTGGACAAGTGAATAAATATCTATTTGGATTTTAATGCTGCATCCCAAAACACTCCAACATGGTTGGGGAGATTTAAAAACCAAGTCTCACAGGGAGGAGAAACAGCTCTATTTCTTCCCAGGGTGAAACTGCCACCTGTACAATGAAGACAGCTTTGGTCTTCCATCTCTTTTATGGGCACCACTAAATCAGCCTTAGAGGAATGCCCAGTTCACAAAAATAATAAACAAACAACCTGTGGGCTGGGAAGACATCCAGTGACACACACAAGAACCACAATCAAGACTTCAGCTGGAGGGTTCATCCTCTGGCAGATGGCACTACCAGGGACCTGTCTGGAGCCTACAGTGAAGCTTGACTCCTGGATGAAAGCTCTATGGCCACAAACAGCCCACAAGCCTCCCTCCTCCCAGGCACACTCTGCATCCTCTGCCAGGGTCTAATTTTTGCACAGAATGGTGTAACCTGGCTCTGGTGGCAGTGTTCCCCCCAGAGCTAGGCTGTGGTGATGTTCTTGTCCATTATGTGCCAGCCTAATCTGCTAAAACAGATTGTCGTTTCATTAATAAGAAAGCAAGCACCCACATACCTGGATACACACGATAGGGAATCTTGTCCCACTTCAGAAACAATAATAATCTGTAACCTGTATTGAGTGCTTCCAATGCATACAGGACTCTGCCAAGCACCACATATGAGTTATCCCACTGACTCCTGACTGCAAAGGAGCACTGTAGAGTAGGTGCCCTCGATGTCCCCAATTCACAGACAAAGTAACTGAAGCTTTAAAAAACGTATCCAAGGCAAAGCCAAGACTTGGTCCTATGTTTCCCTGGTTCCAAAGCCCTTGCTTTTAATCATCATGCCATACCGCCTTTCTGGTTCCCAAACAAATAAATTTAAAAGAAAAAAATATAATAAAATCAGTGATGTAAGCCCTCTCACCCGTTGAATGTTTCCATCTCACCGTTGGGTTGGACTAGGTTTGGAGATTTCCTACTCATGGAGAGGATGTATGATGTCCAGAATTTGCTCTAGACTCCACCGGTGAGACCACAGAGCACTGTCATTATACTCATCTCTTCATGTGTGTGCATGGGTTTTTGTGTGTGTGAAAAAGAGAAAGGAAAACATAAAACACATCTGGAAAACCTGGTATTTCCACTAGATTATGGGTTCCAAAAGGCCACAGACTATTCCAATCAGCATTTATTCAGACTACCACTAAAGAGTGATTACTATTGGCCAGATCCTGTCCCATGTGCTGGGCATTCATGAATGAACAACAGACCATTCAGGTCATTTTAAACACTACATTCAGCAGCCTCTACTACATTTTATGCTAGCGGTGTTTTGAACAATTACTCTCACTAGTGTGGAAAACTTAGTTTTGTTTATTCCTTTAACCTCAAAATCTAATACATGAATGCCTAGTGCATAGTAAGTACTTTAATATTTGCTAAATAAATGAATCAGTCACTTAAACACTGAATTTACAAGCTAGTCTAGATGCATGAAAAATTTTTCATGCACTTGAGCCTCACATCTCCAACTAGAGTTTAACTCCTGAAGCATAAGGATCACCCTGTGTTTACTACACAGGCCAACTAAAACCACTCCTTCTTAAGGCTGCTTCATAACATACCTATCTCAGAATTTAAAAGAAGCATACATCATCCGTATTATTTAAAAGTTATTAAAGGTGCAGAGAAATCTATTAACATCACATGTTAATAAAATGGCTGTTCTATAAAATTCTAAACTTTAATGTTATACCATTCCTTGTTTTGGCCACCTTTAGAATAAAAGAAACTGTTGAAACTTATGCTTATTACTGTGAGACCCTTAGGAACAGCATCAGAATTAGGGCTTTGGAGTTTGGTAGCTCTGGCCACCATGGTCTCCAGGCAGTGGGAGCAAACCTCCCATTTTCCCTCTCTCCCTCCACCCCTGCCCTGGCCAGATAAAGCCAGCACTCCAAGCCATGTATCATTTATGAGCTGAGTGCCCTCAGACTCCCAGTTAAAGACTTCTGTAAAACTCCTTTAAATACGTGATTGATTTTAAAAAGTGGGCTTTTCAAACAAGCAGAAAAAATAATTTTGTTTGTAACTTTTAATGAGTCCTGCCATCAGGTATTAATTCTCAGCATTGAACTAATCATCTGTAAGAAAAATGACAAAGTCAAACGTCTCCATGTGTACCCAGTTATTCTTACATAATATCTGCTCAATGTAAATTTTCCCCATCTTCATCGAGGTTCTTTAACTATGATTTAACCTCTCTTAAGATTGAAGCCAATATAAGGAGTACAGAAATCAAAATAAGTATTTGTCCTGGTTTTTATTAGATAGCCTTTTTCCATGGACAGATTGTCCTCACTTCCTTTTCTCTCTTAAAGATCTGAAGCCTATTCAGTGTCTACATAATTTCTAATAGCCACATTGCCTTCTCTGCATGATCTGACAGGTTGTCCTGATCTTTGATATTCTTTCACTTGTCTTCATATTCTTATTTCCCAAACTTTATAAGTTCACACACTTCCCTATACACAAATACACCCACTCTGGCAGTGGCATTTTAGTTCCTGAGGATGTCACTAAGCTTCTTGACCTAAACCATAAATTCCCGCTGAAACAGGTTTCCTTTCTCTTTTTTTCTAATAAAAAGTAAGACATGTTTTATATGAAAATTCAAACACACTGAGTACTTAGTATTTATTCTGTGCTGAATCAAGTAGTTTATGTGTATTTTTTTCTCATTTGAATCCTCACGACATGGGGTCAGTGCTATGATATATGGAGGTCACTCAGTGTGCCCTGTGTCTTCTCCATCTTGCTAACCCCAGCTTCAAACACAGGCAGAACTCCACCCCCCTAGGCTGATGCTACTTCCTCTGCTGCTATTCATTCATTGTGGCCTTGGGAGTGGTCCTGTGAACACATTGAAACAACTGTGGAGAGGCCATCCCTTTCAGAGAACGTGCTGCCCCTGGCTACCAAGCCTCACGGCCATTCAAGCTTTCACTGGATTTCCAAAAGGGTCCAGAACCAAAAAAGGGTTGAAATACAATGCAGAGCACCTCTATAAAGTTTTTTTCTCCTTTAAGAAATAAAAACAGGGGCTGGGGATGTGGCTCAAGCGGTAGCGCTCTCGCCTGGTATGCGTGCGACCCGGGTTCGATCCTCAGCACCACATACCAACAAAGATGTTGTGTCCGCCGAGAACTAAAAAATAAATATTAAAAAAAAAAAGAAATAAAAACAAAAATAGCTTCTGAAACTTCCACTAAGTGTCTGACAAAGGTCTCCATTCAGAGCTAGCAAGGCACCCAGATAAGCTCTCAAATGACCACACTTCATCTTGGTCCCGTGAGACTGCTTTTTGCCACTCGGGGAGAGAGCAGAATACTGAGGCACACGATCTGCACTTAATACAGAGGAAGGAAGCTGTGGTTTGAGTAGAGGAAACTTGCAGAAAAGATCTTTGATCTTGGTATTTCACAAAAAACAACTGAAAATGTAAATAACTGTCTCCTTCAATACCAGTTGACAGTTAACAAGGAACAGTTTAACAACTTTATCACACACGTGCACAAACTGAGTTTGCCTTTTTACAAGGCGTGTGATAGATACCAGGAGAGAATGAGTCAAATGGGGCAATGAGGAGCACCAGCCCTGAAACTCTTGCAGTGCAATATCAGAAGTCTTAAGAAAGACTGCGTTTATGCAGCCAAGAATGCTTCATAAGTGCCAGCTGTTTAAGACCTCCTCCAAAGCCATCCCCAATGCTATAGAAGTCCCTCCCCACCAAGAGTTGGATAAGTATGGCCACATCATGCACTGTACGCACTGCTGGGAAATCAAAAATGGAGAAGGAGTGGAGGAGAGAAGAGTACAGATTTCAAACCTAATTAAACAGAAAAGCAGAACAGATTTGAGGGGCCAGACTTGCCAATGCCAGACTCTATGGGAGTTCACAGGTGGAAGACTGCTGGAATGTCTGCAGCCAAGGTGGGAACATTATCATTTGCACCACAGCTATCATTTCATGACTCAAGTGTGCCTACTGCCTTGCAAAGTTCAGTGAACAATATTATTTAATGTTAATAATCAGTTATTAACATCATTGGGCAAGATGCATAAGATACCACATATTGAGTGATAAGAAATGGGCTCATCTCTAAGTAACAAGGGGTTAGAATCAACTTCTAAATTCTATAACTCTAAGTAACATGACATTAGTGTTTCCCAAGGTGCTATCTTGGACTTGATTTTTCCTTAAAATGGGACTCTTTAGTAAATGCAAGTTTCCTTTTTTGCTTTTTATAGTGCTGGGGATTGAACCCAGGACCTTGCACGTGTTAGACACACAATCCACCACTGTACTGCATCCCAATACTGAAAGTATACTTTTTTTCAAGTTGTAGATGGACACAATACTTTTATTTATCTCTGTATTTTTATGTGGTGCTGAGGATGGAACCCAGTGCCTCACATATGCTAGGCTAGCACTCTACCACTGAGTCACAACCTTAGACCTGAAAGTACACTTTTAAATCACATGTGCTGACTCCAAAAGAAAGTAGTAGCTGCTGATAAACATGGGGTGTTCTCAAAACTCTGGCTTATTTCCAAGATTGCTTCAAGGAAAAATAATTAAAACTATACTTTCATCATTAAATTAATTTTCAAAGAAAGCTTGAAAGGCATATTTATACATACTAAATACACTGCATTCCCTCATTTCCAAAATGCCATTAATTGTAAGATGCACAATTCCATAACAAGTTATTTTGGGAAAGAACAATGACATTTTCTATACATATCCATTCTACAATGTATCCGCAATTGAGAGTTGTTAAAAAATAGAGAAATATGCATTTTAGAATTGAAAGACTATGAGTAGATGGCTATAATACAGATGATTAATTGGATGTGTCCACACATCTTTCCAGAAAATTTTCTCTACAATGTTCCCTGGCAGAAGCTATCATCTGTGCATCTCTTGGTTTGGATTCTTTCTGACACTGAAAAATACAGAAGCTAGTAATTTTATATGTGTGTGCTGGGGATCAAACTAAGGACCTTGTGCACACTAGGCTAGCACTTTAGCAAAAAATTTTTATAAATATTGTACCAGAAAAAAATGTACTGTGTCCTCACCATCTGACCTAGCTATTCTACTTCCACAAAGGTACTTTATAAATATAATTACTTATATAAAATGACATGGGGACATGGATGTTTATTGCAGCATTATTTGTACTATAAGAACTATTAGACAACAAGAACATTCAACAATAAAGGAATTCTTAAACAAATAGATGGATTCATAGATTTGAAATATAGAATGTGGGGCTGGGGATGTGGCTCAAGCGGTAGCGCGCTCGCCTGGCATGCGTGCGGCCCGGGTTCGATCCTCAGCACCACATACCAACAAAGATGTTGTGTCCGCCAATAACTAAAAAATAAATAAATAAATATTAAAAAAAAAAGAAATATAGAATGTGTAGTTGAATATGGATTTAGAATATGCGATACCATGAAGTAAAAAGAATAAAGAAAATCTTCTTCTTAATAATGAACCGATTCAAGAGTTTTTTGGGTTTTGTTGGAGTTTGTTTGTTTGTTTGTTTGGTTTGGTACCAGGCATTTAACCTAGGGGCACTTTACCACTGAGCCACATCCCCAACCTTTTCTGTTTTTCATTCCAAGATAGTGTGTCACTAACTTGTTTAGGGCCTAAATTGCTAAAGCTGGACTTGAACTTGCAATCCTTTTGTAATCCCAAACAGCTGGGATTACAGGCGCACACTACAGCCCCCAGCTGATTCAAGGTATTTATTTTTTTTTTAATATTTTTTTTAAGAGAGAGTGAGAGGAGAGAGAGAGAATTTTCAATATTTATTTTTTAGTTCTCGGCGGACACAACATCCTTGTTGGTATGTGGTGCTGAGGATCGAACCCGGGCCGCACGCATGCCAGGTGAGCGCGCTACCGCTTGAGCCACATCCCCAGCCCAAGGTATTTAATATGGAAAAAAAGCGAGTACCAGAAGAATAATTCTTCTATACATCATCAAATGAACATTTCCTCATCTTAACACGTTTGAAATTGGGGTGCATCATCATAAGAGTTCATGAAACACAGGAGTATGAGTAGTATTTGTAAATACATGTATAAAATATGCATGCCTGAATGTGCATAGCAAATTTCCAGAAAGCTATTTCTAACTGCAGAGAAAGAGAAAGATGTCTTTTTTTGTTTTATTTTACTTTTCCCTATATCCTTTCTTAAGGTTTGAGGTGTTTCTGTGAAATATGTACTTCCATAACAAACCAAGTATAAGTGGTTCCCGGCTCCTAAGAGTGGCTTGAACAACCTCTGGGCCAGACTATTCTTTTGGGGAAAATCGCTCCCAAGTGGGTTTTTTTGTTTTTTTTTTGTTTGTTTGTTTGTTTGTTTGTTTGTTTTAAATTCATTTAAAAAAATTATTTCATAGAAATGAAAAGCAAGGATCAAAGAAGGGGAAAAATTTGCTGAGAGATTCCAAGTAGCTAGCCAGTTTAGCTTCCTGTTTCCTGGTTATTCAGGCAACTTTTGCCAAAGGTTAGATAGAGCCTGGCCTCAGGCTGGGGGTAGAAGGGGTTGAGAATTCTAAGGAAATCCAGTCCTCTGGGAGGAGGGAGCAGCAAAACAGAGCAAGGTATTCTCCTTCTCTCAAGGAGGGGGGTCGGGGGGTGAAGGAAGATAGTCCTGCTGCCAAGACTGACCATGACCAGCACCAGAGGGAGACCAGAGCAACGAGGAGTCAGGTCCTAAGCACGGGTAAGCTGGAGCCCTGACAAGGCTTTAGGTTACCCTGTAGTCCTCCACCAAAAGGTCCTTGTTAAAATGGAGATTCCTCGAGCCTCTCTAGGCTAAAGGCAAAGTAATTTCCACAAATATTTCATAGTGGTCTAAGTTATGATATGATTTCAGTACTTATAATTTGTTACTTATAAGGTAAACCTAGAATTGGGGGAATCTTTATAATACATAAAAAGTAGATTTGAGGCCACTGGATTTAACACATTTTGTTCCAAATGACTTTTAAAGTTAAAACTGAAACTACTATTCAATCAGGAAGGATTCAGATCTTCTGAGAATTCAGAGGGAAAATTCTGAGAATTCTGAGAGCTGAATCCTTTATATTTTTAATATTGATTAGATACTGAGACAAACACTTAGAAATTCCATGTCCTCCTTGAGACTAGAAAATATGTACCTTCCCCAACATATTCAATTTAGAAAATGGCCATTTGAAATATAATTTCATTTTTGAAGGGAGAAACCCTTAAAATAGCTATGAAAAAGATTTTTAAAGATACGACATATTTTCTGAAACCTATTTTCATTTGTCAAAATCACCTTATTTTGATTCTGCTCTGTGACTGGGAGCTCAAAGCACTAGAGCTTATGATTCAAATGGCTCTTTCTCTGTTGCTTCAGCTTGGAGTTTACAGATTTAAGTTTGCCTCCCTCCTCCCTCCTCCCTCCAAGCCACGTGGCATTATTTTTTTCCTTATATCATAACACTGGTTGTATTGACTCACTTATAATGATTTAATTATATGTCATTTTTCAAAGATAATTTCACTCATCATTCCTTGGGGAATTTTCTGTTTTGATACAGTGCTGCCTCAAATGCATAGTTAGAATTTAGGAAATTTTATAACTTAAATCAATGTGCATCAAGCAGAGATACACTGATGCGTTGATTTGCTTCCTGATGCATCCAAAGGGGAAACCTGTGCTACAATAATTGCATAGAAGATACCTGAAAGTAATTTCTAAAAGGATTCTACCAAGTTTCATTGACAGGAAATTATCCCCTTTAAAAAAAAAAAAAAAAAAAAAAAAAAAAAAAAAAAACAGGGACAATTATGCTCCTCTTATCTAACAGAAGTGAGTTCAGTAATCATGGTCTCAGATTGCACAAAATCCCAACCAGACAGGAACTATGAGGATGATGCATCATATTCAGATAAGAATTCTGTTTAATCACCTTCCCTTCTGTATTGTAAAGAAAGGGCTCAGGTTGTGGGTCACTGAGAGTCCACAAAGCCATCTCCACCATCTGCAGGAGTCTTCTTGCCCTTCACTGCTCCTTCCCCAGGCAATTCACTCTGCTTAAACATGACAATAGAAATGTTCTTACTCATCAAGAAGAGATTAGCCAAGATTGTATAAAAAACTGACAACTAACAATCAGGAAGCCTTGGTGAAGCTGAACAGAAGACTGTTAAAGGCCACTCTGGTATGTCCCTTGTTTTTGGAACTGGCCTCAGGAAGCTCATGTGCCTCATCATCATTCTCAACCACTCATTCATTATCTGAAACCCACTGTGCCCACTGTGAGCCCAAACTAGGGACCCAGTCCCTGCCAATAAGACAATGTGTGTTGGGTTAAGGCTGTGGATCAAATCCTACTTCTACCTACTAATAACAGCAAGATCTGTACAATTGGCCCATGACCAGTTTACTCATCTTTAAAATCGAGACGATAGTAGCATTTACTGTAAAAAGTTGCTGTAAGGATTAAATAAGATAATACAAATAAAAACCCTTAGAAAAGAGCATGGCATTTAGTAAATGATCAATGCACATAAGCTATTATGATGTGTGAAGCAAGCAGCTCAATAATGTGAAAGTTTACACCACAGTAGGATCTGTTGGAGGCCTGACTGCGGGGGGGGGGGGGGGGGGCCGCAGATTCAGGAGGGCAGCATCTAACTGATATGAGGGCACTTGAGATTGATAGGAGGAAGGCAAGCTTGGGAGCATCTCAAAGAGGAATTAGTCAGATGAAGCAGGTGAGGAGCTCTAAGCAGAAGGAACAATTTGTACAAAAATCAGGAGGTAGAAAGCAGTTCAGGATGGCTGATACAGTGTCCCTTTAGAAGAGGGGAAGGAAATGAATCTGGAAACTTGGACAGAAACCAACCTAATATGTTAGTTAAAGAGGTTTGAAATTGATCTTAAAAGTGGGAGAGCCCTTTTGAGATGTTCAAGCAGAAGAACAATAGGATTTGTCTCTTAGATAGATAACTGGAGCTGGAGGGAGGAAGACACAGAGGGAGGTGGTATCTCCATAATATTCAGAAGAGGGGAGAGGGAGATTGTAAAAATTTCCATTCAAACTGGTCCAACAGCTGGCACCTGGAACCCACTTACCTGGTAAATTTACTTAGGTGAAATATTCCACCCCCTAACAATAGTGGGAAACTTTTGCACAAGGTTCAAGAAACTAAAGGTGGCTGCTTTGTGTTTACTTCATACTATCAGGTACACTCAAACAGTGTGGACTTGCCGGGAAGAGTCCCCCCCCCCTTTTTTTTTCTCCCTTATTATTCTATTGCTGCCAGTAGTTATCTCAAGGAATGTCTACTTGACTGCAATCTGCTTTTCTTTTCTGTTCTACTGGTCTGAAGCAAGAATTCACCTTTGCTGATTTCTATACCTTATATGTTTCTTTGAATTTACTCCACCCACGTCCACCCATGTGACAGAGGACAGAAAGCCCTGTCCCCAGTTTTAGAAGGCTCTGAGAGGCAAATCACGATATGTAAATGTATTTACTCATCTGAGCCCGTCCCAGAACACGCAGCATGGCCCCCACTTCAGGCACAGGACAGAGGAGGCAAATGTCTTGTGCATAATATGTTGTCAGTGGCAAAACATTAACTGGCACCCAAGCCTCTGGCTTCCAAACTGCTCATTTTCCACCAGACGACACACACTTGAAACAAAACACAATGCTCATTAAAATGAGTATATTCCTCATGACCTCACTGGCGTGGGTAATGGAAAATCAAGAAGTTATCTCTAACTGAATTGGAATGTTTACACTGGCTGCATAGCTGCTCCCCTAAAGGAATCCATGGGGAAACCAGGCTCTAGTTTCCTAATTTGCCAATGTGTGGCTTTTGCTCGGGTGGGCACTAGGGCACAAGACAGGAGACTTTCTAAGAGGGAAGAAGAGCTAAGGACAGAATGGCACACAAGACAGGTGGCTCTTTCCAAACAAAATTATAAAACATAATAAAATCAAATGAATGAAGGCAGAAATTACATTTGCATTGGCTTAAAGTAGAACAATTCAAAATACCAAGTGTCCACCCAGGAGTGGGAATTCCCAAAGAGGAAGCATTCCTCCTTCAATATTGATGCAGAAATCAGGGCAGAAAAAATGCTAAGAGTATTTTAAAACCTTTTCCCTATCTCCTCAGCATATAGCAAGTGGCAAATCATGAATTGCTTTGCTTTGCTATTTTGGGGGTTTGTTTGCTTTTGCAGGTGAATCATCTTAGATCATAAGCTTTAAGTGTTAATTAAGAATGGAAATTAATGTACTAATCCAGCTAACCCTGATGAAAAGATGGTCAAGTGAGCAACACCCTTCAAATGAGCTCATCAAATGTCCACAAAAAGACTACCGTGGGGGTGGGGTAGACCAGGCGAAGACTATGGAAAACCACATGCTGTCTCACACGTTATAGGCAAATAATTTGACGGTTCAGCAGAACCAACATTCAAGAAAAATAAGTCACTTTCAACCTAGACTATTCAGAGGACAGTTTTTACTTTCAGCATTTTACCCAGTGACTAGCAAGAAACACACTAAAAAGCACAGGAGAGGAAAAAAAAAAATAGGGGTGGGGGGACTATTCAGTGTTCTCTGGAAATTATCTTCTCTAATAAAAGCATGCCCAGATTTCTGAATTATCTCCCTTGGAATGTAAGTATTTTCTAGGTGATTACCTAAGAGCACAGGGATTCTCCAATTCTCACTCATATTCATTGTAAAATATGAGTGAGCAGCTGCAGGAAAGCTATGCCTTGGAACCTAATGACTTGCCCACAACAGGTGGTCTGTAGGTCAAGTTCAATGCACTGGCCAGCCTGACCCCAAATAGGCCAACTAAATTTGGTTCTGTGATTCAAAATATCTGGTCAGCCAGGCACAGTGGTACATGCCTATAATCCCAGCAACGCGGGAGGCTGAGGCAGGGGGACCACGGGGTTTAAAGCCAGCCTCGGCAACAGTGAGATGCTAAGCAATTCAGTAAGGTCCTGTCTCTAAATAAAATACAAAATAGGGCTGCAATACTAATGGTCAAAAAGAAACTCATACACTTTTAGGAATGTAAATTAGTACATCTGTTATGGAAAACAGTATGGAAGTTCCTAAAAAAAAAAAAAACCTAAAAATAAGTCTACCATATAATTCAGCCATCCCACTTTCAGGTGTAGATCCACAATAAATTGGATAGCTGCAACAGGATTATTTGCAGCACTATGTACAATAACTAAGATATGGAATCAACCAACCTAGGTGCCCATCAACAGGTGAATGAATAAAAAATGTAGCAAATGTGGCATATGTTTAGAACAAAATATTATTCAGTCATAAAAAAGAATAAAATCCTGCCTTTGGTAGCAAAATGGATGGAACTGGAGGACATCCTGTTAGGTGAAGACAGACAGACACAGAAAGACAAGCACTACATGTTCTCTCTCTTGAGTGGAAGCTACAGGTCATGAAATGGTGATAACTAGAGGTGGAAGGGTGGGGTGGGGGAAGGTGGATAAAGAGAGGCTATATTTGGTCAATGCATGCTGTATACATGTATACACCCAAACTATTAATATGTACTAAAAAAATAATAATCCTGCCAATAAATGAGGATCTGAATTCTCCTCTCCTAACAACTGTCTCTATTACCTTTAAATCAAAGCTCGGGGCCCACCTGAAATGTTTTCAGCATGAGGCAGCCCAAAAACTGTGCCTCAGAGATGGTCACTGCCTTGACTAGTATCTACACCTGTGATTTCCCCACTCCCCGTCCTAGGAACTCTTTCTCACCTACCCCATATGGATTCCATGAAGGGATCATATCATATAGGTTAAACTGAAGTTTGTGAGAAAAAGGCCTTCGATGGGAAACATGCTCCTAGGCATCCAGAAGAGTAGAATAGGAACAGCGCAGAGTCGGGCAGGCCCCACATTCACAGTTAACTAGCTGCTAAACCTTGAGTGAGTTATTCAGCCTTTCTGTGCCTCGACTCTCTTCACTGTAAAATAGGACCAAAAAACTACCTTCTTTAGAATGTTAATTACAAGGTTTGAAAATAGATCCTTAGATAAGTGCATAGAAAATAAGAAAAAATGGTAACTATCACTCTTATACTCACTTCGACAATAGCCGGAATCTGGAATGGAATACTACTTCCAAGTTTCAAGAACAACAACAACAACAAAAAAAAACAAAAAACAACAAAAAAAAAAAAACAGTTTTTCAGAGTGACTCCAAATGGCATTGTTTTGGATGGTTTACTTTTCTAAGATCAAGAGTTCTCCTATAAAGCTTATGTTAATTTTATCCTTTCTAACATATAAAGAGTAATATAAACAAAATTTAACCTTCTTTCTGATAATATGACCAACACGACTTTCTCAAGTTCCTGCTCAGGCATCAGGAAGAGCTGACACATTAAAAGTGATTCCATGTATTATGAACAAGGTTTCAACGGGGACTGAATTATGTCCAAGAGTATCTAGAACATCTATCACTGTAAAATATAGAACTTACATAGCAAGTGATATCTGACATCTACACAATCATCA
The DNA here is from genome assembly GCF_045843805.1 of Urocitellus parryii. NCBI lineage: Eukaryota > Metazoa > Chordata > Mammalia > Rodentia > Sciuridae > Urocitellus > Urocitellus parryii. The sequence continues at coordinate 118,086,062 of NC_135531.1, forward strand.
TAATCATCATCATCATCATCATAGGCTTGTGAATACCTATGAAATTTTTTTGTCATGCAAATTTTCAAGTATACATGAAAGTAGAAAGAAGAGTATGATAAACTCTCATCTGACACCCACCTTTAACAATAATCAATACATTACCAGTTTTGTTTTATTTACACTTCTCTATCTCCATCCTTGTTTGTTACCTTTTCTACTCACAACTTTGTTGAGCTATAATTTACCACTATAAGTGTAATTGTAGATGGACACAATGCCTTTATTTTTTAAATTTTTATATGGTGCTGAGGATTGAATCCTGTACCTCAAACATGCCAGTGCAGTGCTGTAACACTGAGCCACAGCCACCACTGAGCCACAGCCACAGCCCAGGGAGTTGTGCAACCAACACCACAATCTAAGTTTTAAAATGTTTCATTATCCCAAATGAATAAAGAAAATATGGTTTACGTCCACAGTTGAATATTATTCAGCCATTAAAAAAAATCCTTTCATTTGTAATGACACAGATGAACCTGGAGAGTTTTGAATTAAGTGAAATAAGCCAGGCACAGAAAGATAAATACTGAATGATCTCACTTATTACTGTAGTGTTAAAAAGTTGAACTCATAGACACAGAGTAAAATAATGGTTACCAGAGTCTGGGGGATAAGGGAGTTAGAAAGATGTTGGCCAAAGGATACAAAATTGCAGCTACACAGGAGGAATAAGTTCAAGACATCTATTATACATCATGGTGGCAACATTTAGTAACAATGTATTGTATATTTAAAAATTGCTAAGATAGTAAATCTTAAGTGTTCTCACCACACACACACACAAAGATAAGTATGAAGATAATACAAATGTTAAATATCTTGATTTAGCTATTCCACCATCAGTGTGTGTATATAAATATATGTATATGTCTATAAGTATAAGAGTATACATATATAAGCCTCATGTTATACACCATGAATACACACAATGCTTATTTGTCAATTAAAATAAAATTAAAAAGAAGGAAATTCTGCCATTTCTAACAACAGGGATGAACCTGTAGGATGCTAAGTGAAATAAGTTAGAGAAAGACATAGTGTTAGGAGAAAAAAAAAAGATCATTTCAACATTTCATCACCCCCCGAAGTGCCCATGTGCCCCACTCTCACTACCCCAGGCAGCCAGTAATCTATTTGCTGACTTCATAGATTCACCTTTTCTATCATACCACACCTTTTCTAAAAGACCACATGTGGTCTTTTCCATCTGTTTTTTTTTTTTCATTTAGCATAATGTTTTTGAAATCCATCGTGTTGTATTACACAAAGTACTTTGTTCTTTCTTATTGTTGAATAGCATTCCACAGCATGAACATATCACCTTTTGCTATCTGTTCACTAACTGTAGGTAGTGGTGCTGTTTCCAACTTTTGGAACTTATGGATAGTGCTTCTGTGAACACTTGCATATAAATACTAGTGTGGACACATGCTTTCATGGCTCTTAGGTAAATAGCTAGAAGTAGAATTGCTGGGTTTCTGATTGCCTTTTACCCAACAGAATCATAAAGCACAAGAATTTGCACAGATTTTAAACATCATATGACCCATCCAACATTTCATTTAACAAATACAGAAACTAAAATCAAAACACATTAATTGATTGGCCCAAATTCACAGTTCATTGGTGACAGAGACAGAATTCAAACCCCAGGACTTCCCATTTTCCTTTTCTCTTCTTTTAAAATCTATTTTGTTTTTCTTCTTCCAGAAATCCTGCCAGAAGAAGGGTCCACTCTTCCCTCAGCCTCATCCTGGACTGGCTGCTCCTGGGTCATGGCTGCAAAGGGTAACTTCCCTCCCTCGTCATCCTGGGAGGCTCTTCACCTCTTGCAGGCTTTGGTTCTTCACTCCCAGGACAAAGCCATCTGCCTCACCTCTGCCTCCATGGAACCTGGGAACTCTCATTCAGAGCTTTCCTGGGATTCTGTGAGCAAATCAGTCATTTCTGGTTTTCTCCCCTGTCCCCTCCCCCTGGCCCACAGGCATTTCATTTTTGACCCTTCCCCATCTCTCAACTAACTCATTTGTCTTCCTTTATCTGCCCTCTACCTTTAAGTCCTAGGTAGTAGTTCAGAGATTCAGATGTCCTCAAGGTTTATGAAGATATGGTCTGCATTCCTGATTCTTACTAATCAAGTTTGAGGGAAATTTTCGAGAGAAGAAAGCAAAAATGTCTTTGCTAACTTGAGACCACAAGTACCCAACTTTTTTGAAACTATCTCTTGAGTGAAATATGTAGTTCATGAAAATACATGGTCAATGATCATTTCATTCAAAACAAAAGAAAGAGGGGGTCACAATCCTGCCCCAGTTCCTAAACAGGAGTCTTATTTCAGAAATGAAAGAAGCTGCCCTTTACTATACAGGATGAAAGCAGCTCTTATTTCATACTGTGGCTGGTTATTCCTATATTAGACTAATTTAAGCAAAATAAGAAGTTTCTCTAGAGCTGAAAATAATATACTTGAGTTTTTAAAATAAAAATTACCATTTTAAGTTTCCTGTAAATATTTTGGCAAACGCCAAGCACAGAATTTGATTCTGAACATTTTTTTCTACTTCCATAAATCAAATCTACTGCAATTGCCCTTTCTTTAAAAAAAAATTAACTGTGAATTATGCACCACAGGCTGGAAACGGTGGCTGTACACACATACAGTAACAGGGTGCTATTATCTAACCAGTTAGCAAGTGTTCATTGGATACCCAGTGTGCTAGGCACAGCAGAGGAAATAGAAACAGATAAAGATATGGTCCTGTGACCCTTGTAATCTACCTGTGATAAGAAGACAAATACATGAAAAGTTAAACAGTATAAGGAAGTTTGTGGTCAAGGGATACAAGTGTTTTACAGTTTTAGAAATTAGGGATCTGACTCCCTAGATAACTCTGGGAACAAAAAAGAAGGCACCCAATCTCTAAAGTTCAGGTACCAATAAAACTAAAGTATGCCAATATTTATATCACTGGCCAGCTCCAAAGCCTTCAGTGACTGGTGACTAACAATCAAGGAAAGTCCAAAATCCTTTGCTTGGCCTTCAGACCTCACTGGTCCTGGCCCCTTTCTACTTTGCCAGATTTTATTCACAGCAAACTCCCCATTAATGGCCCCTGAACACACTGACTCCTGTTGATATCCACCACCCCTTTGCCACTGATGTCCTATCTTACTCAATACCCTTCCCCTCAACCTCAGCTACTGAAAAGCCTTCCCTTATACATTCTATTCCTTCTTTTGTGGCTTCTCAACACTCTTTTGTTCATTACTATGCAGATCTTGAAATAGCTGGTCCCTAAGATGTCCCAGTGATTCTCACCTTTTAGTATTCATTCTCTGTGTAACCACTCCCACATGACCCATGTCACTAACAGGATCTAACGGAAGGGATGGTGTGTGACTTCCAAAGCTTTTTTTTTTTCCAAAGACAAAAGATGTTTGAGGCTTCCACTTCATGCTCTTCTTATCACCCACTCTGGAGAAAGCCATCCACCATGTCATGGTTTAGGCAGTAAACCTGGGGAGAGGTCTGCAGAGTGAGGAACTGAGGCCTCCAGCCTAGACCCTGGTATATAAATGAACCATGTTGGAAATGGATCCTCCAGCTCTAGAAAAACCTTCTGATGTCTGCAGACCTGGCCCACTCCCTGACTTCAACTTCATGGGAAACCTCAAGTCAGAACTGCCCAGTTCTACTCCCAAATCCCTGACCCACAGAAATTGTATACAGTAATAAATATTTATTATTTTTTTAACCTCAGTTTTTGTAGGTGCTTTTTATTTAGCAATGGGTAACTAATTCATCCCTCCTATGCATTGTGCATAGTATTCTAATTATTTCCATCCTAACCTTATCCTTAGAATTAAATGAACATTTCCCAGAGGAGAGGAACTTTCTCTTTTAATTTTTCAATTCTCTGCATACATTATTAAGACATTTAATAATCATTAGCTGACTGAATGATAAAAACTAAATGAAATAATTGGTAAAGTGGTACCTTGGGCTGACCATCATATGGGTTTGGGATGATTCTATCAATTTTTTAAAACTTTAACATCTTGGCGGTGTGGAAATAGTAACAGCTAGAAGTTTGGGTTCTGATCCTAGACCCGGTTTTTTAAGGAAATACACCAAGGATACAGAAGGACCTCACCTCATGTCTACCTCAAGACTTGTCTCCCACCTGACATTCCTATCTTATACAAGGGCAAGAGCAGCTTTAAAATGTCACAGATGGTAACTGAGCACTAAGGCAGGGCAAGAATTAGTGATGAGGATGGTCAGAAGAGACTGGCAATAATGAACAGCAACCACTTTGAGTTTTGTGTCAGTAAAGTCCAAATATGAAACTGGCAGAATCCCGATTTCAGGCACCCTGGCCCCAATCCCAGGAACTGAAGGCATTTCAAAGATATCTACTTGAGAAGATTTCTTCTAAATCCTAGAATATATTTTAACTGAGTCCAGTGCAATGCAGATCCTCTCTTAAACTTGGGGCTAAATTACAGTTTAACAGAGTCCTTCTCATGGATCTTCTTGGGACCCAGTGAAGCTGGTTTGGGTGACTAGTAAGACTGAATACCCTTATTAAGTCCTTAAAAAAAAAAAGGACCCATATTTTGTGTGTCTTTTCATAAATACAACCACAGATGTCACGTGGGCAAAGACACAGTCATCCCCATTGAGAAACACAGTGAAATCTGATAATCATTCCTTCATGAAATTATAGATTAGATATGATAAACATGGTAAGGTGAGAGCACTATAAAATTATACTAATTCCTAACAGGTAAGTAGCCCAAAAGGCAAATTTACTTTGAATCAATATTTGCATTAATGACTCTGGGAGATGAAAGAAATGCAAAATAAGTGAGAATCTCCATAAAGGAACACTACAAAATCATGTCAGAAGACAGTGGGTTCTCCTGGTAAGAAGGAGCAATTGTGGCTTTAAGTCAAGAAATGGAGCATAAATCTAGTCAACTTAGCCTCAGGCCAAAACAAGATTAGTTCCATGAATGAGTATTTAGTGCTTGTTAAAATTCTCTGCAATTCCATTTTGAATGCCCCTCTCTTTCTCTTTGGAGCCTACATCCACAGACCTCAAAGAGATTCTGGTATTTAACCTAATTCTTTCCATATGTTAAACACACCTTTTTGCCTGTAGGCACCAGCCAGATTAGTTTCTTCTGACAAAGGAAGCTAGATTCTTCTATGTAAATTATTCCATCCTATTAGTGTTAGAGACCTGAAATTTATTAGCAAACAACTAGAGGCTAGTAATAGAAACCTGCTGATAAGGAAAAGCTGCTGTCCAGCTGCTTTTAACTGCTTTTGTAAATAAAAAGCCATTGCTTGAGCAAAAACTCTAATCTCTTAAAGATGAGTATTTAATTAAAGAAAACTTTTAAAAGCACTTCAAGATCTTAATCTCACTGATTTTGCTGCAAGCTTCAAATCATTTGTTAACATTTTAGCTCCAGTACCCTCAGCAATCTGAATAAGATCATGTCTTTTTAAAATGCGTGCTGTGTACCAGGCTGCATCTTTGTACCACCCTCCAGGTCTCTATTTCTTTCTCAAGAAAGGCAATAATAGACTGAACTCAGATAGTTTTGTTTAGAAACAGAGTAAAATGTCCATAAAAACATGGAAAACTGTAGGAAACAATCTCAAAAAAAAAAAAAACAGAACATTCAACTGTGTATATTTTATGGTCACAACTATATAATGACAGAAAGAAATATGAGAAATGAAACAAGATATTTTCACACACATCCACAACTTTACTGTTTTTCTTTCTCAATTTCTCTTGCTTTTGTTGGGAGCTGTCTCAACAGTGGGTGCAGCATGTTTGCTTTTTCACATTATCAGAATGAGATCTCACCTTATCTCTTAGGAACTAATGAGACCATCATTCATGCACAGAATGACCACCCCAGACAGAAACCTGCCTGGTCTCCTAAAAATTCTTCAGGGTTAGCAATTCCATAATGGTCAAGATTAGTCTCTGTAAGAGAAAGGAAACTACCTAATCTGCTGATCAGAGCAGATTCTAAGGAAAGTTCTCACTTTTATTAGTGTCAAACTAAAATAATTCCTTAAGTTAAAGTAAAAACGAAATTTAAGCAATCATAAAAATGAAGTCACTAATGCATATTTACTGAGAACATGAGTAAAAAGATGCATTCTAAAGAAAACCAAAACTTCATTATTTACTTCACAGAATTAAACCAGTGGTTGGTTGCCAGGACTTGGTTGGAGGGTGTGGGGAATGGGCAGAGATTGGTTAGAGGGCACAAACCTTCAGGTATAAGATGAAAAGTTCTGAGGATTTTATGTACAGCTGGGGTGAATATAGTTAATAATACTGTATTATTGACTTCAAATTTAAAGGACAGCAGATCTTAAGTGTTCTCACCACATTACACAAATGGTAACTATCTGTGGTGAAGGGTGTGTACTTAATTTGAGCATGGCAAACACCACCCAATGTATACATATACCAAATCATCACGTTTACACCTGTATGCAATTCTTATTTGCCAATGATACCTCAATAAAGCTGGAAAAACAAAAACAACCTTAGTTACTGCCCACAGGAAGTTATTCAGGTAGGACACAGTGCAACTAAGGCAGAAAGTTAAGGGCGTCAAGACAGGCAGCTGGAAGGAGTTCTTCAAAACTCTGAAGAGCAAGAGAGCACATCTGGGCTCAGAAGGGTTTAATGAGGAGGCAGCATCTGAGCCAGCTCTGGAAGGATAGGCTGAGGTTGTCCAGCACAAGGAAGTGAGAGAGACGTCTCACCTGAGGTGTATATACCCAGGCAGAGAAGAGTAGGTATGTCCTGGCTGGTTTGATGGGTTTAGCAATGGGAACCAAAGGAAACAAGCAGAGGAAGAGGGATAGGATCAGACCTAGCTCTGGACATGGACAGAAGGCTGAGGGCAAGTGAGCAAATATTGTCCTTTGGGCCTCTCCAAGGAGCCTTGTGTTTGTTGTTCTATTTGATCCTGACAGGTTGCTCTACCAGTGAGAAGACTGAGACTTGGAGAGTCAAATGCAGTTTCTGATAGATGCACAGTACACCTCTGCATCCTTACACCAGCACTGTACCTGGTGCATGGCAGACTTCCATGACCACTATGCAGAATAACAAACCAATAGGACATGCCACACTCTCTGTCCACCCTGCCATACTGCTCCTCAAGGCTTTAGTGCTGGGGATCGAACCCAGGGCCTCACACATACATAGGCAAGCACTCTACACTGAACTACATCCCCAGCTGTCCTCAGGGCTTTTTAAATAGACATTGGGGATCGATCCACTGACTATTCTGGGTTAGAAGAATGTACTCATCAAAGAGCTGTGTTCTGTAAAGAGGGCACTATAAAGCCCAGGAGTGTGAAGTGGGGAGTTCTAATATTGGCAGCCTGCACTGTTTATATATGCTTTGCTTTTTCTCAGCATGCTATTTTTATACAGATTTTTCCAAGGAAGTATTAGAATGTCTCAAAACCTCAACTGAAATCTAAATTCCCTCCTTTGCCAAATATATTTTTATTATGAAATTTAGGAACTGCAGATAATATAATACAAAATAAAAATATAAACTCCTTTCCCCTTTTCCAACTCATAGTACCTCTACTAACAGTGCATTGTTCATTCTTCAAAAAAAAATGCTTATGCACTCATCAAAATATAATATGCCTTTTCTGATGTAATGAGATCATTATTTAGTTTTTCAACTTAATCTCTCTTGGAGATCATTCCATATCAGTGTATAGAGACCAACTTTGTTCTAAAGTTGCATAGTGTTTCACTTCAAGAAAGCACCATTCTACACATAAGCATAATTGTATATATATATATATATATATATATATGCAGTTGGTGTATATTTTAAGTCATTTAGAGGTTTTGTTCCTTCTTTTTTTGTTTTTTATCCTTCAACCCTTCAAACTCAGGGCCTCATATATACATGGCAAGTGCTATACTACTGAAATATACCCCCAGCCATTGCTCATCCTGAAAAAAGAATTCACTTGTGGTCACTTGTATCTGCTTCTTGGATATTGTCACAGATGGCTAAGACATAATTTAGCAAGATTCCCTCATATGTAAGTATAGCTAACCATCACTTAGCAATGAAGGGGAACACAAAGATAGTTCTAAAAATAAATCACTCACAGGAGTATCTCAGGACGTTTTGTAGTCCCAGGGCCTCCTGGGGAGACTCAGGACCAGAGTTCTGGCTTCCCACACCAACCCCTTGTGCAGAATTCCTCAGTCACACTGAGGTAGAATAGCTTTCCTTCCAAGGGGACCCGGGGCACTACTCTCTGGTTCTACCAGTGACTTTAGCCTCCCATGGTTTCTATGCTTAAAACAATAATGAAAAGTACAGGTCATAAATATCAGAACCATTGAATTCAGAGCTGGAAAGGATTATAGATTATCTAGTTCATATCTCATATTTCTTAGATGTAGAAATTCTGGCCCAGAGGGGCTGAACATCTCAGCAAGATTACCCAGCTTGTCACTGGACAGCCATCTTGTACACAACTGCCCATGGCCTTTCTAATTACAGAGTACCAAAAGAAGAAAAAAAAAAAAAAAGAAAGAAAGAAAGAAAGAAAGGAAAAAACTCTGAGAACATATGTAGAAATAGTATAGATAGTAAGAAATTCAAAACCCTTATTTTTAGATACTTTGAAATTCTTTCTCTACCAAATTAGAATGCCTAACAAGTTTTATAACTGGCACATTTGTTTCACGCCACTTTTCCTGTCCTTTTGTTGAGGTGATAACAAGCAAGTATGGGTAACATTGCTAACTTGTTATCAGCAAGATTTGCCACTCTTAAGTTGTCTGCAGCCCTGCCAATGAGTTTGCAAGCCTGGGGCTACTGAGGCTGTGAGATTTCCCAGCTCCATCTGTATTACTCCCCCTCCCTGCCCATTCATGCTGCAGGGTCTAAATCAGGGATTTTGTGCAGCTCTGAGGAAAGTCTGTTCAAGAGCTAAATCTCACAGAGGAAGTCAGCTTTGCCTCTAACCCCTGGAGCTCATCTGTTTCATACCTATAGAAAGCACCTGCCCATTGGCTGGATAAAGTTAGAGATAGTTTCTGCAAGAGGAAGTACAGCACTATGGTGAAGAACCAATAGATTTGAATTTCAGATTTGCCTCTGACCTTAGGTAACAACTAAGGCTCTTAGGGTCTGTTTCCTCATCTTTAAAATGGGGATAGCAATGCTAAAATCTATTTAAACTGTTATTGACGAGTTTGGCAATGTGTATAGAGGCCTTAGTACAGTGCCTGGCACATACTAGTGCATAATAAATACTGAGTCGCTATGAACACATGTCGTTCTTGCACAGGCAAAGCAGAGGCAAAAGGCAAAAATCTGGGCAGCTGATAACAGGAAAAAAAGAAAAAATCTTCAGTATGACTTCTGCAGAATTAATAAAAACAGAATTAAAAAAAGAAAAAAAAAACGATTACAGTTTGTTTAGATTGAGGTCTGAATCAGATCTGGGGGAAAAACTCGCCTGGGTGGGTCAGGCTCCTGAGCTGCCTCCCACAGTCCTAGCCACCAGCCACGGGCGCACAGAGCCCCACTCCACAGCTCCTTCCTCAGTGCACTAACCAGGAACAGGAAAGTGGGGCATCAGAGCAAGTTCTCAAGTCACAGTGGCTTTTCCACATCCCCACCTCCCTGTTATAAGTGAGATCTCCCTGGTGCAATTAAGATTATGAGGTTCCCTTTTCTTGATTCTTGAAATAAGGGATCACTTCAGCATTCACATCCATCAGGTAAGATCCATGATTCCATCACTTCTTGATTATTCTCATTGTTACTTCTGTAGGTTGAATGTTTTTAAAAGCTACTTATCACTAGACTGGTTTTTGTTTCCTGTTATTACATGTGATGGGTACTCAAACGGAAGAAAGAAAAAGGTCTACATGGCCCACAGGCCAGGACCTAACAGGCAGAACCAGGTCAACAACACTCACTGAACTAGTGCAAGTCAGGCGTGCAACCTGGCAGCCCAAGGTCGCACCCGTGAGGCAAATGCTTTGAGAAGAATGAGATACAGACATTCAGAGGCCACCAACTCATCAGTCCAAAGAATCAGAGTAGGGAAATGAAGTTTGCCACTGACCAGGGCAATACAAGAGGGGGAAACAGAGACTTTGGCCAAATTGGCACAGGTCCTACTGACATTTAAATTTTAAAAGCTAAACACAGTGTGTAAGTGGAACAAAATGCATCTGGGCCAAAGGTCCCCATTTTGTAATACTTGCCATAGGTTCTGACAGCCAAGCAATAGGCAAAAAGATCAGCCACGGAAGGAGAGGACAGGGGCAACGAGGGTCTGTCTGAGAAGGCATCCAATGACACAGTAGTGTTCAGAAAAGAAAGGTCACACAAAGACCAAGTTCTGGGCCCTAAAACTCAGGAAGGTAAGAGGCAAAAGTACGGACCAAGGGACAGCAAATAGGCACAGGCACCCCACTGGTATTCACCATGGTATGGAATGTTCTGGAGGAGTGAGGGGTTCCCCATGTGCAAGTCCTGGAAATACTCTAAAAATTCTGGCCAGCTGACAGAGAGTCCACAGGACAACCCAGGACCCATGGGTGCTGCACCCACACACCTGCTCAGGGAAGAGATGGCCTCAGTGAGCACAGCTGTGTCCGAGGCAAAAGCCTTGCCCAAGGGAAGAAGAGTGAAAAGGGATGGGGCAGTTCCTGGCAGGCTAATGAGGAAAGGAAAAAAGCCCTCATCCTCCCACAGCACTCAAAAATAAGCATATATTTAGTGCTATGTACACTTTACAAGGTTCAGCTGTGTTTACAAAGATAAAAAAAAAAAAAAAAAGCTAGTTACTGAGGGTACGTGGCTCATTCCGGGTTAACAGGAAGAAGAGATTATTTAGTACCAGGACTGACCATCATAAACTCAGAATTGGTAACATAGTCACTTGCTAATTCAAGTATTGGAAGGCCAGGTATACAGCAGATTGAATATAACAGATATAGAGTCAATACTCTCAAAAGTGCTGAGTAGATCATATAGATGGAAATGAAATGAGATAGTCATCATCAGACCTTTTGACAACAATACTTTATGTCAAAAGAAAATGGAGGGACTGGAGTTGTAGCTTAGTGGTAGAGCACTTGCCTAGCATGTATGAAGCACTGGGTTTGAGCCCCAGCACCACATAAAAAATAAATAAATAAAACAAAGGTATTTTGTCCATCTACAAATAAAAAAAATAAAAAATTCTCAAGGAAAGAAACGTGAGCCAAAGGTTTTTATATCTAAAAAAAAAAATCCTGGCTTTAATTATAAAGGTCACAATATAATCAAGAAATTAGGGGGGCCGGAGTTGTGGCTCAGTGGTAGAGCACTTGCCTGGCATGCATGAGGCACTGGGTTCCTTCCATGGAAACACATAAAAATAAAAGCAAATAAAATAAAGATATTGTGTCCATCTACAACTAATACATACATATATATGCACACGCAAGCGCGCGCGTGCGCACATACACATATACATACATACACACACACACACACACACACACACACACTGTATAAAGAAATTAGGGAACATTATTTCCATGACTCCAACTTACTAGTTATACTAGAGAAAGGGCTTTAATTGAAATCTCTAGAGTCACTGACATGAAGACTGGTGATAAGTGTGATGCATACAGCTATTTGTAGAAATAAAACTAAGTGAATATTAAAGGGTAGATACTTCAGTAAGTAATGGCTGTCTGATCTGACAATGTAGATAGGATCAACCATAAAAAAAAAACTGGGAAGAATGAGTATGGCATACGCCAAAACAATTACTTATACTGTTTTTCAGTGATCACAGCTAGTAATTATAGTATTTATGTTGTTATTCAGAAACTGTTGTATGTGTAATATGGGACAACTAAATGGGTAATTATATGACTGCCATTTTCTCTCTTATGACTTAAAAACCCAGGATTCTAAGCATGGGAGAAAGGAAATGGAAAAGTATATATAAGAAATTAAATAAAAACTCTGTAGTCTTGAAATTGAATCGGATATATCAATATGAACTCAAGAAGTACTGTATCTTTACAAGAGTGTATGTGTTTGTATGTAAATGTGTCTATTTTTCCCAGCTGTGTCCAGTGAAAAGAACTGCAAAGAATAGTCATTGCAGTGAATGAGCATCCCTAGTGCCTCGATTATGGTACTGAAATATCATTTCTCACTAAAGAAACAAGAGGTTCTTGGAGAAATGGCTAGTTCCTGGTCTGGGCGGGAGATGTACAAGATAAGCCTGAATCACCTTAACATAACCAAATAGCAGGAAGTTCTCAAGATTACTAAGGTCATGTCCCAAGACCTCAGGAACCAAGTGGAAGAGGCTCCCACTGCTCCATCAGCCAAGGATGGAATAATTGGAATCTTAATAAAAATCAAAATTTCCATGGGTTGCAACCCATCAAAAATATTCAATTCCATAAACTCATAATGATTAAAAAAAAAGCAAAGAAAAACAACTCTAATGATCAACCTTCTGAGAATGACAGGAAATCAATTTTTGTAAGCTAGGTAAATCAAAGGAAATAAACGTTTATATCGCTTTTCCTGTGTGAATTGTACCACATGACCTCTATGAGTCCACAGGACAACCTGGGACCCGTTGCTGCTGCACCCACACACACCTGCTCAGGGGACGAGCCTGCCCCAGTGAGCAGAACTGTGACTGAAGCAAAAATCTCAACCTCATAGGAGAAGAGTCAAAAGGGGTCGGGCAATTCCTAACAGGCTAATAAGGAAAGGGAAAAAAAGTCCACATCAAATAACAGATAAAAGGAGAGTCTAGCCTTGTAAAATTATTCCAGCTAACCAATAAAATTAAAATGACAGAATTTGAATATCACCATTCTGCAATCCCAGATGAATTAATAGACCTAGACACCGAGATGAACAGCTTGCTTACCTCAAAAAAGAGAGGAAAAACCAGGCCTCATACCTTCCAGCGAAAAAACATACCACTACCTATAATCTTGCCAAAGGGATAGAACCTGAGTCTGATCAACCTCTAGATCCAGATACAGGAGACAAAGAGCAAAGGAACAGGTGGAGCTTTGCCAAGAGCATGTCTCTTATCATCAAGACTGTGGGAAAGTCTACAGATTACAGTCCAGGTCATTCCTCAAATAATCTGCATTGTTTCTGTCTTTGTTTCTTTCTTTTTTTTTTTTAAGAAAAGAAGGTGGTAAGGGAATATGTGGAATAAAAGACACATTATGTTTTTGTTTTATTTTTTAAAATGAACAAGACTAAACTATAGTGGGTTAGGTTATGCACTTGGGGCATAAAAATCATAAACAGATGCAAGGAGTGATGACTATGAAAGTCAGATGGTGTTCAGTTTTGTGAGGACAGAGAGAAATGTGATTGGAAGGAGTGAAGGGGCTTGGGGGGGAGGGGGGGGCAAGTAAAGTTCTATCTCCTGACCTCAGTGCTGCTGTTGTGAGTTTTGTCTTATAATAATTCACATTTATTTCGTGTGGATTTTTTTATATTTGTGTTTTACTTTATAATAAAAAGGTTTTAAAAAGGTGTTAAAATCTAGGCTTGTCAGCACAACAATAGGCAACGGATAGAAAGAACTGCCATATATTGGATAGAGTAGCTTCAGGATCCAGCAGAATCCGCTAGGAGCCAGCATCTTCTGGATTCTGTTTCAATGTCCTTCTTGTGTTGAAGGGAAATGATTCCATATGCAGTTTGGGCTAAAACTTAACACAACATTTCAACATATTTTCAGAGGCATATAACAAACAATATCCATAATATCTCAAGGGTAATCTCAATTCAAAATGACCCACCTCTTGGACATCTACTGGAATTGCAGAAGCTTTCGGGCGTTGGGTGCTCTCACACATGAGATTACGTATCTCACAGTCAGTGAGATGTGGGGTGACCGGTTCCACACAGCAGATGGTTCATCCTTCTACTGCTGAAATCAACAAATTGTCAAGATTGAAACATGGAGGCAACCTATGGAGTACAACTGGATTGGCTGGAGAAGGAACAGCCTTTGGGAATCCAGAAAATGAGGTGGTCTGTGGCAGCATTACTGAGGGGCAACACCTGGTAGCTATTCACAGCCCAAGTACGGGAGGCGGCTGAGCTGCCAGGGTAGGAATCTCAGGCTGACCAGGCACTCGCAGCAGGATGTTTAATCTCCTCCACTTCAATTCCTCATCTGTAAATGAGGTTTGACAATAGTGCTTTTCTCATAGAGCCATTTTGAAGATGAAAATTATGTGTACAAAGCACTTAGCACGGTGCCTGACCCATCATAAGTACTGGATAAGTGCCTTGATCCCTGAGGTGATAAACATTTCCAGAAACAAAAGGAACTCTATTTTATAGACATTTTCTGGGTTTGAACGCAGGATACTTTTTCCAAAGTAAGGAGTACTATTTTTATAAACCCATGATCTTGAACATAAAATTCACTGCCAGTAGTAATTAAGTATATGTGACTTTCAACACCTCCAAACCATTGGGGTTTTTTTTTTTTTTTTTTTTGCCTCCCAATTACTATCATGGGTGTTTAGTTTTAATTCCCATAAAATCTGGAATTATTATAATCAGGAATAGTGTGTCCTTAGCAGGCAGCCTCTAGGCATGGAATCCTGGGACTCAAGCAGATGCTAGTTATCCACCCAATAACCACATCCCTCTCCCTTCCTGTTAGAGGCACAGCCAGGAGAGGTTCCCACAATAGGGTTCTCCCTCAAGGCCCGCTCCCACTTTCATAGTTTCCCCTAAAGCTGTGACTTGGTGCTAACCAATGAGGTCCACAAAGGTTTCAGGAAAGAATGATCCTCTGATGAAAGGAGATAAATGCAAGAAAACCAAATTATCACTGCCACCTTCTGTGTTCCGCCCTCCACACACATACACACACTTTGAATGAGGTTGGTGGGTGCTACTCGTTGCTGAGGAAGCCATTTCCTGCCCATGGGGTGGCAGTTCTACAGATAAAAGGTAACTTGGTATGAATGGGAAGGCAACAGGATAGAAAGAACCTGATCCCAGAGGACACAGTTCAAGCCACTGACCCACCCCCAGATTACCCTTCATATAAGATAATTAAATGTCTTTATGATTTAGACCATTGTTAGTTGGGCATTCTCTTACCTGCATCTAAAACATCCTGAAAGTCATGGAATAAAATGATTCTTCCCAACTATGGTCTGAATGTATACATCCCTCCAAAATTCCTATGTTAGAATTCAAATCCCACAAAGCTGGGATCTTTGGAGAAGTGATTGAGTCACAAGACTCTGCCTCTGGATTCCTGTCCTATATATAATGCTGAAAGGAGTACCATGCCCTCCCATCTTCCATCTCTTCTGCTATGTGAGAACACATTGTTCATTCCTTTTTGTCCCTTTCTGCCATGTGAGGTCATAAAAAGGTATATGGAAGCAAAGAATAGCTCTCATCAGACACTGATAGGATACCTTGATCCTGGATTTCCTAGCCTCCAGAACTGTGACAAATAAATTTTATTTTCTTGATAAATTACCCAGTGTCAGGTATTTTGTTATAGCAGCATGAATAGACTAAGCCACTCCCCAAAATTCATATGTTGAAGCCTTACCCTCAGTATCTCAAAATGTAGATGCATATGAAAACAGGACATTTAAAGATATGATTCAGTTAAAATGAGGCCATTCCAGTGAGCCGGCAGCTGGAAGTTTGCTGGCAGCTGGAAGTTTGCTGGGGCCCCTTCGGCTGTGGCTCACAGAGGCCCCAGCAACATCTAGCTGATTGGCTCCTCTGTGGTGATGCTCATTGGAGATGCTCATTGAGCTGTTTCCCCCCCCTTTCAGACTGCCAGCTGATGCCAGTGGGCCCTATTCCAGTATGTCTGGTGACCTTATAAGAAGAGGAAATTAAGACATGCAGAGACAACAGAGAAGAGAATCTGATCTGATCTATAAGAGATATTAAAGGAAGTTCATGCTGAATGACAAAATAATACCAGATATAAACCTTGGGTCTACATTAAAAATGATGATGAACATGTAGACAAGTTTTATATTGAAGAACATGAGGTGGAGGGGAAAGATGAGCCCCAAATTTAGTTAATAAGTAGGCAAATATAAAAAACTTTTTAACTCCTGTTTTAATTTTCTTCAAAAGGTAATTATTTAAGGCAAAAAACAATAACTGTGATCTGTGGTGGCTACACGTGTAGAATTAACACCAAAAAACCCACAAATAACCCTATTAATAAATGGGCAGATGAATTAAACAGGTGCTTCTCAAAAGAAAAAATACAAATGGCCAACAAATATATTAAAATGTTCTGCATCATTAACACGTAGGGAAATGCAAAACAAAACTACACTGAGATTTCATCTCACACTACTCAGATGGCAGTCATTAAGAATACAAATAATAATAAAAGCTGGAGAGGATGTAGACAAAAAGGTACACTTTTACACTGTTGGTGAAGCTGTAAATTAGTACAACCACTATGCAAATAAGTATGGAGGCTCCTCAAAAGACTAGGCATGAAACCACCATAGGACCCAACTCTACCACTTCTTAGTATTTGTCATACTACCATGATATGTGAATATCCACGTTTATAGCAGCACAATTCACAATAGCTAAACTACGGAACTAGTCTAGGTGTCCATCAATGGATGAATGGATAAGAAAATGTGGTGTAGATACACAATGGAGTTTTATTCAGCAATGAAGAAAACTGAAATGTTGTTTGCAGGAAAATGGATGGAACCAGAAAGTGAAATAATCCAAACTCAGAAGTTTAAGGGTCATATTTTCTCTCATATATGGAAGCTAGAGAGGGGAGAAAAAAAAACACAGCAGATCTGGTTTCTCTGTGGGAAGTAGTGTCTTCTGAAAATTAAAGGGAAATCAGTAGAGGAAAGTGACCAGGGGTGAGAAGCAAGAGGAAGCAGGGAAGTGCTTGGGGTGATACTGATCAAATTATATCATTATATTGTGACATGCACAAATACATAACAAATCTCATCATTATGTACAATTATAATGTTCAATTAAAACATTGCATAGAAAAAAAAAGATATAAACCATAAGACAATCATAATACAAAGGGTATTTTAAATACCCTTTACAAAAGGGACTGTTAAGAACTAAATTGTGTTCCCCTCTAGACTCACATATGAAAGTTTCAGCCCCTAGTGCAACTGTGTTTGGAAATAAGCGTTTAATAAAGAGATAATTAAGGTTAAGTGAGGTCACAAGGGTGAGACCCTAATCCAATACGACTGATGCCTAAGAAGAGGGAAAGGCATCAGGGAAGTTCATTCACCGAAAAAAAATTCCATTGGAGAACACAAGAGGGAAATTGGCCATCTGCAAGCCACTGAGAAACCAGACCTGCTGACATTCTGATCTTGAACTTCCAGCCTCCAAAACTGAGAACAAGTTCTGTGTTGAAGTCACAGAATCTGTGATATTTCTTTTATAACACTCCTGACAAACTAAGATACTGATGGACTATTACCATGACTGTACAAATACTAATGGCAACCATAAGAGAGAATCAAACTTTAAAAAAGACTAGTAAAACGGTAAAACTAGGAGTGGATATACTCGCAGGGTACTCAGAATCAAGGCCTGCACCAGCAAGAGTGAGGTGGTTAAATCTCTGGCCCTGCCCTCTGTCTCAACCTCCGCCCTCTGCCTCAATTCCAAAGGGTGACAATGGAAGGCCTGATGTATCGGACTCTGGGGCAGCAAACCCAGAAGATGGCTGGCTACAGAGGAAGGTTGAAGCAAAGACACAAATTTGTCTGTTTTCATATTTCTTGGTCCCTGATCAAATATTTAAGCCTACAGGGGGAGATGCAATAGTTCTACTAAAATTGGTACCATATATCATCGGTAGCAGACCTTTATTATTCATAATTTCCACGACTCCTGTTAGAATGATAAATTGAAAACCGACCAAAATTTCAGTAGCAGGAAGAAATTCTCAAGAACTAGCACAACCTCTCCTTCCCCACCCCACCCCCACAAAAAGAAGAAGATGAAGAAGGAGGAAGTTACAGCAAGAAGGAAAAAAAAATGTGTTTTCCATTTTCCTGTTGTCTACCATTACGAAATGAGAGGGGCACTCTCAGAAGGAGTCAGATTACTCTTGGAGTTTCCAGGACCTCAGGAGAACAGAGCAGCACTGGAGTAGGGAAAAAAGGCCCCTTGGCAACGCCAAGTCTTGGGCTAAGCCTGGGTTCTTCCCAACCTGTGCCATGCTTGAGAAAAGGGTGCCATTCCAGATCAGTAATCAATCTATAGAGCAACCTGAGGTGTCCTCAAGCCAACTGGCACCCTGGCTTTATAATGTCAGCACTGCCCGTGACTGAACTCTAGATTCTCAACTAAGATTCTTCAATGTTTCCATTGTATGGGCTTTCGATTCCTGAATCTATTTGTGGGATATCACTATTAGTTTCAGTAGTCATTTTGTTGTTGTTGTTGTTCTTGACCTGATTGCTTGTCAACATTTTTCAATGCACTGAAGACCCAGAAAAACCATTTGTTATGTCCCAAATGGGTTCATCGGAGTGCATTTTGTGAGTATGTCTGTACTTTCAAAAGATTTGCTCTTTCTGCTGAAAAAAAAAAAAATTAAAGAAAAAGAAAAAAAAATCCCTACAGTTATTCATTGCCTGAATAAAACTTCTTTATATCACAAGACATGAAAATCTCTCTCAGGCTACAGATTCTAAATTTCTGTGCATTGATCACTTACGGGGTGAGGTTGGGTGTAGAAATACAGATTCCCAGGCCAGGCCTTTGGTGATACTGCAGTAAGTGGGATACTGCACATTTCAAATCAAGCTCCCCAGGTGAATAAATTGTAGTCAGGCTGGAACTTTGCAGCCCCAGATGATCCCTAAAAGACAGCACACTGGACAAATTCAAAGTGTATCACCTTTGTGGCTGCCCAGGTAATCATGTTCTCAAACTGCCCCACCTGGGCAGAGCCTTCCTTCTGGGGAGGCAATAAGAATTACAAGTACACAAGGCAGGGAATTCCCTACTTCCTTAGAAGATCCCCATTTATACCAGGTCTCTTACTTTGGCAAATAATAACAGCCATTCCTTCAGATACTATCAGTCATTCCTGGCCATAAAACCAAAGAAGCAAATGGCCAACGTATGTGCAAACAGAGGTCATCACCGGAAGCTGGGGAGGCTTAAGCTCATTCACCTCTCCCAGGTACACTCCATGAGTCACTGGGGGACCTATCTCTTCACTAAAAAGATAAAAGCAGTATTTAACCAAACACTAGCCATCTCCCCCAAAAAACTCTCTCATTTCCTTAAAGAAAGAAGGAAAAATAAAGGAGTCATTTCCTGATTGCAGAATGATGTCATCAGGTACTGGGCTTACCTCTTTAAGATCTGAGTCATCAAAACTTGTCCTGAACTTTGAAATCTGTTGCCAGAACTGTACCTGCATTTCCCCCTAGGGCCATGCCTGGTATGTTGGCATCTGTGTGGGTCTGAACACAGTCAAATGAAAAGCCCAACACAGAACAGCATGAGAGCCTTCAGGTCTCCACAGCACACACCACAGCCTCTGTATCCAGCGCCCCCACCTTTTTTTTTTTCTGACAGGTGTGTTATAAGAATCTCTCTCTCTCTCTCTCTCTCTCTCTCTCTCTCTCTCTCTCTCTCTCTCTCTCTCTTTTTTTTTAGTTAGTTTAAATAAGATTGGGAGTGAAAAAGCTTGAGCTAAATGAACTTTTTTTAAAGCAGTAAGAGCCAGGCTGGGCCAGCTGGGCTGGTCTCCTCTTCTTTGGCTCCTTTCAAACATTCAAGAATTACTATGTGCCTTGCTGAGTACCATGTCTCCAGAAGAGCCGGCTAGGGACAACCCTATGGATGCATCCCCACCCTTACCTCCCAGAACACACAACCTCTGGTGAGACTTGCCAGCCCAAGTCTCTTTGTGACACCAAAGGCAGCTGCATGTCTTGGATAATCTGGTTTCATCCATTACCTATTTTAAACATGGGAACTATGAAGAGTCAACCAACTATTCACAGCTTAATTGGAATAGGTCTTTCAAAACTTCCCTCATGTACAGGGAGGCTTACTGGGAACCACAGCTCTTCTCTGTGTTCAGACACTTAAAACCTAAATGCCCTGTTCTGGCTCATTTATCTCTAGGAGTAGTGGCAGCAGCATTTCCCTTATATAATCATGTCACCCTGCAGCTGGGAATCATTAAAACTGTGTTATATTCAACCTAGTCTCTGGGCTCCTCTGGCATCATTAGAGAAAAAAAAAAGTTCATACTAAAAGCACATATGGTACAAGTTACCACTCTCCCTCTGCTCCACTATACCCAGTGCTAACACCACCTTCTTATAATGAGACCTATTTGGCCAAATCAGCAAAGTCCACCACTGGCTAGGCACTTTCCACCCACTGACAACAGGAGAGGAATGTTTTGGTTTCATCCACACAGCAATCCTATAATGTAAATAGTCTCCTCAAACTTGAATAAACAGTATCAAAGAGCTGAAGTAGACTGTTCAAAGTCACAGCCAGCCAGTGGTAGCTGAGACAAGAGCAGCTGATTTCAGTAAAGTCATCTGAACCCACCTCTTCTTGATCAAAGTCATCTTTATTCTCAATGTTAAGAAAACTTACATGTGAAAATCTGAAATGAATACCATTCTCTATTAAAGAAAACTAACCTAAATTTGTTCACAAGCTAGCTTGGGGTGAGACCCATTCTTGTGACCTCCTCACACTTCTATTTTTCTTTTTAGTAGAGAAGAACTATTTGTCTAGTCAGTCTCCAGTCCCTCTACAGAAATACTATCAGACTGGTCTATAACCCTCCTTATTCTATATTAAAAAGGGCAATATTGAGCATGGTGGCACACTCCTGTAATCCCAGCTACTCAGAAAGCTGAGGCAGGAGGATCCCAAGTTTGAGACCAACCTGGGGATGTATCTGGGGATGTAGGTCAGTGGTAGAGTGTTTGCCTAGCATATGTGAACTCTGGGTTCAATCTCCCATATGAGAAACAAAGCAGGGACATCCATCTAGTTTTGCAGCTAGTTCTGAACTTTAGCTACTCTGCTTCTGTACCATAAATGTGCTTCTAGAGAAAAAGCAACTGTTCTCTGAAAGGATGGGATAAGTATTATTTGATTGCTCTGGACAATGATATGTGTAATAAATTTCTCAGGTAGCTTCCATGTCTGATGTGAAAGTTCAAGAAAACAAAATCCTATGGAATCAAGTTTATTGCTGCTATACCACTGATAATTTTAACAGATACCAAAAGAAATATGCTTATTTCAGTTTCTAATTAATGGAAAATAAAAATACTTTGAAAATGGTTCTACCATCCTAAGTAAGCACCTTTCCTTTGTGAAACACAAGGAAATTCCAAATGCATTTTTTCCATTATAAGCTTTTTGCCAAATGCATTTTTGCCATTAGAAGCTTACCTTCAAGGGACCCTTTCATACCATCATTCTTCTTTGCATAAATAACTTGCCCGCTCAGATTCCAAGCCTTCATGTAAATATGAAAAAGTTGTGCAATGCCAGGGACATGGTAGGTGCCCAATAAATGCCCACTGCAGGAAGGAATAGTGCTCTCTTCCTGAAAGTTAGATTGGGGAACTGGATGCCTCCAAACTTAAATGACCCCAAATGTAATGGTCTAAGACCATGGGCCAGATTGTTTCTTTAGTGCCTCTTGCCCTTGACAGTCTACTATTATCCACCCTTCACTTTTAACTCATTTCCTCCTTGTCAGGTCAGAAGATAACTAAAAAGCAACTGACTTCCTGATTTACATTTTGGACCTGATTTATATTTTGCAACAAGTTTCTCTAATTTTTTTTTTGATCCTCCACAAATCACTCATTTTCAGCTGTTGGGCAGCACCACTGAAAGACAAAAGTCAAGAAACTGCAGTCATTGCAGACTCCAAGCCACAGTCATCAAAACCAGAGATGGTAAGAGCAGGAAGTGAACTCCCAGCTAGAGAGAAACATAAAAGGTGGGGCCTTCAGAGCACCTTTTTGGTATTGGTTGAATTCTTACTGTGTGCATTTGGTATTAAGTGCAGGATGTGGGCAGTATGAGGATGGGTGAGGCAATAAAAGTTAATCTAGCACCATGCAGTGCCTTCCCTTCACGGCCTCATTGCCCAAATCAGTGCCCCTGGTACTGGGGTTCCACTAACACCCCTGTCCACCTCTCTTTCCCTTCCATAAGGAAACAGGTGGCACTTTCTGGTCACTGTTATTTCTCCCCTACCTCCTGGAAATTACCATATGTTCAATCCCTTCAATTGTACCAAGCAAAAATGAGGAGGGTGGGGAATGGACTACATGCTACATGGTGAGGAGCAAAGCTGGATTCTGAGTACTAATGAAATCTCCAAGAAGAAAGAAGTGTTATTTTCAACTAGGGCTACTTCCAGCAGAAGTAAATTAACTGGATCCATTAACTCTGAGACTGCTGCAGTGCCTGGCACTGGGGTGACTCAACTCCAAAGATTAACTATTTGAAGTTCTCCAAGTCATAAACCATGTAGAAATTTGCTCCTCCCCCAACTTGGCATTTCCTAATGAGTACTGTTTGGATGTAATCGCTTCTCACCACACACCCTTTCCTCCAATTTCAACAGAATGAAAATTGCAAAAAATGAGGCATCACAAAATACTTTCTTCTTGGCCCATGCAGGGTGTCTACCCTGGTATCTGCCACTCTGCTTAGGATCCAGAACAGCCTGTCCTCATGACATCTCTATACCCAGCTGGAGACTAAGTCTAGCAATGTAATCAGAAATGGAATATTAAGACAATGAAGGTGAGAAGAATCCCGAATCACACAATACTTCTCACTAAATTTAAACTCATCAGAACAAAAGGCATCATAGAGTAAAAATCTCTTAAAGAAAATGTTTAAATGCCCATTTGTGCATGATTATTATACTTTTGGTGGAACCATCTTATATTCGATGACTTATTATTTTTAGATCCTCAGGTAATCCAGAAGAATTTAATAGCTTGTAAAGCTTACACTTGTCAATGCAAAGAGCTTAATGCAAAACATTGAATATCTAAGGTTTTACAGAGAAATAAGAGGTAGTGCACTTTCCTAAACTTTCCTTATTGAAATTAGAGGTTAAAACTCAAAATGTGGGCCATGATTAACGTATATGGAGGAAAATATGCATCCTAAAAATCTACAAAAAAGATAATTATGTTACTAGCTAGAATATTAACAATAAATTGCTGACTTAATTCCCCATGACAGATCTAATTAGAAGGTGGCAATAAATGTTTCCAGGTGTTTAATTAAGTGTGATAATTATTCTTTCTTAAAGAGAGATGGAGTCATATGTTTACATTGCAAAGTATAATGTTTCCTTAGTTAAAACAGTGTGGAAACACTTTTGTGTAACACAGGATTCAAACCAGATAAAAATATCTTCTAAGATAAGCAGCACTTAAAGTGATTTATCAGCTCTTAACTTTTCATATGCCAATGCACAATGGCTTCTTAAAGACTACCCTGTCTTGGTTATTTCCTTTAGCCACATAGTTTTGTTATACTGGTACCTCAGGGAACACTTTCTACTCAAAAATGTCATTTCCCTAGCAGCATCTCTTAAACAAATTCTTGTCAAGAAAGTGGGGAAAATGTTATGGGTATTCTATTTTCATGACAAGAACACAGCAAGAATAAACTGAGATGTGGAAGAACTCAAAGACTATTACAACTAGAACTTAGATGGGACCTGAGAAACCAGGCAATCCTTTTATAGATGAAGAGACTAATTTGTAGATTGATTGAAGTACAATACTGTTATGATAGCAAAGCTATCAATTTTTAAAATATAGAAAAATGTCCCCTGCCCAATAAAATTAATCTATGGAGAGTGGAATGATCAGTTTTAAGCAATTTAAACATTTTTGTTTCAACACTGGAAACTGAACTACTGTTCCTTAGTGCTAGGTGTCAGTTGATCTAGAAACATGATGTTGCTGAATCCATGAACATCTTTTAGGCGCTCAAGGCAGATTGGTCTTAAATATCAGCAGCCCTGGGGGCCCAGAGGGCCTGGGAACTCATCAGGTGTTCTTGCAGCAGGTGCTGAGGGCTGGAATGACACAAGTACGCTCTTGTACACAAACAGACACGTGCACACAACTTGATTCTCCAAAGGAAATCTCCACTGAAAAATCTCAAAGCAAAACTCTGGTCCTTGCCCGTTTTACAATGCAGAATCGGACTACAATCTCAGACCAGCAACTCAGTCTGCAATCTGGGGCATCCTGATAACCCTTGCAATCCGATCTATCCCAGCATGTGCGGTTGGTTACCAAGAGGACGTGACACTTAGCGGGAGCCATTCCACAGAAGGAAGGAAGGAATGGCGAGTGGGGCTCAGCGCTGGAGGTGGAAGTTAAGAAGCTGGCCCAATCTGTAAGGGTTCCTAGTCCGGGATCTAGAATTCTCATTACAACGCAGAAACAGGGTGAAACTCGGGGAAGTTGCGAGGCTGTGCGCTCCTGCACACACTCTTACGCACACCCACTTACACACACTCGCTCCTACGCATCCATTCTCTCCCACTCTCACTCCGGAAACTCTCAGTGGACTGGAAGCGCGACCCCAGGAACACTTTTTAAAGTCCCTAAATGCCGACTGCTTTATTTGTTTATTTATTTTAACCCCAGCGATCGGGAGAGCCCAGGAAGGGGCACGCGGGATGGGCGCGCCCGGGAGGCACTTACTCAGAGGACGGGGCGCGGCGGCGCCGGACGCTGGGATGCGAGCTGGGCGGTCTGGCGATGGGGAGTCCCCTAGTCGCAGCACTGCTCGCGCGCGCCTGCGGACCTTAACAACCAAACGCGGGCCACAGCGGGCGGGAGAAGAGGAGCCAGGGGCCGGGGGCGGGGCGAGGAGGAGGAGACCAGGGGCGTGGCGGGCCGGGCCGGGGAGGAGCTCGAGAGCTGGGGGCGGAGCGCGATCCGCAGGGGCGGAGGGGCGGAGCGGGGCTGGAGGGTGGGACGGGCAGGAGGGGCCGAGGGCCGCCGCGGGGCGGGGCCGAGACGGCGGGAAGAGGTCCCTCGGGGGAGAGCGCACGGGTCAGCCGCCTGGACCCTCCTCCCTGTACCGGATCAGGGAGGCACAGACTTCTGGGCGCTAGGGGTCAAGACTTGTTGGAAGATTAGACGGGAAAGTTGCTATCCCTTAGGCCTCTCGGATTCCGCGTCAGTTGTAAAAGAGAGATAGCAACCAAGTGGCGATGAAATGGTTAAGTGGGACTCAATTTACTTGCATCTTTCCTGGCAAATAACAGTGTACCTGAATGTTAGCGTCTGCTGCCATTGTTGTTATTATGATGAAGATCCCAGAAAGTCCCTAAATGCTGCCTGCTTTTATATATTTGTTTGTTTCGGCCTCTAATGGCCTGAAGTCTACCAGAGATAGCCAAAGCGCTCCGGATTCATGGATTCCATTAGGGAAGGATGCCGGGCTTCCTTACGCAGCCAAAGGCTCATTCATGGGTTCTTGGAAAGCCAGCAGATGTCAACCACCCTGCG
Source organism: Urocitellus parryii (assembly GCF_045843805.1). Classification (NCBI taxonomy): domain Eukaryota; kingdom Metazoa; phylum Chordata; class Mammalia; order Rodentia; family Sciuridae; genus Urocitellus; species Urocitellus parryii. The sequence continues at coordinate 118,111,789 of NC_135531.1, forward strand.
AATTTCATTGTGACGGTCCTCCTAAGGAACCAGGGTTCTCCAGATCCAGAGAGACCACAAGGATGAGACAGAATCTGGGCTTCCTTCCTTTCGAGAGTCCTTACCCTAGCACCTATTTACAAGGGCGACAGAACTTTGTGGGAGTTAAGTTGAATCCATCGTACTAAAAACATTAATTACACACCTGCTATGTGGTATCTGTATGCAGGAGTCTGAGGAAATGGCAGAACCTGTCTGGGAGACAGAAAAGTTAGCCCTGGATAGGTGGAATAGACAAAGTCACAACACATCTAGGTTTAATACCGAAGATAGGACCATACACAAAGTACGAGATATTTAAAAGATGACAATGTCCTGTGATTATAGATATAGGGAGAAAGTGCCAGGGAGATTCTCCTGGATAGGGTGAATTTGGAAGAAGGATTGGGAGCTTACAAACAGCTACAGGCAGAGAAAAGTCATAGTAAACATTTCCCAGCACTAAGAAGGTTTGGAGAAGTGGAGTGCTTGTTGGAATGAAGCTTAAACAGTAGAACAGAACCAAACCCAAGGGCTTTCTTCTTATAGGAGCTAAGGACATTAATTTGATCTTTGGTTGAGAGGAAAACAGAAGGCTTATAAGCATGGGAGAGGTATCAAATGTTGTTTTAGAAAGGCTAATTTGGAACCAACACAGAAGATCCCAAGGCCAGGTAAATGTTTGAGAAATTATGGAAATATGTCAGGGTGAGCTACTTGGGTGGGCAGAATAAAAACCCCCTGAAAGATGTTCGTTCCCTAATCCCCAAATCTTGTGACCCTGTTAACATGGCAAAAGGAATTTTGCAGATGTGATTAAGGTTAAGGCTGTTCAGATGGGAACATTACCTTGGATTATTTAAGTGGGCCCTATCTAATCACATGAGTCCCCTAAAGTGGAAGCCTGGTGGGACAGAGAGATTCAAAGTGTGGCAGGGACTCAACCTGGGCCTCTAGAAGTTAGGAATGGGCCTCCATTGACAACCAAAAACAACAACAAAAGGTATCTCAATCCTACAAGAATTGAATTCCTCAACCACAAGAATTGAATCCCACCAATAACCCAAGTGAAATGGACCTTCCCTGGGAGCCTCCAGGAAGAAACTCAGTTCTCCTGACAATTATATCCTAGAGAGACCAGCACTAGACTTATGACCCATGGAACTATAAAATTTGTGTTATTTTAAACACCTCAATTTGTGGTGATTTGTTATAGTAGTAATAGGAAACTAATACAGGTGCTGAGAGGCTAAATTAAGTGGAAGGAAAGAAGATGGATTTAAGATGTAACAACGGTTACTGATGGAGTGGGGGCCAGGGGAGTCATCTAGGTTCTTTTCAAGGTTTCTGGATTGGCAGATATCATCAGTGGTGCCACCCTGAGAAGGGAGGAACAAAGACAGATACTTTCTAAACACCTCTGGAGTCTATCAGTGATGCAATTAAATCAGGATTGAAAGGGTTTGTGCATTCCCAGCACAAATAATTAAAACCATCTCTGAATTCTTGTGAGGATATTTGTCAACACTAATTGAGAGTTATAGCAATGGATCTGCCCAGTGTAAGCTGAGTGACTGTGGACAAAACACAATGTCTTAAAGATACCTTGCTGCTTCTGTGTGAGACAGAAGGAGCCCTATGTGCATGATTGTTGTGACTCACCCAGGATGTCCTATTGTCTGAAAACTCAGTTCTAGTAACTTTCACTATGGCTTGACTTCAGTCTCCTTTTTCCCCAGTAGTGCCACCCTGAGGAGGCAGGAACAAAGACAAATACTTTCTAAACATGTCTGGAGTCTACAGTGATGAAATTAAACTAGGAATGAAAGTATTTGTGCATTTCCAGCTTCCCCTCCGCCAAATAATTAGAAACCATCTCTGAATGCCTAAAAGTGAGGATATTTGTCAATACCTTATCTACATCAAGATGTTACATCAACATTTCAATGCAGCCCTAGATATCTTTTTGAATAGTGAAAGGGAAAGGGGGCGGGTTAACTTTTACCAGGACCTCAAGACTTCTTTCCCATCCCCCTCATCCTTTGGCCCTTGAGAGACGATCTCACCTCCTAGTTCATAGAAAATATAGAAACCATCTATAGAGGATTTTCCCAATGACCTGCCTCACCCACCCAAAATACCATCTATCTCCATGCTAATCTTGAACTCCCTTCCTTTTACCTAGATGACTCAGAATAAACCAGTCCAAGACTTCTCTGGGCCCTCCAGCAAGCCCTCTTCCTTCTACCTACAGGGACCATACTTCATTAATCATTCTTTCCCTTTTATCCTCAATCTTTTGGTTTCTATACTTTTCCTGCAGGACACAAACATGTCAAAATTTAAAAAATACAAAACTTAAAATTCTTTATAGACCCTAATATCTTTTCTCAGCTAGACCCACTTTAGCAGGACCGTTTAGACCTGCAAAACCACAGATGTTTAATATATTTGTATATGTTAAGAGAATTCATCCCTCAGTGTCTACTCTTTTTAAAATATTTTTAGTTGTAAATGGATCTTTTATTTTATTTATGTATTTATATGCGGTGCTGAAGAGCAAACCCAGGGCCTCACACATGCCAGGCAAGTGCTTTACCACTGAGCCACAACCCCAGTCCCTCAGTATCTACTTTATGAAGGGCATGGAGAGTGGCAGATGGAGAGTGCCCTTATAGGGATAAAAGCATAGGACTTTATTTCATAGTGTGTATCACATATGTATGTGATATTTCATTATCACATAGGTTTAGAAATTAGCAGAATAGCTCACTTTCTTGTCTTACTTGAATCAATAGATATTTGGTCCATTTTGTTTTTAAACTAGCATGTTTACAATTTGGGGCCATAAAAAATATTAAAATATAGAAGCTCTTAACAATGAGTTCAATATTCAGTGGTGAAATACATTTTTAAATAATTGTAGCTATATGTGTACTGATGAATCCTTTGACCCAGGGCGGGGAGGGGGAACAGGTCCCATTATTCACATGAAGTAGAGATAGCTGTTACTATAGATGCATGCCAAAAATGACTCTGTGTGTGCCTTCTATTATTGCTTCCACCCAGTTGAATGTAAAAGAACTCACTCTAGACAAAGTCTTGAAGTTTTTAAAATTTTCTAGTATTCTTTTTTCTCATATTCTTTTATTGATACATTATAGTTCTGCATATTCATGGGATTTACTATTACATATTCACACATGCACACAATATAACAATATAATTTGACCAATATCCTACTCTTTTGTCCTTTACCTCTCAGTAAGGATCTCGCTTTGATTTTTAGGAGATCCACCCCTCCTTGGTTATCCTTTTTCTTCTCTATCTTCCACATATGAGAGAAAACATACAACCCCTTAAACTTTTGAATTGGTCTTATTTCACTTAACACAATGGTCTCTAGTTCCATCTATTTTCCTGAAAACAACATTTCCATTTTTTTATGACTGAATAAAACTCCATTGTGTACATATACCACATTTTATTTATCCATTCATCCATTGATGGACACCTAGGTTTTTTCCATAGTTTGGTTATTGTGAATTGTGCTGCTATAAACATAGTTATTCATGTTATCACTGAAGTATGATGACTTTAATTCTTCATGGTAAATACTGAAGAGAGGTATAGCTGGATCATATGGTGGTTCCATGCCTAGTCTCTTGTGGAGCCTCCATATAGATTTGCATAGTGGTTGTACTAATTTACAGTCCAATGAATCAACAGTATAAAAATGTTCCTTTTTCTCTGCATTCTCTCCAGCATTATTATTATTTGCATTCTGGAAGACTGCTATTCTCACTGGTGTGAAATGAACTCACATTTTGAGTTCATTTTTATGCACAGTGAGAGATAAGGGTCTAGTGTCATTCTCCTACATTGTTGTGCCAGCACCATTTGTTTAAAAGGCTGTCTTTTCTTCCATGTATGTTTTTGGCCCCTTTGTCAAGGATCAGATGGCTGGATCTGTGTGGGTTTTTTTCGTGTCTTCTATTCTGTACCATTGGTCTACGTGTCTGTTTTTATGCCAGTGCCATGCAGTTTTTGTTGTTATAACTTTGTAGTATAACTTGATAAAAGGTATTGTGATGCCTCCAATAATGCTTTTTTGTCTTAAAATCACTTTGGCTATTCTGGGTCTTTTATTCTTCCAAGTGAATTATAGGACTGTTTTTCCTAGTTCAGTGAGGAATATCATTGGTATTTTGATGGAAATTTTATTGAATCTGTATCTTGTTTTTCATAGTATAGCCATTTTAACAACATTAATTCTGTCTATCCATAAACATGGGAGGTCTTTCCATCTTCTGAGGCCATCTTTGATGTCTCTCTTCAATGTTATACACTTTTAATTGTAGAGGTCTTTCACCTCCTTGGTTAGATTTATTCCTCAGTATATTTCTTTTCTGAGGCTATTGTGAATGGAATTGTTTTCCTAACCTTTTTATCAGCTAACTAATTGTTGGTATATAGAAAAGGTGTAGATTTTTTGAATGTTGATTTTGTAACCTGCTACTTTTCCAAATTTGATTATTAGCTCTAGCATTCTTTTGGTGTAGTTTTTTGTATCTTCTAGATATAGGATCATATTATCTGCAAACAGTGATAATTTGACTTTTTCCTTTTCTATTTTTAATCCCTTTTATTTCCTTCTCTTTCCCAGTTGATCTGGCTAGAATCTCTAACACTACACTAAATTGTAGTGAGAGTGGAGATCCTTATATTATTCCAGCTTTTAAAGGAAATGCTTTAAGTTTTTCCTCATTTACTATGAGGTTGGCTCTGAGTTTTTCAGATATGTCCTTTATGATGTTGAGGTGTCTTCTATCTTTAGTTTCTTCAGTGTTTTTAATCATGAATTGGTGCTGAATTTTGTTGAGGCCTTCTCTGCACCTATTGAGGTTAGTAAGTGATTTTTCTCCTCAGTTCTGTTAATGTGATGAATACATTTATTGATTTGCATATATTAAACCATTCTTGCATCTCTGAAATAAAACCAAGTTGGTCATGGTGTACAATCTTTGTGATACGCTGTTGAACATGATTCAATAATATTTTACTAAGTGAATTATAGGACTGTTTTTTAGTTCAGTGAGGAATATCATTGATATTTTGATGGAAATTTTATTGAATCTGTATCTTGTTTTTGGTAGTATAGCCATTTTAACAATATTAATTCTGCCTATCCATGAACATGGGAGGTCTTTCCATCTTTTGAAGCCATCTTTGATGTCTAATTCTCTTTGATGTCTCTCTCATTAAATTCCATCTAACATATGGTGATTCTGTCATTATTATTCTATCATTTTCTTTCCTTGATGTGTCCTTATCTGGTTTTGGTATGAGTGTCATACTAGCTGTTTAGAAGTGTTCCATCCCTTTCTACTTCATGAAATAATTTGAGTAGTATTGGCATTAGTTCTTCTTTAAAGGTTTGATAGGATTCAGTTGAGAACCCATTTGGTCCTGGGCTTTGCTGTTGGAAGGTTTACTGCCTGTATATCATTATAATATACTGCCTGTATATCATTATAAATTCTCTTAATTATGTTTTGGCAGATTGTATTTGTCTAGAAATGTATCCATTTCTTCTAGGTTTTCCAATTTATTGGAGTAAAGATTTTCAAAATAGTTCCTAATGATCTGCTGGGTTTTTAAGATGTCTGTGATGATTTCTATTTTTTTTTTTTACCTCAAATTTTATTGATTTGGGTCTTCTCTTTTTTTAAAATTTATTTATTTATTTATTCTAGTTTGTTATACATGACAGCAGAATGCATTTCATACTACACATATAGAACACCAACTGCATCTGGATATCCATCTCATTCTGAAGCTTTGGAAAAGTTTCTGTTATTTTCCTGAAGAGTTTATCCATACTTTGAATTGTGCAGAGGGGAATGAGGATAAGGGAGGGGCTGTGGAGATGGGAAGGACGGTGGAATAAGACAGACATTATTACGCTATATACATGTATGATTACATTACTGGTGTGACTCTGCACCATGTACAGCCAGAGGAGTGAAAATTTGTGCTCCATTTGTGTACAATGTGTCAAAAGTGCATTCTACTGTCATGTATAACTAATTAGAACAAATTTTAAAAAAAGAGTTTATCCCATTAACACTACTCAATTCCAATTATTCTTATATTTGGTCTCTACACATTGCTCCAGAGTTCTTGTGTATTCTGCTCATCATTGCTTTTTTTTTTTAATACTGTCTGACTGTTCAAGTCTGGCCCCTTTGTCTTCCAGCTCTGAGGTTCTGTCTTCACTATGGTCTACTCTATTAGAGAGACTTTCAATTGAACATTTTATTTGATTTGTTGTCTTTCGTTTCCAAGATTTCTGTTTGATTTATTTTCAATGCTTCTACCTCCTTATTGAATTTTTCATTCATATTCTGAGCTGACTTCCTTAATTCATTCAGTTGTTTTTCTGTGTTCTGCTGCGCCCCCTCCCCTGACTCAGGCAAAGGCAAGGCCCTACTGAGGTGGATGGCGCAAGGCGTCCATCCTCTGGAGGAGTGCAGCATGTTTCTGGGAATGGGCTGGTTTGTTTTTGTATTCCTGTTAATAAGTATTGTTTCGACTTCTCATATGACCATTAAGTATGAAGGAAAAAAAACATGACTTTCCTAATTAATGCAACTACTTCTAAAGAATAAATCTGTTTGCTCTAAATGCAATGATTCAGCTGTGGAATGTAAATTGTTAATGTTTAATGAGAAACCCCTTATAGGAAAAACAGTCAAGGAAGTTTTTGAGAAATTAAATTAAAAATAGAGAGAAGGGCTAAGGATGTGGCTCAAGCGGTAGCGTGCTCGCCTGGCATGCGTGTGGCCCGGGTTCGATCCTGAGCACCACATACAAAAAAAGATGTCGTGTCTGCTGAAAACTAAAAATAAATAAATAAATAAATAAATATTAAAAAATATAGAGAAGAAAAATTAATATTAAGAAGGCAGATTAGTGCTTGGTACTGGGCAACTTGTTCTTGTTCCTGTGCACAATGGATTGGTGCTCTTACTCTTGTTTGATTAAAATTAGTAGCCTCTCTTTTCAAGTTAACCACTTGTCATAACCACTGTGCCAGTTCTAGTCAGTAAGTCAAGAAAGAATAGTCAAGATATAGGCCAATTGTCTGGGACATCTCTAACTATTATTAAAAGCTATCTAAGCGGAAACAGCTCAAAGCAAAAGGCGAACTGAAAGTAAAAATGTTTGCTTATGCATAAGCCAAGATACATTCTTCTTATCTAATTGTAGCCACATAAAATTTTGTTTCTTTGAATAATGATTCCTGTTTTGTAACCACAAAATACTGTGAGCCTGACAAAATGAAAAGTATATATGATTAACTCACAAGTAAAGAATAAGATTCAGCACCTTCACTCTTGTGTCTGTGTTGTTTCTTGGCTGCTTTTTGCCGACTCCTCATCTGAGACCCCCTGCCAGAGCTAGACTCCGATAGTGTTATCTTGGAATTCATTGATTATTTTTATAATTATTCTTTGGAATTTCTTATCTGATATTTAATCCACTTCAATATTTTGGGGGTCATTTGCTGGTGAATTATGACCTTTAGGAAGTATCCTGTTAGCTCACTTTTTTACATTTCTTGTATTCATGTGTTGGGTTTTATGCATTTGTTGAAAGGGACTTATCTTCCACTATTTTGTGCAGACCTTTGTAAAGCACAATCCTCACTTTGCCAAAGTGTCTTAGAGTAATCTGGATTGAGACTTCCCTACAGGTGTGGTATCCACTGGCTTTGTGTTATTTCTCTGTTTTTGCTATAGCAAAGCTCTCTGTAGGTGGAACCTGGTGGCCCAACCCTAGTGTTTCTACTTGGAAGCCTGGTCATTAGCTTGGGTTTTGTCTCTTTTATTCTATTAAAGTATAGCTGGAGATTAGGTGTCATTAATTTGAATGTTGAGCAAGGTGCACTATCTTTTGGCTGAGTCTAGTTTAGCAGCAGAGTCTTTACCCTGTAAACTTGTAGTGTCTCTGTAGCTTCCCAGCACTTCTCTCCTCTAGTTTTTTAGTGTATTTTTCTTTCTTGCTTCAGGCCTCCACTTTGCTTCCTCAATGACAGTAATGACAACCTTTTTGAGTATAAAAAATAACTGCATGGCACCATGATATGAGTGATAAAAAAAAATGTATGGACACATTCTCTGAAAGGAGAAAGGAAGTGACTTATGTTCTCTGTGGGAACAGGAAAGACTTCACAAAGGAGGATCCATCCAACTTAGTTACAAAGGTTAAACTAGAGTTTTCCAGGCAGAGAGAACAGCACTCCAGGTAAAGGGAGAAGAGACAAAAAGATATGGTTTAACACTTTCTGGCAAGGTGCAAAGTACTAAAACAAGGATGTGCAATATGCACAGCCCACAGAAATGTCCATGTGGCATTTCTTATTTCAGCTACCTTTTTTGCGGGAGTGTGGAGATGAACAAGTCTGATTTAAAGCGTGGCTGTAACTTTATCCTCTAAAATAATGATTGGATTGTTCAAAGCTTCAACTCTTTCTTTCTAGCCTTACTTAGGTTTGAAGACTCATCCTAACATATAATCTTGTCCTGAAAGTAACCTTATGGATGAGGTAAAGTACAGATATATTTCCTAGGAGAAGTCAAGGTACTGATCAGGTAGGATAGAATTGTCCAATGTCTTACAAACTAGAAACTCTGGGGTCGAGGAAGAGTCAAGGTTTTAAGGTCAATGGTATTTTCCTATTTAATTGACAGCAACACCCAGTCCCGGCTATTGCACATCACGAAGTGGCTATACGTCCATCATGGAGTATTTTTCACTTATTATGCAGAGTTACTACCTCCTGTGGTAACACAGTTACTAAAACACACCTCTTCCCAAGACAACTTGCTAGAACTATTGTCTGCATCAAAGGGTGACTTTATGCACTGTGACTTCAGTTGGGTCAGCCACCTAGGTTCTCTGTGTATTTTCAGATGGCCAGCCTTTAAGTGATTCTTTCACAAAAACAGAGTTGCCCCAGGTAGAACCTTTGTTTTACCACTGCACCCAATGGACTCTGTCTACATACGTTCTTTCCTTCCTGAACTATTTTGTCCTTTTTGACTATCTCAAGCCTCACATGAATCTATTCTAAATACTATAGAGTTCAGATTGGTGTTATCGTTGAATACACAATTTCATCTCCTGAGATTTTTTTGTATATAAATATGGCCTAAACTCTTGAGTCTGATGAAAGATTTTTTTTTTTTTTTGTATTTTGATGCACATGAAAATGCTTGATTTTAAGCAAGCCAGGCTCCCATCTTCATCCTGTGTTTCTCGAAGCACAGCATGCTCACCTGGTATGTTCTTCTTTCAGGTTGTTCTCCTTTAGTAGCCTCACTTCTTTTACTCTGATTAATAATCTTCAGAGTGAAGTGTGAGTGTAGTAGTTACTTTCATGTCTGAGCTCTCTCCATAGCAATGGGCTTTTGAAGTTTTTTTAATTATTTAACATTGTCATGGAGTAAAACTCATTTTGGAGTAAAGATACAGTCAATATGGTGGTTATTTAGTCCCATCCCCCACTTTTTAAAGATCGCCAAAAGATTTAAAGTTGTATCAGGTATATCCTCTAAGTGAGATGCCAAAGCTTTCAAAGAATATATGTTACATATATTTTCGAGATAGAGGTCTTACTATGTTGACAATGGCCTTAAACTCTTGGGCTCAAGTGCTCTTCCTGTCTCAGCTTCCCAAATTTTTGGGTCTACAATCATGCTCCACACCCAGTTTAGGATTTCTAAGAATCTTAAGATTGTATACTATAGCAGGTGTATACCATTGCATGCAGGCCAAGGTAGAGAACAGCTTATCTGAGGGAAAAAATATATGGGTATGGATTTTGTCTATTGAAGTGGATTATAACTTAATATATAAGAAACCTAGTAGTTTTAAAAGCAATCTTACTAGATTGAACTTTAAGTGATGGGAGTAGCATAAAATGTAAACAGGGTTTTGAACCTTTAAACTTTGGCCAGGAAATAGGTGGAAAAGATTATACATTTGGGAACATGGACCACTCACTGTCATGGAAAAGAAAGGTTGTTTCAGAGGGTGGAGCCAAAAGAAGAATTACTTCCAGGGAATAGGATTATTGGAGAAACAGATGACATGTGTCTAAATTACAGAATCTCTATGCACCAAGGACTACTATGTAACTCTTATTTTCTCTCTTTATGAATGAGAGATAGTTATCCTATCTCTGTCTCACCACTGTATGTTTGGTATAAGGAGGGCACACAACTTATCTCCTTAATATGCAGATCTTTAGATTGAGAAGTGTCATACTTGAGAAAACTCATTAAAGGAGCCTAAATTCTACCTGGACCTTATTTAAATGATAGGATCCTGGTGTTCTGATGCAGTAACAGTCTGGAGTTCTGGAGAGGCAGTAAGTATATCTTACATGTGGGATAAACGATTGATGAATATAGGGTGAACTGTTGTAGATTTTAAATGGACAAAAGGTCTTTGACACTTTTTCCCTTAATAGGTAGAGTCTATAGCTCTCCATCTCTTGAATTTAGATAGGCTCTGAGTTTTTTCACCGATAAAATATATGGCACTACCCATACATTTACATTGGGATTGAGATTTCAACATAGAAATGTGGTGTGGAGGAAGTAAAATTCAGTCCATAACAGTGACCTCTGTGAAGAGTATTAGAAACAATACCCTTTTTATGATTGTCATATTCCTTACTTCAATTAACTACCTTCTCCCAAAATCACTTTTTTTTTTTTGCTTTAATCGTTTGTCTTTGGAAGAAATTAAAACAGGATAGCATTTTTTATATTTACCCACTTATTTGCTATATTTAGGATTCACAAATTTTTAGTGAGCCAAGTTTGCATCAGGTGCTTTATGTCCTTGTCTGAGGAACTTCATTTAATATTGCTTGCAGTTCAGATCTTCTGGAAACAGAATGTTTTAGCTTCTTTTGTCTGGAAAGAGCTTTATTTTGCCTCATTTTCAAAGGATACTTTTGCAGAATATAGATTTTTGTTTGACAGTTTTTTCATAACTGGTGTTTCCTCCTGCCCCCCCCCAGGCAGTGCCTTCCCCTGCCCCTCTGGCTGCATTTAAGCTTTTCTCATTTTTTTTAAACACTGATTTTCAGCAACTTGATTATGATATGCCTTGGTCGTGATGTATGTATTAGGGGTTTTGAGCTTCTTGTATTTCCAGGTTTTTAGTTTTCATCACATTTTGAAAATTGTAAGCTTCACCTGTTTTTTCTTCCCCTTCTTACTCTTCTGCAATTCAAACTATATGACTCATACCACTAGATATTATAGCACCATTAACAGATCAATGTTACTTTGTGTTGTATTTTTTCCTCTAAACTTTGCCTCTTTGCTTATCTTGCATAGCTTCAGTTGCCATGTCTTTACATTCTCTGATCTTGTCTTCAAGAATGCCTAAGTTAGTATTTACCATATCCGCAAACTTTTAATTTCATATATTTTCAGCTCTATAAATTCAATATACAGTTGCACCTCAACTTGATAAGTTTAAATTCTACTGTACCCATCTTATGTTGAAAATACCATAAATCAAAAACACATTAAATGGGCTGTGGCTGTGGCTGTGGCTCAGCAGTAGCACACTTGCCTGGCATATGTGAGGCACAGGGTTCGATTCTCAGCATCACATATAAATACATAAATAAAATAAAGGTCTATCAACAACTAAAAAAGAGCATATTAAATACATGTCTCCTACTGAATATCATAGCTTAACTCAGCCTTCCTGAAACATGCTTCAGGACACTTTGATTAGCTTACAACTGGGAATCTTGAGGGAGTAATGTGTCACATATCATTAGACTGGGAAAAGATCAAGTTCACATTTCAAAGCATGGTTTCTACTGAATACATATTTTAAAGAGGAAAACTTACAAGTTGAATCATGATAAGTCTGGGACTGCCCATAGTTTTTTTTTTTTTTTTTTTTTAGCATCTCCTTTTACTGTTTTTCCCCCTTTAGTTCCTCTATAATAATTACTGTTTTAAGTACCACACCAATTAATTCAATTATGCCTGTCATTATTGAGTCTGTTTCTTTTGACTGATATTCCTCTGAGTATGAGTGACATTTTCTGTGTTCTCATGTCTAGTTGTTTTCTAGTGCTAGATATTGTCAAAAGCAATTTCAAAAATCAGCAGAGCAAATTCCATTCAGTTTCAAGGCCTGAGCATAATCCTGGCTCAAAGTTATGCTTTCCTCACTTGTAGCTCTTGGGTTTTATCTAGAGATCTGCCCTTCAATAAACAGTTTTTTTTTCTTTTTCTATACCTGTCACTTTCTTTACAATATTTCAAAGTTTTTTTTCTCCTTCTTATCCTCTTTCTTCAATATATACTTCTAGTATATCTATTCTCCCTTGGGCCTGTTATAATTATGTTAATTTAAGAGATGTTTACCTGTTTCAGTGTCATTCCTGAATTCATGCAGGTCCTGTTATACATCTTCCAACTGTCCATTCCTACAAATTTTTAAATTTCCAATTCCTGTCTTTCATTAATGCAGTTGCTAGTTTCACTAATATTAATCCAAGTTGGAATGCACTGAGTTACCATTTTCCTATTTCATTACTTTATTTATGGAGTGGCTCTACATGTTTAAAAAAATTTGTATAGAGATGTATATTTGTATAATAAATGTATATTTGTATGTTTGTATAGTAAATTTGTATAGAGATGAATCCCCACCACCACAGTGCAAACCCTATACATGTAATCACAGTAGCATGTATTCCTATACACAAGAAGATGATTTGGGGGCATGTTACTGATTTTTAGTTCAGGAGCACAATGTTTTATTTGTAATATAAAGATCAAATTATTTATTTATTTTTTAAAAAGTACCTTTGAAGGGATAATTGTCTCTTTTGGGTTTGACTTGATAAATAGGGCCCTTATTTATATTCACTTGTTTTTCCCCTTTATCAATAAGCCTCTAAGGAACATTATCTCTTCCTTTGATGCTTCCCTTTTTCTCTGAGCTAATTTCTCAACTTTCATGTATAAAGATGTAAAATTCCCAAGCCCTTCTTTTTTGTTTTTAAAATACTTTTTAGTTGTAGATGATTACACAGTATCTTTATTTATTCATTTTTTAAATATTTATTTTTTTAGTTTTAGGTGGACACAATATCTTTATTTTACATCTATATGGTGCTGAGGATTGAACCCAGTGCCTTGTGCATGCTCGGTGAGCTCTCTACCACTGATCCACAACTCCAGGCCCTATTTATTTTTTATTACGTGGTGCTGAGGATCAAACCCAGTGCCTCACACATGCAAGGCAAGCTCTCTACCACTAAGCCCCAGCCCCAGCCTCTTTTTAAAAATATATATATTTTTTAGTTGTTGATGGGCCTTTATTTTATTTATTTATATGCAGTGTTGAGAATCAAACCCAGTGTCTCACATGTGCTAGGCAAGTGCTCTCCCACTGAGCTACAACTCCAGCCCCCAAGTCCTTATTTTCTATAGTAGCCAGAGTTATGACCTCTTCTGTTTCACCATTCAAAATGAGACCCTCTGCTGAATTCAAGTCCATATTGTATCACTACAGTAGAACCTGTCAGCACTACTGTGTATCCCACTTCCAAACAATCTTTTTCTTTTGAAGTTGAGGTTTGGGGGTTATAGATCTTTATTTCCTAAATATGTGCAATTTAGGGCTTATTGCATTCTCTGTCAACTAATATGCTTAGAAATGGTCTTTGAATAATTCTTTCTGAGGGTAGTGATGTGTAAAATATCTGAAATTTAGGTGGCTCTCTTTATTCTGCAAGAATCTTAAGACTTGAATATAAGATTCAGAGCAATGGTAAATGATTGTGCAATTATGTACCACACATAGTAAAATGGAATGGAATGTGTGGGCTAAAATCTAGCTCTAAATTCCCTTGCTAAGCTGTGCTCTATGGTGGAACTTATTCTCAAAAGAGGTACCTCATTTGTAGAGCTCTACCACCTACACATGAAGTTTTCTCTAGGGTAAATATTGGAGCATTTTATTCCCATCAATTTATTCCCATCAAGGTTCTCATTAGGAGAGTCCTTATGGAGTCTTTAAAAATATTGTAATTATATAAGTTATCTTCATGTCTGAATGACCATAATAACTTGGTGCATTTTCTGGAAAACAGACTAAAACAAAAATACACAGAACTAGATGCTATTTTAAGAATTATCTTTCTTAGCTGGGCACAGTGGTGCATGTCTTAATCCCAGCAATTCAGGAAGCTGAGGCAAGAGGATCAACAGTTTGATGGCAACCTAGTAAGACATCTCAAAATATAAAAATGGGCTGGGGATGTAGCTCAGTAGTAGAACATCCATGAGTTCAGTTCCAAGTTCTGAAAAAAAAATTATTTTTCCTCATGTACAGAATAAACTGAAAATGAGGTATGGCTTCAAAAAGAAAATATCTTTAGATTACAAACAATTAAAAAGTAATATTTAGCACATGTCCAGGGCCAATACAATACACTAGTTGAGTATTGTTACATAGGTCATTGAATAGACCTATACATTGAATAGACAATCATTTCATTTCTTCCTTTGTACAAGAGATTGAACCCAAGGGCACTTAACCAATGACCCATATCCCCAGCCCATTTTATTTTTTATCTTGAGCCAGGATCTCACTAAGTTGCTTAGGGCTTTGCTAACTTGCTGAGGCTGGCTTTGAACTTTCGATTCTCCTGCTTCAGTCTCTGGAGCCACTGGGATTACAGGAATTCGCCACCACACCCTGCTGACAATCATTTCTATGACTCATTTGTATTTGCAGCGGGAGAACTTAAAGTGTTTTTGTTTGAAAGTAAAACCCCCCTGCAATGCTCTAACTCAGCATCCAGCTCACTGAATTACACATCAAAACATAGTAGAGAAAACCAAGCAGAAAATGATGTCTTGAAGAGTTCAAAGGTAAGATTTTGCTTTGAAAATAGGTGTTGAAATCTATATTTCTAAAAGACTAACCAACACATTTACAGAATTTATGATCAATTTTTTACAATTACTCAAGAGCAATATTTTTTTAACCTTTCAGCTTAAATTCAAGCATTGAACATATTTCAACAATCCAAAAGTGTTTCTGATCCAAGACCATTTTAGTCAACTGAACAGTTTCCAAAGTCATTAAATTCTATTTGATATAAAAAATAGGTTTTTTCCCCTAACATATACTCACAAACTGTCTTTGGTGTTGCTTTACTGAGACAGGCTAAACGGAATTTAGAAATATGTTCCCTCCATCACTTGTTAAAAATATTGTATTTGGGGAGCTGGGGATGTGGCTTAAGCGGTAGGGCACTCGACTGGCATGCGTGCGGCCCCTGTTCGATCCTCAGCACCACATACAAAGAAAGATGTTGTGTCGGCCGAAAACTAAAAAAAATATAAATATTAAAAATTCTCTTAAAAAATGTATTTTGGCCTGGGATGGTGGGACACATCTGTAATCCCAGCGGCTCTGGAGGCTGAGGCAGGAGGATTAGGAATTAAAAGCTGGTCTCACCAACGGTGAGACACTCAGCAACTCAGTGAGACCCTTTCCTAAATAAAATACAAAATAGGACTGAGGATGTTGCTTAATGGTTAAGCATCCCTGGGTTCAATCCCCAGTACTAGAAAAAACACAAAACAACACAAAAATAAGTGTTGTATTTTTCCAGACACATTTCTCTGTTCAACATAAATATACACCAAAAATCCCCTAAAATTATGGGATGTTACAGCTTTTACTTTGTGCTGTAATCTATTTTTTCTTACCAAACTTTTCTCAGGTCATTTAGTGTTGAGACAATATTCCATTATATGGATGTACCACAATTTATTCAATCATTTACCTACAGGTAATCATTTAGTTTATATGTAGTTTTCCCTCAGATGTTTCAATAAATATCTGTGTATATAATTTTGTGAATGAGTGCTTTTTTATAGTATAATTTCTCAAAAGAAGGCTGTCCACTGACAGATGTGTATTCAATTTTAATACACATCCATGCAATTTTGCACCACTTTGTAGTTCTGCCAGCAGTATTGAGTGTGCCCATTTCCCTGCATCTTCACCAAAATGAATGCTGTCATTGTTAGGACCTTATACCAGTGTAATGAAAAACGGTATTACAGGCATACTTAAGATAAACCGCAGGTTTGGCTCCAGATCACAAAAGAGCCAGTCACATGAATGTTTTGGTTTCCCTATGCCTATAAGTTATGTTTATACTATAACAGGGTCTATTAATTGTATAGTAGCATTGTATAAAAATGCATGAATCTTAAAACATTTCCAAAATCTCAAAGTGTTAATAATTACCTGCTTCTTCAGTGAGTTGTAATTTTTTCACTGATAGAGTCTTGCCTTGAAGTCAATGGCTACTGACTGATCACAGTAGCAGCTACTGTAGGCTAAGGTAGCTGTAGGAATTTTAGACTAAGTTGCTTAAGGCCTTGCTAAGTTGCTGAAGCTGGCTTTGAACTTGCAACACTATTGCCTCAGCCTCCTGAGATATTGGGATTAAAGGCAAGAGCTACCGTATCTGACAGGAATTTCTAAAGACAAAAATAAATTTTTCTGTGTCAATTAACTCTTTCTTTCATGAGTGATTTCTGTTACATGTGATGCTGTTTGATAGTATTTTATCCACACTAGAACCTGGGGGTCAAAATCAGAGTCAATCCTCTCAGACCCTGCCACTGGCTCCATTAACTCAATTTGTATAATATTCAAATCCATTTTTATTTCATCAATGTTCATAGCATTTTCACCAGAATTGGATTCCACCTCAGGAAACCACTTTCCTCTTCTATAAGCAGCAACTTTTCATCTGTTAAATTTTACTATGAGACTGCAGCAATTCACCTACCTTTTTTTTTTTTTTTCCGGCTTCACTTCTAATTCTCTTGCTATTATTACTATACCTACAGTTACTTCCTCCACTGAAGTCTTGAAACACTGTCATTCATGAGGGTTGGAATCCATTTCTAAACTCCTATTGATGTTGACATTTGACCTCTTATCACAAATATTCTAATGACATCTAAAATGGTGAAGACTTCCTAGAAGATTCCCAATTTACTTTGCCCAGTCCAAATCCATCAGAGGAATCACTACCTACGGAGGCTATAGTCTTACAAATGTGTTTTATAAAATAATAAGCCTTAAAAGTCAAAACTACTCCTTGATCCATGGCCACAGAATTAATATAGTGTTAGCAGGCATGAAAACAACATTAAAGCATTATACAACTCTGTCAGAGCTCCTAGGTAATTAGGTGCATAGTAGCAACATTTTGAAAAGACTTTTTTTTTTCAGACCAGTAAATCTCAACAATGGGATTAATATATTCAGTAAATCATATTGTAAGTAGATGAGCTGTAGGCAGGCTTCCTTGTACCATTTATAGAGCATAGGCAGAGTAGATTTGGTATAATTTTTAAGGGTTCCATCTAGGATTTTCAGAATAGTAAATGAGCGCTGGCTTAAATTTAAAGCCACCAGTTGCATTATTCTTTAACAGGAAAATCAGGATGGGCTTTGAAGACAAGCATTTGATTTCTCCTCTCTTGCTTTCAAAGTTCTAGATGAAATCTTTTTTTCCAATATAAGGCTGTTTTATCAACACTGCAAATCTGTTTAGTGAAGCCACCTTCATCAATCTTGGCAAAATGTTTTGGATAACTTGCTGCGGTTTCTATTATCAGCATTTGTTGCTTTGCTTTGCTTTGCACTTTGCTAGAGATGGCTTCCTTAAAGTTCACAGAGCAACCCTTGCTGGTTTCAAACTTTTCTTTTGCAGCTTTCTCAACTCTCTGAGCCTTCATAAAATTGAAGTCTGGGCCTTGTTCTAGATTAGATTTTGGTTTAGAGGAATGCTGTGGCTGGTTTGATCTTCTATTCAGAAAAACAACTTTCTCTGTATCAGTAATAAGGCTGTTTCACTTTCTTAAAATTCATGCGTTCACTGGAGTAGCACTTTTTATTTCCTTCACGAGGTTTTCTTCTGCATTCACAACTTGGATGTTTGGCACAAGTAGCCTAGCTGTTGGGTTAGCTCCACTTTTTTTTTTTATGCTTTCTTCAATAAGTTTAATAACTTCTAGCTTTTGACTTAAAGGAAAAGGTGAGTGACTGTTCCTTTAACACTAAAAAGGCCACATCATGTTTACTTACTGACCTAATACTCTTGTGGCTGAGTGAACAGAGAGGCCTGAAGACAAGGAGAGAGACAAGGGAATAGAGTTGGTAGAACATCAGAAGAAATGCATTTGTTGATTAAGTTTGCAGTCTTATATGCGTGTAGTTTGCAGTGTACCAAAACAATTATAATATTAACATCAAAGATTACTAATCACCATGATATAATAAAAAGCACGAAATATTACAAAATTACTAAAATGTGAGAGATGAATTGAACACAATTAGAAAAATGACCTCAATAATTTTGCTCAATGCACGCTTAACACAAAACTTTAGTTTGTAAAAATTTTTGCACACTATTTGCAAAGTGCAATAAAGTAATATATGCCTTTTCATTGTTGCTTTTTCCCCCTAACATTCTATTAACCACTAATGAGAATAAACACATTTTATGACTGTTAATTGTTTTCAATGTCCTGTTTGGGGAATACTTACAGTTTGACCCTTCTCCAAAAAATTCGAGTTACTTTGTATATAGGACCACTGACATTTCCTATCTAAAATATTACTTCTGGTCCACTTTTCTTTTGACTATGATCTCCTGTCATATGACATTTTTATGTTTAGTAAAACATGTCCGCCTGGGTTTATAATCCTGTTAAAACATCATTCCTGCCCTAAGTTTGTATAAGGCTTCTCTTTTAATATGTAGCTTTGTATCATTTCAGTTGCTGAGAACAATTTGAGAAATTTCTGCAAACTTTCTTTTATTAAGAAAAAAAATATTTTAAAAAAGTGGGTGGCCAAAATGGAGGATGAAGGTGACTATCTCATGGTGCTAGATAAGAAAAGTCCTACCTTCCAGAAAATGAGACTTGCAGTATTGTGAAATGTTAGAACCAAATTCTCATAAAACAGAATTAAACAATGTATTTTGAGTTCTCATTTCACATATACGGATAATAAAATTTTACATATACATATGTCCCTTTTAACTATTTTTATTCCCATAGTTTTCTTTCCTCCTTCTTCTTTTCTTCTTTTTTTTTCCTTTTTCATACTGCAGTTTGAACACAGGGCCTTATACATTCAAGGTAACTGTTCTACCCCAGCCCTCCCATCTTTCTTGATAAATGCTTTACTATTAGATGAAAACGATTGTAGAAAAGGAAGAACAGGGTATTTGAGAAGGTTATTCAATCCTCCCTACATTAATCACATGTAAATATATAAATCCTCCATTTAAAAATGTCACATATTTAAAGTCAACTAAATTGGCACAAATATTACTTAAAACAATAGCATGCCAAAAGAGTCACTGCATGATTGTTTATTTAAAATATTATGACTCTGGTTATAAATACATATGGGCTTACATAATTTATGGTTATTCATATAAACCCTCAATTAAAATACTATTAATAGTTCATCCCCAATGCCTTTTGTTCTAATAAGCACAATAGTAAATTTTCTATCTCACTGAAAGTGTTTATAGCCTTTTGAATCTTGATTTGTGAAGAAATGACTGAAAAATAACTTATGCTTATCTACACCAAACAATAATATTGTTTTCAATGGTTGTCACAGATTTCTCCATGGCAAAATAGTAATATATTGTTATTGCACAATTTATAGGAACAGGTTTATAAACTCTCGCTACATAATAACAGTGTTTCACTGCAACTTGCTCAATACATTTAAAATTATGAAATACAATTTACAAAATCTTTAACAATATACTTTTATGATAAAAGTATCCTGAGGATATTACAAAATTCATTTTACCAGCCCTTCATTTCTTTGCTTTGACTGTTTAATTTCCAAGATAATAGTTGTCCATATCTCCTTACATAAAAATGCTCTTAATTTATAGTTCCTACTGAACAAAATAAATTTAAGCTAAATATTATACAGTTGTTCCTTAAACACTTAGTCCCCTTTGCCTCCTGTCTCATTGGTTAAAATCAAGTATTTATCAAGTTTTCTATAATTCTGAGTCAAAAAAAGGTATAGCATGAAACAAATAGGATTAGCATACATAAGTATAGTGCATTTTAAATATTTTGGTCATATCTTATAATAAAATAATGTATTTTGGCAAAAATAATAAAATAATAAGGTTTAGTTTATTTTCTATTAATGGTAGGTCTGGAGGGTATTTTACATTTGTAAATACTAATTTGACTCTTTTCACATTTATTTCTAAAAACACTGCTATAAGGTTTTCAGAATATTAAGATTAAAAAGCACCTAAAAATCAGAAATAAAGATAAAATTTAAGTAAAATTTCTGTAGATACTCAAATATCTTCTGACAAAATGATAAACTTTTAAGTGTTTTACATGTGCCAACACAGAATCTTTATTGCCTGCTAAGACTTACTTGACTCTATGTAATCTTTAAAATAATCTTAGAAGTCATCTGGAAATTTATGTGAAAATTAGAATGGAATTCAAAAATTTTCTTAAATGAAGAAAACAGTTGCAAAAAAAGTTATTATTCTGGTGGCAGTAGTTGTTATGGCACAAAACACATGAAAATATATGTAGTTTTTTCTTATATACATACAAATGAAGTTCAACTAAGATGTGTAAGATATATACACATATATATATACACACATATACATACACACAAATACATCTACATACACACAATTTGGGCTTTAGAGGGGAAATTGATGAAAACTTAACATATGAGCCATTTGACTTATTTATCATTTATGTTCCAATGACAGTTTTAAGAGATGTTATTGAGTTCTTACTCAAATATCAACCTATCATTAAGAGGAAAAGAGTCTGAGATGCATATGTCTGATAAAGGAAGTAAGAGTGTGGTGGATTAAGTGATGAGTTATTATGTGCAACTGCCATTACTTAAACGGTATTTTTACTCTCAGTTCATGCAGAAAGATCTGCAGAAGAGTTTATCAACAATAAGAAAACAAAACTCCTTTAACTCTATGACATACTCACTACACCATACTATAAATATGTATTATTATAACATTACTTACACATTCTACTTTAGGCAATATAATCTAATTCTGAATGATTCTGTTAATTTTTAAGGCATCAGTGCATCAAGGGCAAAGCTCCATAAAAGGAACATTAAAATAATAAAGCAATAGCTTATTTGTGGTATAGAGAATGATTACTGTACATGACATCTATTGGTAACTTCCACCAAACAGGTAATAAATTATACATCTTTTTTGTAAAAATATTACAGCATAAATTTCACATCATTTTTTAACACTTCATTTAAAGGGCTAAATTGATCTGGCAATATCCTCATTTTCATTGTTCCATCAGCTCCACAAGAGAAAATGTGATTTCCTGGTCCTGTCTCAATTTGCATCACTCCGGTTCCAATATTTCTAAAAATGGACTGCCGAGCATGTTCATTGATAAAGGTGTGGAGAAGACTGAAAGTAGAAAGACTCCAAATCTGAAAAACATTATGAACAAAATGAAAAAACCTAATTATATGAAGGTTAAGTGTACAATGCCACAGAAACTTTTAGTATTACAGAGACTAAAATATAAAAATTTTCGATTTCTTAGCCGAGCTTTTGCTCTCTAGATGTATAGTGGAATACTCCTGTTTTTGTACTACTGAGTACCTAGCTATCAGAATCCTGAAAAGAGGAAAACACCTAGAGGCTCTCCATCCTGGTAAAGCTATGCTTTAACTACAAGACAAACATCAGCTCTTAAAACTTCAGAATACTTACTTAGATTTTCTATTTTCAGCCCATATCAAAATAAATGTGTTTATTTCTAAAGCAAATTGTAAGTATCAGGGCTGGAGTTGTGGCTCAGTGGCAGAGCGCTTGCCTCGCAATGTAAAGCACTGGTTTCAATCCTCAGTACATGTAAAAATAAATAAACAAAATAAAGATATGTGTCCATGTGCAACTAAAAAAATTTTTTTAAAATTATAAGTATCTTCATTTATGTGAATTACTTATATGTTTTAGAAGATCTATGTTATTTATTATTTTTACTTTTTTTTTTTTTTTGATACTGGCGATTGAACTCAGGGGTACTCAACCACTAAGCCACATCCCCAGCCCTATTTTGTATTTTATTTAGAGACAGGGTCTGGCTGAGTTGCTTAGTGCCTCGATTTTGCCAAGGCTGGCTTTGAATTCGTGATCCTCCTGCTGTAGCCTCCCAAGCTGTAGAACATCGATTTTAGATTTAGAAAACTAATTTATTTCCTGATTTTATTGTCATCATTAGAAAAAAAAAACTTTCAGAAATGTGTTAATTCATACTACTCTGTACATGAATTTATTAAATTATGGTTTCTGAATGCAATTTATATTTTTTATTTTTTACTTTGATTCTAAGAAAAACCTTTTCAAATTTCTATAGTTCTATTTTTTTTCTAGCTGAGAATTATGAAAACTACCAGTTTTAATAATTAGAAGTCCATCTTATTGCACTAAATATGCTAATTGCTTAATGAATTCTAAAATATCAGATCCCTGGCGTAGGGTTGCTGACCACTTATTTTACATGGAGACTAGTCTAAACTGATTTATCCATTTCCAAATGGGGCCACACAACCCTCCAAAAAACCCCAGTAAGTATGCACTTTCCTGAACCTTGGACTTCACAACTGAGTATTTCTGCAATTTGTACCTTTAATAAATCTCCTTAACATTTTTAACAAGGCTGCTTAAACATTTTAAACAACTTAAGTTTGAAAGGACAACTAGGCACAGGGCTTATCCAGGTACATTCAGAATTCTTCACTCAGGCACTGAGTGGTTGGATACTTTTATTATATTAAAAAAATGGGACAAATGTGGGATAAAAGAAAATGTCAGTATATTACTCAGTACATGAAAATTGAATCCAGTAAATTAAACAACTCAAGAATATAGAGGCAAGACTAGTTCTAATGTCTGAGATGTTTATACTTGTAGAGAAGTTACTTCTTAAGCATGAGTTAAGCATATTTTAAGGCAATAAAAAAATTTCAAATGTAATTTATCAAAGGATTTCTTAAAAAGTAATTAGCACTGTTGAAATAATACTACTATTACTTAAGACTGGTATTGTCAAAGTGATTAAAGACCTAAGATTTCTTAAATTTTTTTTTCATTTTGTAGATATTGTGGTATCAATCATGTTTACCTTTATATTGCCTTCTGCAGATCCCGTAACGAAGTACTCTTCAGTTGGATCAATAGCAATGGCTTTAACAGGGGAATCATGGCTCTGAAAAAGTTGCCTTTGTTGTCGTTGGTGAAGGTCAAATACACATGTGAAACCTTTTCTGCCACCTGATATTAGTAGTTGATGTTTAGGAGCATATGCTAAAACTGTGGCTCCACTATCATGGCAGGTAAAAGCTGAAAGATAAAAGAAAAATGTTAAAACCCATTTAATAATATGGCTAAGATGGCATAAGACCAGATTTGCTTTCTTGCCTTAAACACTTTAAAAGCCAAATGAAATATAAGGAAAAGAAATGACTTGAGAGATTGGACATCATTGGGCATTCCCATCTCTGAAAGATGGGAAACAAACCATACAACTGCCCCAGCTTATTTCCTAGAGAAAGTTTTCTGGCCATGGCACAATGAGAGGGAACCTATGTTGATCTGATCTAACCAGTCATAGTGGATGAATAGTACTCTATTATATAAAGTTTCCTCATGGACATCCAATTGGAAAAATTGTCTCCAATTCTCACCTATTATATAAGGAAAGCTGCTAAAAAGTTAATGTACAAGCTTTTTATAGATATGCATTGTCATTTCTCTTGGGTATATATATGCAACAGTATCCACAGCTGGGACATGTTAGGTATTTAACTTTATTATAAACTGCCAGTTTTCCAAAGTGGTTGTTTCATTATATACTTCTATCAGCAACATACTCGTAGAAAAGTTACTAGTTTTTCTGCCTCCTTGTCAACACTTAATATTCTCAAGTTAGTTAATTTTGGCCATTTGAGTATAGAGTGGCGCCTTATAGCAAATTCAGCATGCATTTCCTTGATGATTATTTATGATGATCACCTTTTTGTATATTTATTTGCCATTCAGCATTTCTGTATTCAGCATTTCTCTGAAAACATCTCAACATTCAATTGTTCTAGCACTACTTGTTGAAAGAATTATTCTTTTTTCATTAAGTTGCCTTTCTGCTTTCATCAAAGTTCTGTCTACTGTGTATGTATGTCTGTTCCATGATCTAAGTAACTATTTAATTTTTTTTTTTAGTTGTTAATAGACATTTATTTTATATACTGTGCTGAGAATTGAACAAAGGGCCTCACACATGTTAGGTAAGTATTCTGCTACCAAGCTACAACCCCAGCCCTAAGAAACTATTTTTACAGCAACTAACTTTAGTATTTTGACCTTGTATTCTTGCTACATTCCCACATTAGTTCTAGAAGTTTCTTTTATAGACTGAGATTTTCTACAGAATCATGACATCTATAAATAAAGACAATTTTATTTTTCCCTTCCAATCTACATACTTTTTATTTCCTTTTCTTGTGTTACTGTTCAGACTTCCTGTACAATGCTGAATAGGAGTGGTGAGAGGGGACATAATACTAGGTATAATTGATGTTCATAATAATGACCTATGGCTAGGTCCTTCAAAATAAGGACAAATGCTTTTTATATTTTCTGTATCCTACTGTTCTGCATCAAGGTATCAGGTAGAGTTAATTATGTATATCTTTTTGTTTTCAAACCCTGATATCATGAGCAAAATAAACCTTAAAAGTTGTAAAACACATGATCTAGCTCAGTTGGTAGAGTGTTTGCCTTGCATGCAAAAGGCCTTGGGTTCAAAACCCAGCATCACAAAACAAACAAACAAACAAATAACAACAACAACAACAACAAAAAAACCCAAAACCCCCCACAACTAAAAAACTTACCATGGACTAAACTATTGGCAGGTGCTACGAGAGTATCCCACAAACATATGTTTCTGGAAAAAAAAAAGATTACTTTTTGAGTGACACAGAAAGTTAACAGAATAAAAAATAAGTATATCTCATGTAAATGAAATAACATATGACTCTCTCAAAGAATGTTCTTAAATTTATAAAAGTATCAAACACAAACCAACAAGTTTACATAATCGTTTTACAAAAAAACTAAAAACTATCATTTTATAAAGCTGCGTAACTTTAGCTTAACAGGTAGTTACATTAATATCAAATAAAGGGTGAATATAGAAACTACTTTGATTATCAGGTGAAATAACATAAACAAAAAGCAAAAAGACACTGAACTTTCTTGAACACAAAGAAAAATTTCTGATATAAAGAGGCATCAATATATGTAAGGAATTTCTATGGAAGATAGGCTGAAGACTCTACAGTCCTAAAAACCAGTTTCTAGTGAAAACTGAGGCCTTTCAGATAAATGTAAAAAGCTCAGTAACCTCAGTGTGCCTTGACCTCAGAATTCAGTTGTTCTAGGTGAAAAGGAGAGAATTTAGCTTTTTGCAGAGGCGGGGTGAAGGGAAGTGGGCTGCTATGGATTAGATATTAGAAAACTGAGTCTTTTTGAGTCCTATTTTCTTGTTGTGAAAGTCATATCTATCTACCAAATAAGACCATGGTGGATTAACTAAGTTAACTAAATGACATGACCAATAAATAATGAGTCTATTTTTGTCTCAAGCTTTTTAAATCCATAGGAAATAATACAAAGTACATC
The DNA here is from genome assembly GCF_045843805.1 of Urocitellus parryii. NCBI lineage: Eukaryota > Metazoa > Chordata > Mammalia > Rodentia > Sciuridae > Urocitellus > Urocitellus parryii. Next base: position 118,137,725 of record NC_135531.1, read on the forward strand.
CTACTAATAACCAAATTATTTTCTCCCTAACTTTAAAAGTAGGACATTAAAAATGTTTTAAGTAATAGTCTTTTTAATGAAAAAAATACCTAAAGGCATAATTATTCTTGAGGCACAAGGACATAGAGCAATAAAAAAATCAGCTATACATATACAATTCAGTTTCAGCTATCATCTCTTACCGATTATCAGTTGAAAGACCAGCTGTGGCTATCAGAGAAGAGGAACTAACGAAGACAAAATCATTGGCTGTTTTGTTATGACACTGCCAAGTCTGGAATGGTTATAAACAATAAATGTTACTGTTGTCACTAAAAATTTCATAACCAGGTAGATGTATTATTCAAAAAGTGATCATGTAGTTTATGGCTTTCTTAAATCTTTTTTTTTATCCTCTGAACTTTAGAAAGTTGTAAAAGTAGCCCAGAGAACTTTCACATATCCTTCTCTCAGATTCAGCAATTTTTAACATTTTATCACATTTGTTTCTTATCTATCTATCTATCTATTTCTCTCTCTTTTTGGTGCTGGAGATCAAACCCAGGATTTTGTGCATGGCAAGTAAGTGTTCCACTACTGAGCTACACCTTCTAGACCTTCTACTCTTTCACAGATGCAGATACAGACACATGCACACTTTTCCTGCACCATTTAACTAGACTGTTATGTCATGATACTTTATGAAGCCCTTCACTTTTCTCTTTTCCTGTGGTGCTAATGATTGAACCCAGTACATCATGCATGTTAGGCAAACACTCTAGCACTGAGCTACACTGTAAACCCAAGCCCTTCACTTTTGTTTGACCAAAACTTCAAAGGTAAACATAAGGATGTTAAACTTTAAATATTTCCTCTGGTATATTTAGTGAATTTTTCTGTCTTAGGAAAAGATAGAAACCAGAATTTTAGATTAGCTTTGAATTAACTTTTGTTAACCTGACATCACATATTTTTCAGAAATATTTAAACTTATAAAAAATTGTTCAAATCTATGAATAAAAATTACTAAATCACCAAAATTAGAAAATTTACAGTAGTTCTCAATATTCCATCAAGTAATAACTTGATAAATTATAAAAGTTTAATCAATTAAAAAAGGAAAGGCAGACTCTTTAAGGACCAAAATTTAAATCTGTTGGCTTAGTAAAAACATAAAGAAAACAAACAAACAAAACTAAAGTTCTTTTAATGTATCCTAACCAACTGTCACTTGCTTACTTTCACTTAATATTGTATTCTAGCACTTAACCTTGAATGAATTACTGGAATCATAACTATATTCTTAACTTCTTCCAGATACGTATTGTTTACTTCTGTAAAGGGCTTTACTGAAGAATGTATTAAATATTAATACAGTGTTCTTTGAAGCCACAGAAGGTTAAGTCTACATAGCACTGAATAGAGATACCTCAATATTTCATTTAAAAAGAGACAGACAAATGGGCCATGGGTTTAGCTCAGTGGCAGAGCACTAGTCTAGCATGTATGAGGCATGTGTTTATTCCCCAGAACACACCACACACACACACACAAAAAACCACACACACACACACACACACGAAAAAAAAAAAAAAGGAGGGGAGATAGAAAAACAGGTTACAATATAATCTTTCTACTTTGTTTGTGGAGAAGGACTGCAGGAAAAAATCAGATGCACTGATATGACAATCATTCCATGTAGGTATGAAATCTACTGCAGCTTAATGAGTTAGAAAAGGGCTCCAATAATATATACATTGCATGGGTCTCTGGAGGTACCATTTAGTTCTGTACATATTAACTTTCCAAATTACCAGAGACAAAGGATTTTTATGTTTCACAGAACAATTTAAACATAATACAAGGACAGGAGCCTATATAAAGTGACTGGGAGTACATAAAACTGCACAGATTTTACTTATTTCTTGAATATATCTTGTCTCAAATACATTCTTGGTTTCTTTAAAATAAAAATTCAAATTTATTATATAGGTAGGAAGTCTTGGCTTACCAGGTATGGCTTAGGCATGCTCCCAGTAACTGGACAACATTTCCAGTTTGTTTGATACAAACTTAAATATCCATCAGCATCAACTATTCCAAACTTGGAGAAAAAATATTTAAAAAATTTTAAATGTTTAATATAAAAGCACATATTTAAACTTATCTTAACTGTGACAGTCATACTTTTGCTTAAATATTAAACTGAAATATTGTTCAAAATTTTACTTCACCTATGCATGAATCTAGCTCAAAAACAACTTTTAGCTTCTGCTTAAAAAATATACCAGGGTAGACAAAAAGGAAACAAACACCAGATACCCCTTTAATTATAGTAATCTAAAGCATCACCTATATATTCTCTATAAATACTCCAAAAAAGTACATTACTACTAAACTTATATATGACCAAGTTTAAGTCATATGTACGAAAGAAAACATTTCTGAAAAGGAAAAAATAAGAACTTTCAGAAACATAAAACAAGGAAAACATGTTAAGAGTAGAAAGTGAAATAAGGATTGTCACATTAAAAGAATTCTACTACAGGAGCCTAGGAGTAATTATAATTAGGAAGACATTAACATAATTCAATAAAGGAGTATGTAAAGATCTTCCAGGATGAGTAAGACAGCTAAAATATTTTTTATTTAGATTGTAAAAATTGTCTATGCTTATGTAAAATATATAAGTAAAACACATGTTTATTTTGGACCCTTGTCCTCTCCTCCTTCCAGATCTAATACCTACTACAACCATTTGATGTTGTTTAAGATTTCTTTCTATGAATATTTAAACATTTACATACAGCATTTTTAAATAACAAATGGGATTGTAATATATAGTTCCACAGTTCCATTTTCATTTATTATATTTCCATGTCAAGACAAATCTAGCTCTGTGTTTTCCCCTTATAGTTTATAAAACATATATTGGAGAAAAGATAGCCTCTTCAACAAATGGTGCTGAGAAAACTGGAAATCGATATGCAGCTAAATGGAACTAAGCCCCTATCTCTCACCATGCACAAAACTCAACTCAAAGTGGATCAAGGACCTAGGAATTGAACCAGAGGCCCTGCACTTAACTGATGAAAAAGTAGGCCCAAATCTTTACCATGTCAGATTAGGCCCAGACTTCCTTAATAAGACTCCTATAGTACAAGAAATAAATTAAAAAATCAACAAATGGGATGGATTCAAACTGAAAAGCTTCTTCTCAGAAAAACAACTAATCATCGAGGTGAATAGAGAGCCTACAGAATGGGAGCAAATTTTTTACCACATGCCCATCATCTAGGAAATATATAAAACTTAACACCAAAAAAAAAAAAAACAAATAAAATAAGCCAATCAACAAAGGGCCAAGGAACTGAACACTTTTCAGAAGATAATATACAATCAATCAGATATGCCTTTTCATAACTATGTGATAGATATTCAGAAATGGGAAGGCTTAGTCAAAAATTGTCATTTAAAATTGAGAGATGAAGGCAAAATTAAATCCTAAGTGGAAATATGAATTCACACCAATTTTTTTCTTAGGTAACACTAAATAGTATTAAAATTTGAAATATTTGACAATTTTGTACAAAAAACCCTTTAATTTTGAGTTCAATTATTAGTGAAGGTTATTGACTATGCACAGACTTTTCATAAATTATTCCTATTGTTAGTCTATATCTCTAATAAATTATTGGTCCATTAAAAATTAATAGGGCTAAAATTAGGAATATTAACCCATAGTTTCTACAGGTATTTTACAAGTATTTTTCCAGGATTTATATTTCTTAATTTTTTCTATTTTCTGAATAAATAAAGTATGTTCTTCAGAGAGAGGGCACATGTATTATTAGTCATCAACTTTGATAGTTTGGATGGACTTCAATTCAGGTCCCATTCTTGTTTATCAGAGAATTCTGTGGATAATGCTCTATGGTCAAATTAATCTTAAAGTGAATTGATGCCATTAGTTTGAAAGGTGGAGGTTGTAAATAACTATGCATACCACTACTCTGTCATAGGAGCTTATTATAGTATTTTTCTTTATCCTTCAATTTAAAAATCCAATAACAAAACAACCAGGATGTATGTGAATATATGTTGTTTTTCAATACTTCCCCCCAACATAATACTTAGCAGGCTCTTTCTCCTATAAAGTTCTATTCTTTGCTTTGGGGAATTATTCTTTATTTTTGAATATTGCTTTTCCTTCATTATTTTGTTTTCTTCTTCTTCTTCTAGAATATTTCCTAAGACATTTTTATCATAGGATAATTTATTAATTTGTGCTTCCCAATCATAAACATAATTTTTAAAAAAGATTTATTTTTTAGTTATAGTTGGACACAATACCTTTATTTCACTTAAAATTTATTTTTATGTGGTGCCGAGGATTGAACCCAGTGACTTGCATGTGCGAAGCAAGTGCTCTACCGCTGAGCCACAACCCCAGCCCCATAAACATAATTTTTTTTAAAAAATATACTTTTGTAGATTGGCACAATACCTTTATTTTATTTATTTATTTTTATGTGGTGCTGAGGACCAAATTCAGTGCTTCACACATGCTAGGCAGATGCTCTATCACTGAGCTACAACTCCAGACCCATAAACATGATTTTTAACTATTTCTATTGTGCTATTCAGTTCTTCCCATGAACTGTGTTGCTTTTTTCTCTTATAAACAGTTCAATTTATCCCATTACAAAAAGTAGTGCTTCAGCCACATCAGTTTTTATAGCATCTCAGTTCACAATGGCCAAGCTATGAAACCAACCTAGATGACCTTCAACAGATGCAACGGATAAAGAAAATGTGGTACCCACACACACACACACACACACACACACACACACACACAGAGGAATATTACTCAGCCATAAATAAAAATGAAATTATGGCATTTGCTGGTAAATGGATGGAACTGGAGACTATCATGCTAGGTGAAAAAAGCCAATTCCCCCAAAACAAAGGCTGATTATTATCTCTGATATGCAGATGCCCCACAATAAGTGGGGCGGTGTACAGTGGATTAGACAAAGTGGAATGAAGGAAAGGTATGGGGTAGGGGAACAGGAAAGACAATAGAATGAATTGGACATAATTTTCCTATGTTCATATATGAACACACCACCAGTGTAACTCAACATCATGTACAACCATAAGATTGGGAAGTTATACTCCATGTATGTACATGTCAAAATACACTCTAGTGTTATGTATATCTAAAGAGAATAAATTTTAAAAAAGAAAAAAAAGTGCTGCTTTAAACATTCTTACACATAATACTTTAGATTTAGTTCAATGACTGAACACAATTTTTTAGAATCATGTTTTTAATTTTCCAAGAATTCTTCCCTGTTCTACTGTCCTTGTTGAAGTTTGGCTGTCTATTTCTATCGGTAGTCGACAATCAAATGGAGAGGATGTTTAGGTATTTGGGATTCATGATGGAGGTAAATGTACAGTAAGTTCTCTGCCTGTCAAGCCTTAAAAAGCTCATGTGGAAGACTGTACTGAGAATTAAAGCTGAAAAATAAGACTTTAGAAGGTCTTAAATATCATGCTAAAGATTTTGACATGAAGTTATCTTGAAGGATTCTTAGAAAAAATAATAATATGATCTTACCTATATTGTAGTTAGGTAACTATGCTGCTTGTTATGCAATTTTGTTGACAAGATGATCTATTTATAGACACTATTAGGAATAATGTAGTATTGACAACAAATTGTAAAATTATGAATATATAAAGGATAATGATAAGGAACTCAAATGAGAATACAGGTTGATTATGCCTTATCAAAAATGCTTTGGACCAGAAGTATTTCAGATTTTGGAATATTTGCATACATTATGCTAGTTGAGTATCCTTAATCTGAAAATCTGATATCCAAAATGCTCTTAAATCCAAAACTTTACCAGCAACCTAAAGTGCTCAAAAGTACTTTCAGAGCATTTCACATTTTTAGATTTTCAGATTAGGAATGTTCATTTGTTGCTAATTACGTTTCAGATTTAGGAACATTTCATATTTCAGATTAGCAATGCTTAACTGATACAAATTCTACTGGTTTCTACAATAGATTTTAATTTCCCACTAGGGAACAAAGAATGTTGCTAATTGGCATTAAGAAATAAGCTCTCCAAATATGATTTCACAACTAAATTAAACAATACTGACTTTTGTGAAATGGAAATAAAGCTATGTGACAAAGAGTAAACAAAAGGTTGTAGCACATAATTATACAAGCAACATGTGAGGAAGGTTAAAAATTGAGAGACTTAGGGGAAAGAAAAGTAGATATACCATTAGCTAGGGTCTACATGAGTAATTTTTAGTGGATTACGGACTTAAAGACAAAGAGGCTGATTTGCTTTATAATGATTATTTAAAGTGCAACTGAGATATGAGGAGCAGAGAGACAATTTGAAGAAAGCAGAGAAAGGGGGAAATAAAGGTAAGGGATGTTCTAGAGGAGGCAGGTTCAGCAAACTTTTTCTTTAATGGTTATATAATAAATATTTTAGCTTGCCCTCTAGAAGGTCTTTGTCCTCCTGAACTCTGCTGTTACAGTGGAAAATAGCCAAAGAAAACAAACAATAGTTGGATTAACTGTGATAAGATTATTTACTAAATAGATGGCTAGATCACAGTTTGCTAATACCTTGGTTCTAGAGCAGTGTTTTTCAAAACTTAAATAAGTATACAAATCACAAAAGTATCTATTTAAAATGCAGATGGTGATTCAGTAAGTTTGAAGAGGAGACTGTAAAATGTACTTCTACCAAGTTCCCAAATGCAACTTGCTGTTTGGTGCTGGATCATAGTTGAAGTAGATTACCAGGGATAAAGAAATCAACATTTAATAAATAAAAAATGTATAATATACGATGGTGTAATATAGTGTAATATACTATCATTGGTCCTAAGGCAACTTTTAATTTTAGTGGACATATTTACAGCATATATCCGGGAAGAACCAAATAAATTTAAATGTACTTTTTGGCTAGAATTTAAAAAACAAAGAATTCATATAAGATTAAAGCATTATTATTGACTTACTGAGTTATTCTCTTCAGAAACTCAAACTAGTGATATTTATAAACCCCCAACACAATCAAGCCTCTTTTCCCATTTCCATTTTACACACTACCTTATTTCCCTGATAGTTAAATCTCATTCTTGTAACTCTTGAATTGCCGCCAGATCGAAAACAGGTTATTTGTTGAGAATGGCCCCATTCAAACATTCTGACACTCCCATCTTGAGCGCCTGTCAGATCTGTATTATAAGATGACAAAAATTTCAAGTTTATTTTAAGAATCTTTGGGAAAATTTATTTTTAATCCAGTACAAGAAATCTTTACCAAAGAAAAACTTAGGAAGTAAATCATAGTCAATTTATATAAATTTATCTTCATATGAAATTTAATTCACACAATTAATAGAATTGGATAATGGGAAGTAAATGAGATCATTTATATAAAGCACTCAGAAATATACATTATCAAACCCAATTTATGTTAATTATAATTATCAGTATTTTTTTTTAAATTTTTTAAAATATTTTATTTTTTAGTTATCGGCAGACACAACATCTTTGTTTGTATGTGGTGCTGAGGATCGGAACCTGGGCCGCACGCATGCCAGGCGAGCGCGCTACCGCTGAGCCACATCTCCAGCCCCTAATTATCAGTATTAATGTGGTATGGGAGGGTGATAAATTATGTTAATGTATATAAAGACATCTAGCACTTTGCTAGTCACATTTATTAGCTAATTTTCTTTAATTCTTTACAAAGCATTTAAAATAAATAAACTTTAACTGGCTTGAAATGTTTTACCATCAGGAAGGGGTGGTAGGGTGAAGACAAAAAAAAAAAAGAATTTTTAACAATAGAAATACAAAGAATTATCATTTTTTTTTAGTTTTGAGAAAATTTTTTATTGGTTCTTTTCAGATATTCATGACAGTAGAGTGTATTTTGACATACTATACATACACGGAGTATAACTTCCTATTATTATGGTTGCACATGATGTAGAGTTACACTGGTTATGTATTCATATATGAACATAGGAAAGTTATTTTGGATTCACTATCTTTCTCATCCCTATCCCTTTCCTTTATTCCTTTTTGTTTAGTCCAATGAACCACCCACCCCCCTTAAAGTGTGTTAGCATCTGCATATCAGAAAGAACATTTGGCCTTTGTGTTTTGGGGATGGGCTTATTTCACTTAGTGTAATAGTCTCCAGTTCCATCAATTTCTCTGGCAAATGCCATGATTTCATTCTTCTTTATGGTTGAGTAATATCCCATTGTGTGTGCACATATGTGTTTGTGTGTGTGTGTGTGTGTGTGTATATATATATATATATTTACATATATATATTAAACTCACATTTTCTTTATACATATATATGTATATGTGTGTGTGTATGTATAATCACATTTTTGTTATCCATTCATCTACTGAAGGTCACCTAGGTTAGTTTCATAGTTTAGCCATTGAGAAATGCATGCTATAAGCATTGATGTGGTTATGTCACTATAGTGATGATGATTTTAAAGTCCACTGGGTATATGTCAATGAGTGAGATAACTGGGTCAAATGGTGATTCCATTCCAAGTTTTTGAGGAATCTCCATGTTGCTTTCCAGAGTGGTTGCACCAATTTGTAGTTCTACCAGCCATGTATGAATGTACCTTTCCCCTCACATTCTTGCCAACATTTATTGTTACTTATATTTTTTTTAGAGAGAGAGAGAGAGAGAGAGAGAGAGAGAGAGAGAGAGAGAGAGAGAGAGAGAATTTTAATATTTATTTTTTAGTTTTTGGCAGACACAACATCGTTTTTGGTATGTGGTGCTGAGGATCGAACCTGGACCGCACGCATGCCAGGTGAGCGCGCTACCGCTTGAGCCACATCCCCAGCCCTGTTACTTATATTTTTGATAATTGCCATTCTGACTAGAGTAAGATGAAATCCGAGTGTGGTTTTAATTTGCATAGACAGAATTTCTTGAGACTGGTGATATTAACTCTTCCCTGTTTCTCTAATAGTTTTGATTAACTTAATTTTAAAAATTGGACTATCTATGTTTAAAAAGCACTTACATTTTTCTAGCATTATTTATAGTGTTGAAAAAATAAACAACGTACAGGCTGAGATGGCGGTAGGGCTTTGAGTTCCTGAATGAGCCAACTGAAACCCAACTCAATATACAACAATAAAATAAAACTTAAGCTTAATTAAGCAAAACTCAAATAAATCTCTAACCATAGGTTTTACAAATAAAAACTGCCAACTCTGCATTTTAATCAACCAGATTTATTTTTGTTTTGCTTCCTCAAATACTTTTAAATTTTCCCCTCATCTCAGTAAAGCCCTGAGCTACCTGTGGTTTGGTTCTGTCTGATTCATGAATTTAAGCTGAATGCTCAAGTAAACTTGTTAACATTTTAATGTGCCTAAGTTTATCTTTTACTAGTTCTGGTGTCAAAAGGGAGATACCAGGGAGATTCCCTGATCATGACCCCCAGGGACAATGAATTCTACTGAGCCCCTTTTGTTCACTGCTTCTTGCTGCACATTTGTAGGCCCTTGTTATGATTTAAATGTGGTGTCCCCCAAAAGCTCATGTGTGAGACAATGCAAGAAGGTTCAGAGGAGAAATGACTGGGTTATAAAAGTCTTAACCGAATCAGTGATTAGTCCCATGATAGGGATAGAGTAATTGAAGTGGTAGGGTGTGGCTGGAGGAAGTGGGAATTGGGGTATATATTTCTATCTGGCAAGTGGAGACCTCTCTGTTTTCTGACCAACATGTGAGTTGCTTCCCTCTGCCACACTCTTTGCCATGAGCCCTGAGGAATGAAGTCTGCTGTCTTTGGATTGAGACCCCTGAAACTGTAGGCCCCCAAATAAACTTTTTCTTCCCTATAGTTTTTCTGGTCAAGTCCTTTAGTCACAGTGGTGAAAAAGCTGACTAAAACAGCCCTCTTGGATCTAAGCTCTGCAACTTTCATCATGGGCTCTCCAATTTAAGCACTTCTATTCTAGACAAGGTCTATAAGATAGATGGAGTGTGATATAAACTGTTCTGGTCCAGTAGGAGGCCTCAGGTTGATAAAGTTGTAAGACAGGGAATTGTGTGTTCATGTGAATTCAGGAATCTAGAACTCCTCCACTTCAAATTCTAGTTACTTTTATGTAGAAGAAAAATTAACTGAGAACCTATGTTTTTCTAGAAAAATGCATAAACCTTATGAAAGACAATTTATAATTATGGTGGCCATAATGGGTAAGTTTTAACAAAGACAAAATTGTTCATCTATAGGGCACACTAGAAAAAAGGGGATCCCTGATGCCTTAGAAACAGGGATGTACCTTTTGGTTGGAACACAGAAACCACTGAAAGGAATGAATCAGAGATTGCTTCTCGGAAAAAAAATTCCTTATAAAAGACAAAAAAGCAAAGGAGACATCTTTTTTCTAATTTTGTACAGGAAATCAAACCAAGGCCCTTATGTACTAAGAATGTGCTCTACCACTGAGCATATCCCAGTCCCCAGTTATTATTTATATGAACTACTTTTTTTTTCATAAATTTTTAGTGGGTCTGTATCTGGCAAATGGCTATAATTTTGGAATGAAATCTATAGGATCTGTTCTTCCTTTATGTGTATGTAAATCTGGAGGTATTTCATAAATTGTATTATTTTTTCTACCTTCAGATGATGATCTTCCCCAAATTAATCTGTAATAGTGCCTTTAATAATAGTCAGCTCTTATAAAAATTAAATATTCCTTAAATTCTTAAAAAGACTGACTCAATGGGCTGGAGCTGTGGCTCATTGGTAGCACACTTGCCTGGCATGTATGAGGCACTGGGCTTGATTCTCAGCACTGCAAATAAATTAATAAAATAAAGGTCTATCAGCAACTACAAAAAAAAAAAAAAAAAAAAAGACTGACTCAAGTGTTCTTCAAATTCATATGACCATAGATAATCTTTGGCAAATAAAAGATAATTTAAGTGTGTAGATTAAAGACTCATCTTCAAGGCTGTCAACATTAAATGTAATTGGATATTCAATTTTTATTTTACCTGGGTTTATTAGTCAAATAAGTTCATGTTATCTTTGTTACAAAATTTGTCAGCAAGAAAAATAACTTGGTAATAGCTGTCCTTGTCTGGTGTTAAAACTACCCCAAAGAGTTTCCCAAAATCCTTTGGCAACTTACGCCCTTTAAGTGAAATTAATTGCTGAATATTTACTGAATATCTGGATCATCTATATAAGGTGAAATACTAAAACATTAATTGCTTTACCTAGGCTTATATAATTTTTGGGTTCTTATTACAGAACTACAGATATTGAGGTTTTAGTAAATATGTCCCGTGCCATACTGAAAAGTTGTACTATGAGAAAGAACGTGCTTCTATACAGAATGAAAGGGTGGTTTACAGATTTACCAAACTATAAAATGCTTCTGTGACTGTACAAAATTATGTTCTTCCTAGTTTTTACCAGAACTTAAACTACCAAGAAAAATAAAAGCAACAATTCTGTGTGTAAAGAAAGTATGACATGTTTTTGGTAGATGAAGCTCTGATTTATGACAAGTATGTTTTTGCTAAAGGAGAGAATAACTTTTATCTTAAAGTTGAGAAAACATTAGAATAAAAGGAGGCATATAGGGTACATATTCAGATATATACAAGAACATTGTATAAAAGTTTGGAGAAGAGGAATTTGAAAAGGAATTTTAGTATGGTCAAATTGGCTAAGATTTGAGTGTATTTATATACATTATTTATCTTCTTTTATACAAAAGGGTTATACAAAATGTCATATAAGAGGAAAGGAGGGGTAAGACAAGATAATACAAATGGAAGAAATGATTTACAGTAAAAGGGGTAGAGAGAGAAAAGGGGAGGGGGGGAGGGGAGGGAAGGGGAGGGGAGGGGGGGATAGTAGAGAATAGGACAGACAGCAGAATACATCAGACACTAGAAAGGCAATATGTCAATCAATGGAAGGGTAACTGATGTGATACAGCAATTTGTATACGGGGTAAAAGGGGGAGTTCATAATCCACTTGAATCAAACCGTGTAATATGATGTATTAAGAACTATGTAATGTTATGAACGACCAATAAAAAAAAAAAAATCTTTTTTTTTTTAACTTGTTGATAGACCTTTATTTTATTTATTTTTATGCGGTGCTGAGAATGGAATCCAGTGCCTCACACATGCCGGGCAAGTGCATTTCCGCTGAGCCACAGCTTCTGCCCCTACTTTATCTTATTAAAGGAATAATGAGATCAAAAAGTCTATTAGTGCAATGCTTTCTTAATTATTTTTGGTTTATTGTTCCCTCCCCTTCCCTCCCCTTCTCTCTCCCTCTTTTTCTTTCTTCCGGCACTGGGGATTGAACTCTGAGGTACTCAGCCACCCAGCCACATTCCCCAGCATTGTTTTGTATGTATTTTATTTAGAGACAAAGTCTCAATGAGTTACTTAGTACCTTGCTTTTTCTGAGGCTAGCTTTAAACTTGAAATCTTCCTGCCTCAGCCTCCCAAGCTGCTGGTTTTACATGTGTGCACCATGGTGCCTGGCTTGGTTTATTTTTTTTAATATATTTTTATGTTGTAGATGGACACAATACTTTTATTCATCTACTTTTAAAAATATTTATTTATTTTAGTTATAAATGAACCTTTGTTTTATTTATTTATATGTGGTGCTTAGACTCAAACCCAGGGCCTCACACATGCTAGGCAAGTTCTCTACCACTAAGCCACAACCCCAGCCCCTCATTCATCTATTTTCATGTGGTGCTGAGGATGGAACCCAGTGACCCACTCGTGCTAAGCAAGCACTCTACCACTAAGCCACAACCCCTGCCCTTGGTTTATTCTTGATGAGATTGTAAAAGATTCTTTTTTAACTTTTAGAAACCTGGCTAAATTAAGATCGTGTGCTTTATCAAGACAATCTCCTGTGCTTCAGCATGTTGTCTTTATTAGGTCTTTGATTAGTAAGACTACAACTTCTCAATATTAAAAAGCTGAGGTGTTTTTCCTATATCTATATAATTTTTTGTATTTGCCTTTGAAATCTTTTAGTTACTATTTTGTCTAAATTAATATTTATCTCATAGCAACCTGTGATACTATTTTAATTATGTGTTTTAAATTGATATTCTTGACAATCTTTTCCAAATAAAACCCTAAATTAAATCTTTTGGCCTCAAAGTATCTTTAGAAATTTTGAGGGTCCCTGGAACATCTTGAAAGATTTGTTCCCTTGTCCTATAAAAAGAGTGATATTAAAATAATTAGGCTGATTTAATATGTGAAATTGCTCGAGAAGCACTGTCAAGTAAAGATGATGTTTAATCTCAGCTTATGGTTGGGTAAATGTTACAAAGTATTCTAGAAATTTTATGAAATTTCTAGAAACCTGATATATCCTGGTATAATGTTTTCATTCATATTTTCAGTAATATTAAAATGTTTTATGCCATAGAAATAATCTCCTTGTCAACTGTGTTGTTAATATAATAAATTGCTTATCATCAAATTTTCAATGATGGTCATGATTTTTGTCATTGAGAAACAGTTAATCATTTTACCCTGATGCTTTCCTGAAAGCTTTTACAAACAATTACAACTTTTAAGTAGTTGTCTTCAAGGAGATTCATGGAAGTTTCTGAAACATACATATTCCTGGTAACTTTAAGATCATACCACTAGAGTAGATGAGAATGTCCAGAACTCTAATAGGAAAAACTGAAGATTCAGGAAATTACTAATTAAGATCAAGAATTTATGACATGGGACTGAAAAATCAAATAAAAAAATTTTGTTTTTTAAAGATTTATTTTGTTTGAAACACTGCTTCTTCTTTAATGTTTTGTTTTCAGGAATACTTTCTTTTCTTTAGGGTACTAACAGTTTACAGAAATTTTGTATAGTATACTTTTGTGAATGAAGAAGAAAAGTCATGTTTTCTTCCTACATGATCCCTCCAGAATTTGAAAGGTATTATTGAGTATTCTTATCTTCATGGCAATATAGATATTTGCACAGGTTCAATAAGAATTTTCTTTCTGGGGCTGAGGCTGGTTCATTGGCAGATGGTTGCTTAGTGAGGCCTTGGGTTTTTTTATCCCCAGCACTGGGAAAAAAGATGTCTTTTTGTAACAGTACAAAACTGAAAGCATTCGTTATATTAACAAGTCATTGAAAATGCACAGAATCGGATGATAATTTTAAAGCAATTTGAAATAACACACACACACACACACACACACACACACACACACACACACACACACACACACACTGGCTTACTACTGTGTGTACATAGTTCATTGACATGGTTGCCTTACAGGTAAGTAAGGACTACCACTTCTGGGTAGGAATCCCAGGATATTTCGGACCTTGAGAAGAGAGGGATTCATCCAAATGTATACAACTGAAGGCAAAGTCCTTGGGTTGGTTTCCTAACCTCTAAAGGTTTTTGAAGTCTCATATGAGATGCCTTACTATACTTTAGTGTTTGTGTGTGGTGCTGGGGATCAAACATAGTGCCTTCCACATGCTAAGCAAGTGCAATACCTATGAGCTATATCTCCAGCCCCAAGATTCCTTGTTAGTGTTCCTACAAAGCAGACATCAAAAAACGTATGTGCAATCAGTCTATTCTTGCTGTACTTATATAAATAATCAGGTCAAGTTTAATGACACTAGGCTTATTTTGCAAATAAATTGGTCCTAATTATTGTTAGTAAAAATGGAAGTAGCTGTTAGAGTGATAAGCTGTAGTCCTTATATGAAGACTAAACTCTATAAAAAAACTCCTGAACAAGACCTGATGAGCTACTTGGTTGGGAAATGTATTCAAATGCTAGGAAGGTGGTACCTTCTACCCCAACTCCAGGGGAATAGAAGTTTCTGCCCTCGGGATTCTTCTGTATCTTGCTCTACATATCTCTTCCTTAGTATACTTTATAATATTCTTTTAAAATCATTATGATTTGAATATGAGGTGTCTCCCAAATGTTCCTAAGTTAATGCAGGAATATTCAGAAGTGAAATAACTAGATTATGAGAGGTGTAACCTAATTACTCCATCCTACTTTGAATGGACAAACTTGGTAGTAACTATTGGCAGGTGGGACATGGCTGGAGGAGGTGGTTCACTAGGGGGTGTGCCCTGGAAGGGTTCATATTTCCTGTGGCCCTTTCCTCTTTCTCTGCTTCATGGCTTCTGTGAGCTAAGTAGCTTTCCTCCACTGCACCTTTCTGCCATGATGTTATACCTCACTTTGGAGCAGTGGAGTTGGCCCACAATGAACTGAATCCTTGAAACTGTGAGCCAAAATAAACTTTTCCACCTTTAAGTTGTTCTTGTGAGGTATTCTGGACACAGTGACAAAAACCAAACTAATACAGAAATTAGTATCATGAGTGGCATAGTTGCTATGCCTAACCTAACCATGTGGTTCAGAAATCTTTGGACCTGGTTTGCAGGAGAGGTTTGCATATGTTTGGAGATGGAGGTTGGAGAAGCCAATGTTGTAAACAGAGCACACTGGGAGATTCCAGTGGAAGCTCAAAACAGAATGTGGTAGGAATGCACACAATAAAGATTGTACTTCTGAGGTTTCAATGAGGATTCTACTAGGAATCAGACTAGAGGCCATCTGTATTATATTCTGGCAAAGAACTTGTCCACATTTTGCTAGTGTCTTGAGATGTTAGGCGAGGCCAAATTTAAAGGCGATAGAAGAAATCCAGTAGAAGAAATTTCAAGGCAGCACAGCATTAAGGTAGTAGCACAGATTTTGCTGGCAGCTTCTTGCTAGGTTTACTGTGAGAATCAGGAGCAGAAAGAAGAGCCCAATGGTTTTTAAAAAATCCTTTTGGCCAGAACAGTGAAAGAAAACTTAAGTCAAGAAAGTTGTGAGTGTTGAAGAGATCATAGCTACTAAAGAGACAAACTTTACAAAGACACAATAGGAAAAAAATGGCTTGAGGGCAATTTAGGAATTTGCAAGATCGCACCCACTGCAGGCTCAAGGTTGTAAAGGAAAATCCTTTGAGAACAGATTCTAGGGGCAACCTGCTTACACTTGGGGTCCTAGGGAGTTGTTTCTCTATGCTCAGCTGCCCAGGTACTCAGAGGCTGCTGCAGCTGTGATTCCAGGGCACCAAGCTACAGCTCCAAGCTGGAGGCAAACTTTGGCATCATTTACATGATGCTGGTTCTGCAGGAATGCAGGATACTAAAGTTAAGTTAAGGGAACATAGAGGCTTCTACCAGATTTCAAAGGCAGTGAGAAGCCAGGCAAAGTATAGCAGAGTCTGTGTCCCTGCACCTGTCCCCAAGAGTGTGATATATGAAGGTGTTAAAGTAAAGTCAATGGAGACTTCAGGAATTAAGAGATGCCATATGAACTGCCTAATGAGAAAAGCTGCTGGCTGTAGAAAGAACCAGTCTAAAAGACAGCACACATGCCCTGCAAATAGCAAGGCCAAAAGGACAGGTCCATCCCAGTCCAGTGCAGAGAAAACCTTGTTGCCATGTGTCCTAGAAGCTATATGCAGAATTACCAGGCCTGTTTGCCTGGGTGGGTTTTGGTCTTGCTTTTGCCCTATACCTTCTGTGTATGTTGCCATTCCTCCATTTTGGAATGAGCATGTTTACTCTGTGCCATTGTCTACTGCACATGCATATATGTAACTTGCTTATAATTTGTAAAGGGGTTTGGAATTTAGCTTGAGTCTCAGATGAGAATGTAGAGTTAGACTTTTGGGCAATGCTGGAACTGTTAAAACTATAGGGACTCTTGGAGAGGAACTGAATGCATTTTGCATTGTGAGATGGACATGAATTTTGGGGGGCCAGGGGCAAAATGCTATGAATTTGGGGGTGTCTCCCAAAAGCTCCTGTGTTAATGCAGGAATATTTAGACATGAAATGACTAGATTATGAGAGCTATAACATAATCAGTCCATCCTACTTTGAATGGACTAACTAGACAATAACTGTAGGCAGGTGGGGGGATGGTCTGGGGAGATACATCACTGGAGACCTCCTCCCTGCAGCCTCTTCCTCTTTTTCTTTCTGCTTCTCAGTCACCATGAGCTGAGTAGGTTTCATCGTGCCTTCTGCCATGATGTTATGCCTCACCTTGGGCCAGGGTAATGGAACTGGCCCACTACAGACTGAACCTCTGAAACCATAAACCAAAATAAAATTTTCCTTCTCTAAGTTGTTCTTGTTAGGTATTCTGATCACAGCAACGAAAACCTAACTAATACAATAAACAACTGGCAAATTTAAATAAAGTATTTCCCTGAGTTCTATGAATTGTTTTGGCAAATTAATCAAACCCAAGGAGGGAGTCATAGGACTCCCAACTTATAGCCAGTATGTGAAGAATATAGGCAAAAAGCCAATACTTGTGATGGGTATCTGTAACTGAGTGCAGTCTTGTTGGGCCAAGTCCCTAACTGGTAGAATCTGACTCTAAGTAGAGAGTGTCATTAATTGAGATGAGTTAAAAGACGCCCCACTGGTATTAAAAGAGTTGTATAATTGCTCAGGTTGGAAAAAAAATTCATACGTAGAGAAACAGTTGCTTTCCAATCTAGGAAACTAAGAACGCATTAGTTTAATTTCTGAAAAATTCTCTGGAGCAGAAGAAAAAGTAGTTATGTTATGTTATTCACATAATAATATGAGTATTAATTCCAACCCACCAGTTAATACCTCTAAAAAGTTCCCCATAAATTAAGTTCTTGGCTAATGAAAGGGAAATTTTGAGAATTAGGTTGTGGGAATAGCTAGTGGTAGAGTGCTTACTTAGCATGCACTGGGTTCAATCCCCAGCACCAAAGGAAAAAAAATAAATTTTTTTTTTTTTAAGTTTTCGGGGGACACAACATCTTTGTTTGCATGTGGTGCTGAGGATCGAACCCAGGCCGCACTCAAGCGAGCTACCGCTTGAGCCACATCCCCAGCCCAGAAAAAAAAATTTTTTTTAATATCTATTTCAAGGGAAAGAAAAGAGCTATTTTGAAGTATGTGAACTTTAGGATTTTTTGGAAAACATCCTGTCTCTTAACATTTCCATTACATAAAAAGCACTCATTATTGAACTGAATTACTACTTATGGGACTTGTTCATGACATGAAGAGATAATGCTGGGGGAGGTGGGGAAGTCCAGTGATTATTTAGTTTAATTTTTCAAGTCTCTTATTTACCAGTTATGGTAGTTCTCTAAACACAGAAAATACTTACCTCTCAAGATAACAGTGATTTAGTTTTATCTAATACTTCCAAAAATAAGTACACTAATTGCCTTTGAAGATGAGGGGTCTCATCATCTAACTTTATGGGTCCAAAGTAGAAAATATTCACTGCAAGCTATTTACCTGTTAGGATAAATGCTATGAGGGTGAGAGGAAGTCAGGTCCTTTCAGTATTTCAGGAAACTTACAAACCCTACTGCAGAGGGTACTATACTTTTAAGCAATGGCAAATATCTCTTGCTTTCTCTATATATAAAGTACATTTTGACTCCTTACCCTATAGACTTCATGACTAGTTTTTAGTTCACATTATTAAACCATGGATAAATATATATATATATATAATATTAAATAAATTAAATAGGAAAACAGACTAATGTTTTAAATTATTTTGGAAAGGTAGGAAAAATAGACCACCAGTCTTTTAAATTATTTTATATTTCTAGTGTATGTATCTGAAGTTATTCTCTTCATTTAAAACATATGATTCTCTTGATCCTTTTGCGAGGAAAACATACAATTTTGATAACAGATGTTAACAGAACTATGATAATTTAGCAGAAAAGAACACTGATTTTGCCAATTGTATGTTATTGCAATATCTACTATAAGAAAAAGTGGTACAAATTTTTATAGGTTATTAAGTTGAAGGTACATGAATACCTCTTTTAAAAAAATAAGCATGATAGGCTTTTATTCAATAGGGGTTTTAAATTTTTTTAACCTTTACTGTATTTATTTATTTTTATGTGGTACTGAGGATTGAAACCAGTACCTCACATGTGGCTAAGCAAGTGCTCTTCCACTGAGCCACACACCCAGACCCATATGAATAACTCCTAGTTTACATATCCTATTCTTGTTAGGATATACTAGGACAATTTGATTTATACATAAAAATCATACTTTAAAAACTTGGAATACTCACATAACAATATGAGTATTAATTCCAACCCACCAGTTAATACCTCCAAAAAGTTCCCCATAAATTAAGTTCTTGGCTAATGAAAGAGAAATTTTGAGATACCTAGGAAGAAAAAAATGAAAAAAAATACATATGCTACCTTACCATATAGGAGTTGACTAATAACCATTTTCTATGTTTACTATAAATGTGTCTCATAAAAGAAACCAACAAAAGTTAATAAATTACAAACTGATTATAATCATGCAATAAATGACCAAGGTCTGGTAAAGATGTGTGTAATGAAAGACGGCAGTAATCTTATTTATTAAAACAATAATTATCAACTACAATTTAACACTAAGGAACCCCAAAAATGTTAAAAAGACAAAATGTCCCTATTTACTGCACTAAGCTCACTTTCTCTATTAATTCATTAAAATACCTTTTTTTTTTCTGTTTTTATCCAATTTTCAAGTGAAGATTTTATTTACTAGCAAATATTCTCCATCAAAGTAGAATAAATGTCTTTCAATTGAAACTAAAAGTTTTCCATAAATTTCTTATAATAAAAATTGCCAAAACTACATATAAAATTAAGAATCATTGCTAATTATTGTCAACTTACAGTAAGGAAGAGTTGGATGTGAAGTCATTCTTCTGACATTATTAATGGCTTTCTTAATCATCTGGCAAAAAAAAAAAGAATTATTTTATAGTTTCAATAAAAAGATTAAGAATTTCAAATATAGGGCTGGAGGTGTAGCTCAGTGGTAGAGCTCTTGCCTAGCATATGTGCAGTCCTGGTTTCAATATCCAACACCAAAAAAAAAAAAAAAAAAAAAGATGATAAATACAATAAGATAAAAAAGTAAAATAATTTACATTGTGACAGGAAAGTCAATTATTTATTTTTATATGACTTTACCACTTCCATTATGAATACTAAACATATTAACATTAAGATTAATATTAAGAAGTTTAATGGTGCTCCTACCAATTCTCTGATTGTACTAAATTTACTGGAATATTCATGAATAACATGAAGTTAAAAAGACAGAAGCATGTGAAAATAAAAGAGATAAACAGAAATTCAAGTAAACTTTGATAGTTTGGGACAATTAACTCATCTTATTATTTATCTATTTATAGTACCAGATATTGTGTCGCTAAGTTGCTTAGGACTAGCTAAATTGCTGAGGCTAGCTTCAAACTTGCAATCCTCCTGCCTCAGCCTTCCCAGCTGCTGGGATTAAGTCATGTGCCACACACATGATTAAAATCATGCTTTGAATGATTTAACTAGCTTGTTAAATAAGAATTTTAAAAATACACAAAATTAAAGGGAAATTTTTAATTTGTAGACTACTTCTTACTTGTACTGCATCATAATTATAGTTACATGATATTCTAAGTCTCAGGTAGATTTTTTGTTGTTGAGCTTTGGGCTATTGAATTGTTCAATTAGCTTGAAATCTGTATAGAAGATGAGGAGTTGGTAGGAAGAAAAGAAACTACTAGGTCAGCAGAACTGTTGAGGGATAGAAAAACTAGAATATATATGAATGCACTCATACTCCCAAACAGCAGAAGTTGGTTATAACAAATATACTCTTTTTTGTATTAGTATTCATGAGTCAGTAGAATGATAGAATTAAAAAATATTTTGTCAATTCTCCAGATAAAAAGAAAAATTGATTAGTATCACTTTTGTTTAAATCTCATATTTAAATCCTATGCTCTTAAAAATGCCTAAAAGTTCCTGTTCTTTTTTTCATCTTTTTGTTTTTTGGGGGGGGCGTGGGGTATAGAGGATTGAACTCAGGGGCACTCAACCACTGAGTGACAACCCCAGCCCTATTTTGTATTTTATTTAGAGACAGGATCTCACTGACTTGCTTAGTGCCTTGCCATTGCTGAGGCTGGCTTTTAACCTGAAATCCCCCTGCCTCAGCCTCCCTTACTAACGGGATTACAGGTGTGCGCCATGTGCGCCAAGGAGCGATTTTTTTTTTCCCTGAAAGCACATATTGAACTTTGTAAGACAAAAAAAAAAAAAAAAAAAAAAAAAAGAAAAGAAAAGAAAAAACATCATTAACTACCAGGGGAAATTCATATAAAAGAGAAGGACCTTATTCTATTGGCCTTGCTTTCTTGAAAAAAGGATGGGTCAATCCCAATATTTATGTTCACAAATCATGACATCCACAACTAAAAAGCTGTCCTAAGATGTAGACAGGAAAAAAATTCAACCCTAACAGAAATTTCAAAGATAATTTCTATTTATAATGATTTGGAGTATAAACAAATTTTTCTATTCACTGACAATATGTCCAACACTATTAGGGATCATCAGTCTATAAGGCAGTCAGAATATAAGCTCTGAAAGAACTTACATACCAGAGGGTATAAAAAGACAACTAAACAATGATGAATTGCTGATTTCAACAATTAATAAGTACTCTTATAAAGATGATAAAATTAGATAATAATGGATGATTGGGGATGCAGTGATGAGGGACAGATATCTTTACTAGGGAAGTCAGGTAAATCTCTGGGAATATGAATTGAGATCTAAATGGTAAAATAGAGGAAAAGAGCATGTTAAGCAGAAGACAAAGTAGAAGTTCTGACATGGCAGTAAGACTAATGAGTTTGAGAAATAGAAGCCAATGTAAATACAACAAGAAAAACCAAGTGAAGAAGGAGACAAGGCTGCAGTAAAACTTTTAATGCATTAGAGGCTATGTTAATGACTTGTTCTTTTAAAGTTGTACAGGAAAGGGCTGGGACTGTAGCTTAGCGGCAGGGTGATTGCCTAGCACACATGAGGCACTGGATTCATTGGATCCTCAGCAACACATAAAAATAAATAAAATAAAGGTATTATGTCCATCTACAAAAAAAAAAAGTTGAATTTTTAAAGAGGGGAGCAACAATCTGATTGATGCTTTAGAAACATTTGTTGCTCTGTATAGAACAGAGTGCAAGAGACCAGCAAGAAAGCTGTTATAGGAATTGTACTGTATTCTCTGAAGCTGGAAAAAAAAAAAGAGTCTATTATTTCTATGCATATCTTCTGTATATTCTCTTTAAATTTGATTTTAAAATATTATAATTAAATTCCACAAATTTAAACATATTTGTCAACTGAAAAAAATCCAACTATATTAACCAAGTCATGTCATTTGAATAATTACTAAATTGCTTTTCAAATTCAATTTAAACCTTAAAACAGTGGCTCCTGAAATCACCAAATTACGAAGAGTAGAGGGCTTTATATTGAGCTCTACCACAAATTCAACATAGTGACAAATTGAAACACTTGATTTTTTTAAAACTCAAATTTCATTTAAATGAGTAAGGATGAAATGAGTAAGGAGTAAGGATGAATGAGTAAGGAGAAAACAGCTACAAGAAATAATGCAAAGAATTATATGGTTTTATTAGCTATAAAGAAATGTATTAAGTACCAAATATTAAAACGTATTATTAAAGATGATGGAGCCTTTCCTTGAACAATTACCCAAACTAATTGATAAAACTTTTTTTTTGGTCAGGGAAAATATTTTACAGGACTTATAAAATTTTAAAACAACAACAACAAAAAAACCCCCTGCCACTTAGAAAGTCACTGAAACAACATGTGTTTCTTTGATTCTATGAATCAATTCCTATACCTTATGTATCAATAAAGAAAAATCTTGAAGGTATAAATATGGATCACCTATTAGGTGATCAGGTTTCAAATAGATCCCCCTTCACTTCAGAAAAAATCTGTTTCCATTAATATTTATATCACATTTTGCTTAATTTTTTAAAAATTGTTTTTGTTTAAAAAAAGATATTTTGCCTCTGTATGAAGAAAAGGACTGGGGCTGTGGTTCAGTGGTAGAGTGTTTGCCTCGCACATGTGAGGCACTGAGTTTGATCCTCAGCACAACATAAAGAAAATAAATAAATAAAATACAGGCATTGTGTCCATCTATAACTAAAAAGGGACCATTTTTACTATTAAATGATATTTTCTAGACCAGGGATTGGCAAACCATTTTTTATAAAGTGCTGGACAATAAATATATCAAGCTTTATGAGCATATAGTTTCTGTTGCAAATACTTAATAATGCCACTGTACCATGAAGGCACCCACAGGAAAAATATAAATAAAGGGTTTTGGCTTTTCCTATAAAAATTTATTCATAAATGTACACTAAAATAGAATTTCATGAAATTTTCATGAAACCACAAAATGCATGACTTTTTTTTTAGACCCATTGAGAACACAGCTTGTGTTAGACTACTTGTCTAACATGTGTAAGGCCATGGGTTACACCCCCAAATACCTAAAAAAAAAAAAAAAAAAATTAAGCATTGCTCTTAGTGATGTAGCTATTTAAATGTAGACTATTGGGCACATATTAATCTATCCTATGGGCCATACCATGATTACACCTGCTCTGAACCATTAGGTTTCAAAAAATTATTAATTAAAATATACTTCTTTGGTTTTAAAACAAAGCATATTTTTAAAATAATTTTATGTATGCTTATTTTTTAAATTTATTTTAAAATAAACTTTTAAAAAACCTTTCAATTATCCTTTTTTATCCATTAACCAAAATGGCAGAGCTATCAAAAACCTAAATATCTTTAACTTTACATACCACAGATGCTCCTCTGCCAGTCTGTGTACTACCAAGCCACGGCATGTTGATTGGAGTGCCAGGATTACTATGTGTATATGGCGTTGTGCCTTGAACAGCTGTTAAATCATCATGAGCATGTATAACCAAGAAATCTTCTGATCTATAAAGGAATGTCAACCAGAATGAAAACAACCTATCACTCCTTTTTTTTTTCCATCTGAGAGCTCTAACGTTGACTATTTCCCTTTAAAATAAATTTTCTTCAACTCTTACTCCTAACTCACAATGACTTTCATACTCAATTTCCATTCCCTTCACTTACTCTCTCTCTCCTAACTCTTACTTTCCTTTTTGAAGCTCCTGCCACCCATTATTTACTTTTTACCACATTGGGTTCTACTCTGCTTATACTTTAGTAACATTCCTTAAAAAAAAAAAACAACTTTTAAAGGTTATAGTTCAGCACATATAGTCCCAAATATAACATTTTTGAATAAAAACAAAGTATAAGCGTACCCTTTGGTTTCCAATTCTACATCATCATCTACCCAAGTATAGATCTGTGTAGCCAGAATTCCAGAAACATCCAGTTCTTGAACATCATGGCTGGAAGCAATTGCTATGCAATTTCTATTTGCCTGAAAAATAAATCATACAGAAATTTTTAAATAAGAAAGCACAATAGATACATTGGGTATGTCTGAAAATAATCCCTAAAAATAATATTTTAAACTAACTTAAGCAATTAAACTTTTGGTGAAATAATCATAAGCTTGAACTTCGAGATATGTTTATGTTCTAGGAATTCCAGTACATCCAACAGAAAGCCAACTATGAATGGCAGTACATGTATCAGCTTATTTGCTCTCCCAGCACTCACTCCCTGTAGTCTGCTAGAATGCTACAATCTCCCTAAAAGTTTGCACAACTCAAAACAGTGAAGGGACCAGGTGTAGTGGCACACACCTGTAGTCCCAGCTACTCAGGAGACTGATGTGGGAGGATTTCTCGAGCCCAGGAGTTTGAGGCCTACCTGGACAACACAGTGAGATCCCATCTCAAAAACCAAAAACCAAAAAAATTCCCAAAGCAATAAACAACAACAACAACAAACCCCCAAATGTGGAGGAAGATACTAAAGAAGATAAAATCTCTGAAAACTAGAGAAAGTAGGGAGATAAGAAACTCTAAAGACATATGGTTAATTAGTTAAATAAAATAATATCACTCTCTCCTAAAACCTTTCAGTTTCAGGCAAGAAAAACAGAAGTAGGAAAGATTCACAGAGAAAAAGCATATGGGCAAGAAAAGAGAGGAAGAAGTATGCCAGAAGAAATCACAAATGACAAGTTGGTCAGATTAAATTATGTAAAATTTTAAAGATCTATGAATTAAAAATGCACATCTCAGGGATGTAGCTCTGTAGTAGAGCAGTTGCCTAGCATGAGCTAAGCTCTAGGTTTGATCAGAAGCACTGAAAAAAAAATAATAATAATAAATACATCTCAAACAGAAAACAGAAAGATACCGACGGCAAAGAGAAAATACGATTACTATATTATTATGTGAAATGCTAATGCATTAATAAGTAAAGAAAAGGATAACTAGACTATTGAAGATGACTGTCCATGGATCTCTCCAATTTTGAATGTCTTATGAATCACTGACTGCCCTTTTTTTCCTGTAGGATCATTCCCAGGATGTTTATACAGTGATGGTTTTCTCCTTCCAGAGCAAATGTCAGGTATGCTTACTGTCCATTAGAAAAGACCTGGGTTCACTAAAGTGAGTGATCCTCTCCTATAACATGACCTATTGCATATGCAGGTACTGTTTCTATATGGTTCTCTTTTGTTGTTTCTCAGTTTGAATCGTAGCTCAGAGAACCAGTGTGAAAATGATGATATTCTCGCTACTGCTCTTGCTGTCAGAAATAAAGTCTTTTGTCTGTGATTCAGGATTCTCATATCTTCAAACAGCATCCATTAAACTGTGAAAGTTAACTTGTTAGCTTGAATATAAAGTCAAATCTCATAAACTTCACAATTCTTGATATAGTTCCCAACTAAACAAATAGGGAAAAGTTCAATCTCAATGATATTAACAAACAAACAAACAAAAAGAAATATAAACCAAAAAATATTATTTCTCAATTATAACTTAGCAAGGATATAAAAATATCAAATCTGGAGAAATAATTAAACAAGCATACACTTACAAGTGAATGGCACACTTTAAATATATGAATGATTACTCATTACTAGTTACTTATATACAGACCCCCAAAAGAAAAAAGCTAGTTAGTTGTATTGGATAGACTATTTTAAATAAAATTTTCTTCAGAAGGCGGCAGATGAGTAGGGTATAGACAAAAATTTTATATTTGACATATGTATACCATGTTATAAACACACTACAATATAAGAACTGCTTGACAAAGGACCTAATTCCAAATTTGCCTGCTTCAAGCAGAGTTAGTCATTGTTCAAGTTTCTGAGAAAAATGAGATGAAAGATACAGGGAAATAAGAGGACAGAATGACAAAGGAATTGTGTAGGAGAAATCAAAGAGAAGACAGGCTTAGCATAAAAAGATGAAGAAATAACTGGTGTAAGAATTTCTGAATGAGTAATTCCACAGGATACATAACTAAATTACATAAAATTATTGCAAATTAGGAACATATGAACACACATGCATGCACTTGTACACACACATATGCCTTCTTTATCCTTTAGGAATACAAGAAAAAAGATAACATTTATCTTTAAATTAATGGAAAGAAAACAAAACAAAAGAAGTGACTGTTCAATAAGGCAATGAAGGGAGATAAAAGGGGGAAATTACTAAGACAAATTTCAACGCTGGACGATTATATCTAAGGCTACCTTTACTATTGGAACTTAGAGACATCTCTAAGGAGGATGGTAAGTATAAGTCTAAGGAAAACAAAAAAAAATACTATTTGGGAAACTACTGGTAGTGGGAGAAATTTATAAGCCACATATAGGCTTAAATTTAATCAAATAGTAAGAATTATATTTAACATACTCATAAGAAATATAGAAAATATTCTCTTTGTGTTAGGTGCTATTATCTCACATAAATTCTAAAGTTATTGCATATATAAATAATTTATATGCTTTTCTCTATTGCAATAAAAAATCTTATCAGTTACATTTCCCAAATTATGTGTTAATAAAATCACATTACCAAATAATATAATCAATTTATAAAATAAAGAAAACTGATTCAGGTTATAATTTAAGAAGTGTGAAGTAGTTTTGGAAAGGAGAAATAGAGACATTAAATAAACTTACTGATTCTTCAACTATGAACATGTAATGATTAAAGAAAAGAAAAAAATCTAT
This sequence comes from Urocitellus parryii, assembly GCF_045843805.1. NCBI lineage: Eukaryota > Metazoa > Chordata > Mammalia > Rodentia > Sciuridae > Urocitellus > Urocitellus parryii. The sequence continues at coordinate 118,164,969 of NC_135531.1, forward strand.
AGACTTACTTTATTAACAGCAAATGCAGTAATGATATCAGATTCCTTATGAATAATTCTTGCTTTACCTCCAGGATATCCCAAATCTGCTTCTATCTACAAGGAAGAAAATAAAATATGACTTTAAGAATAGGCCAAATAGTATGCTAGTCTAGCATCTGATACTTACATAAATTATTTTAAGAAAGTTTTTTTAGATATTTCAATTCCAAAGGTGCTATTGTATATAATTCCTAAGACAAAATTGATTGGATAAGGGGAATTTAATTTTTTTCAAATTTGTTTTTTCACATTTTTATAAAAAGATAGTTGATACAACTCAGAACTTCATTAATTGATTATACTCCGAAGCTACAACGAATTAACTTTAGAGAATCAAAACATTTTAATTAAAATTTATTTACCAAATTTCTTAGTACTATAATTCTTATAGTATTTTAATTTTTTTGGTGGTTTTAGGGATTGAACCCAGGGCCTTGTGCATGCAAGGCAAGAACTCTACCAACTAAGCTATATCCCCAGCCATTTAATAGTATTTTATATATTTTTATGTTAAATGGTCAGATGGTGAATATTTTAGGTTGTGTGGACTACAAATGGTTACTGTTGCACATTCCTCCCCCCACCAAACAATGCTTTAAAAATGTAAAGACCATTCTTTGCTCATGGGTTGGGTTTGACCAGGTATGTATAGTTTACTGACTTCTGGTCTAAATAATTTTCTATTTATAGAGGAAAAATCTGAAACCTCGATGACATGGTAACTCCTCTAAGTCAGTAGAAGTTTAGTAAACCATAATTCAATGTAGTTTACACAAGGAGAAAATATCTTACATTCCTTTACCCTAAAGAAAGTGTATACAATATCTTTAAATTCAGAAGAAATTATATAAAATCAATTTACTAAAATAAATAAAAGTTTGAATGTGGAAGCAATTATTAAGAGTTTGAAACATTGCTTAATGTAGGGTATACTTCATTTTATTTTTCCTAACCTTCAATCTTTTTAAAGGAATTACAAAATGTTTCACCACTTACTATAAAACGCAGAAAATATTAATTTGTAATTAGCACATAACAAATTTATTTCCTGAAAAATTTAGATAAAAATATCACTAATGCCTACCTGCTGACCACAGAATTCATAAGAGTTCAAAATATTTTTTAAAATGACATCAGACTGTTCAATTGCAGAGCTGAGATTTATATAATAACCAAATCAAAATAACCACTATGAAGAGAAAACCATAGTCATTAGATGTTAATGTCAAATATATTCTAATCTAAAATATGATTTGCTTACAAATAAAAATATTTCAGTAGTGTTTGCTGAACATTCGGGTTGAGAATCAACTTGTCTTCTAGGAATGTCTTACCTCTGGCCCAGCAAGAATAGACAAATCAAATTCTGTAATTTCATGATAAAATCCCAATTTACCCATCTATCTGCCTGATAGCTAAAATACTCTTAAGTGTCTATTATTAGGTTTTGAAGAAACTGGAGGCAGAGAGATATTTCTACAGCACAGAGGGATCTACTATTTGCTGGCAATTATTGGATTGAGGGGAATATATCAGTTTCATCTGGGGAGCTTTTTCCCCAAGTGCAGAAGGAAAGCTCAAGCAGATATAAATGTCAAAAAGCTTTCTCAATGTGGGAATACATTCTTGTTTTCTATTATCTAAATATTTCTCAATAACGTGGTGTCATCTGAGCTGCATGAGAATGAAATGAGGTGACTTTTTAAAATACAAAGATTCTAAACTCTATGTCAGATGCATATTTAGAATCCTATAATCATGGGGCAAAAGCAATGGTGCCTAACATCTCAAGTGTTTTAGGCAAACTAAATTTGAGAATGACTAAGCATGTAGAAGATAAAACTAGAGAAAGAAGCTCATGCAGGAATTTAAAAGCTATAATACAGAGGAAAGATATTAGGGCTGAGAAAGCCGCTGGTAGAGTTTGAAATTTCTGATTGGTGTGAGCTAAAACATAAAGGGTATAAGAATGGCTGCCAAAAGTCAATGAAGAAGCTACTACAGCGGCTTAAGTTACTGAGAGGTAACGGTAGATTGAATTAGGAGAGTAGGAATGGTGGCTTATCCCAATAGATAAGAAATAGATAACCTGAATTGTCCTATACCTGTTAGAGAATTTGAATTTGTAATTAAAAAAATTCAAAGATTCTACCAAACACTTAAGAAATAATACTCCTGTATCTATATAAATTATTCCAAATATTAAGAATCCTTGCCAACCTATTGTAAGAAAGGCTAACAAAAATCTAATACCAACATAAAGCAAAAAATGTATAAAAAAGGGCTGGGGTTGTGGCTCAGTGGTAGAGCACTTGCCTAGCATGTGTGAGCACTGGTTTCAATTCTTAGCATCACATATAAATAAATAAATAAAAGTCCACTGACAACTAAAAAAAAATGTATAACAAAACTACAAACCGATATCCTTCATGAATATAGATGCAAAAATTCTTAAAATTTGAACAAATAAAAACTGACAATATTGAAATGGGATAATACCTCATGGCCAAGTAGGCTGAAGTGGGGCCATGAATGCAAGACTAGTTTAAAAAAAAAATCCATAAATTTATTTAGCCATACCAACAGACTAACAAAAGAAAAGCCATGTGATCATCTCAATAGTAGCAAAACAACAACAAAATCCAAAAAACCCAAACCATTTAACAAAATTCAACATCCATTCCTGATTAAATTGGGAAAAAAGACCAGTGGGCTGATTCAGAATTTGAAAAGATGACTGGGCTGCCTGGAAAAATCATCAAAGGAAAGCCAGCATTGACTGGTAGAAGTGGTTCCTGGCATCAAAGCAGAATCAGATAAAAGCAATACCCATTATTTTCATGTGGTCACTGCTGGCCTCTAGGATTCCAACTTTGAGGAGGGGATTTTAATTGTTCCTTCCAGAAGAATACCCAAAGGCAGCACCTAAAGTACATTTCATGACCAAACTTTATTTTCTTAATGTAGACAGGTCAGGAAGAATATGTTATGTATTCTGAAAGATAAGTGGTCCACAGCACCAGCTTCCCATAATTCTGCTATTGACTCTTGCTTTGTTAAGTGTTCTTAATTCAGAGGATCTATTAGAAAATGATGAAGCACAGCAGTGAGAGACCAACAAAGTTCAAGTCACAGAAATACTTGAAACATAGACTAGGCTGTCTGCCACAAGTAGTATTTAAATCAATCTGATTATCAAATGCACATCATCAAATGTGCATCACTTCTGTTCTATAAAGTTGTCTTCATTTTTTGTTTGCATTTAATGGACACAACAGTCTTAGAAACATTACAGAATAAAACTTAGGACATCTTCAGTCCTTTGGTGATTAAATGCACATTATCAAATCTATATCTTTTCTCAATTCACCATGGTAAAGCAGAAGCAGATGCTAGAACATGGATTGCTGGGAAAAGTTTAAAAGTAGTGAAACTGCTTTTATTCATTTCCTAGTCATGGGGGACATAGTATGTGAAGATAAAGTATAAAGCTCAGTGTAGTAAATATAAAGCATGGTAAACAAAGATAGTTTATCAGGGTGAGCTGCAGAGTGTTTACTTTAAAATCCTATAGATGAACAAGAATGATTGTTTGAATCGACACTAAACAAATAGCACAACCCTCCCTAAGAAGATTGTCACTTTTCTATCAAGTATAGATCTCCCTTCAACAAAAAGCTTTTGACAATATAGTATGACTTGTCTGGAATCTTCTGTAAATCTTATGTTTTAGTAAAATATTTTTTTTTGTTATTAAAAAACTCTCAGCAAGCTAATAATATAAAGAAACTTCTCCAAGCTTATGAGGGCAACTACAACAAACCTACAGGTAACCTCATGATACTACAACAAACCTACAGGTAACCTCATGATAAAACCAAAAAAAAAAAAAAAAAAGAAAAAAAACCTAAACGTACAACTATGATATCTTTCTCCCTCCAGAACATTTTTAGTATCAAAAATAAATCTCATTAAGCATTCAGCTCCCATCCCATCTTGTCTAAGAACTTGGCAAGCACCAATTCTTTCTGTCTTTATAGATTTATCTATTCTGGATATTTTATATAGATAGAATAAAAAAATTAAATGCTAGCTGGGTGTGGCGACAAACACTTGTAATCCCAGCAGCTCAGGAAGCTGAGGCAGGAGAATCGCAAGTTCAAAGCTAGCCTCAGTAACTTATCAAGGCCCCAAGCTACTCAGAGAGACCCTGTCTCTAAATAAAATATTTAAAAGGGCTGGGTATGTGGCTCAGTGGTTAAGCATCCTTGGGTTCAATCCCTGGTACAAAAAAAAAAAAAAAAAAAGAAGAGAAAGAAAAGAAAAACTAAATGCTTTCTTCTAATATATGAAAAACAAGAATCTATTCTCAATATTTTTATTCAGTCTGGGACTGGAAGTAGTAGTCAGTGTGATAAAGAAAAAGTAAGCAAATAAGTAAGCAAGCTAGCTAGCTTGGTTTGCAGAAGGATATATCTGAAGGACAACAATACACATAAAGATTATAAAGCTATAGTAATAAGTAACTGTGCAGCTAGCATAAAGATGGAAAACAGATTGATAGACCAAAGAAGAGTCCAGAAATAGACCTACACATCTGTGTCAATGATTTTTGAAAAGGAAATTCAATGGATGAAAGGATAATGTCTTCAACAAAAGACATTGTAAAGAGAATAAAAAGACTATAAAATAAAACCATGATGAACTATCATTAAACTAGAATGGCTAAAGTTAACTATACAAAGTATAAATAAGAATATGAAGTAACTGGGCTGGGGTTATGGCTCAGAGAGCACGCCTAGCATATGCGAGGCCCTGGGTTCAACCCTCGGCACCACATATAAATAAATAAAACAAAGGTATTAAAAAAAAAAGAAAGAAGTCTTTTCTTTTTATTTTGTGTGTGTGTGTGTGTGTGTGTGTGTGAGTGTGTGTGTGTGTGTGTGTGTGAGAGAGAGAGAGAGAGAGAGAGAAAGAAAGAGAAAATATGAATCTTTTTTGTAGATGGACACAACACAATGCTTTTATTTTTATGTGGTGCTGAGAATCGAACCCAGGTCCAGCCGATGCTAGGCGAGCGCTCTACCACTGAGCCATAATTCCAGCCCCCAAAGAAGGATTTTCAATAAAAAGAAAAAAAGAAGAAGAATATGAAGTAACTCAGATTTCAACCACTGATGAGAAAAGTATAAATGATACAATCACCTTGGAAAACACTTGGGCAGTTTCCTAAAAAGGTTAAGCATAAACCTACCATATGATCCAGTCATTCTACTTATAGGCATTTATTTACACAACAGAAATAAAAGCATATGTCCATAAAAGAGCCATATGCATGAATTTTCAAAGCAGGCTTTATTGAAAGAGCCCCCAAATGGAATAAGCTCAACTGTTAAATGATATGTAAACAGATAAACTGGTAATGTCCATACAATATAATGCACACATAGCAGAAATGAAAAAGAATGAACTATTGACACATACAATGACATGGAGATATCTCAAAATAATTATGCTTAGTAAAGGGTAAAAACCAAAATGATATAATTCCATTTACATAAAATTCCAATGTATATTAGTTTATAATGTCAGGAATCAGATCTCTAGTTTTTTGGAGAGAAAAAGAACAGAGGGGAGAGGGAAGTAAAAGGGAGGGATTAAAGTCTGGAGGGTGGAGGATAAATGCATCACCTTCTGGTAATAGCTTCATAAACACACAATCCAAAATTAAAGTTTTACACTTGAAATATGTGGAGTTGTTTTAGATCAAACATACCTAATAAGTTATTTTAAAAAACGTACAGTAAAGTGCTTAAAAATTCTTGCAAAATAGTTATGATGTTAACCAAACAAAATGACTGCATTTGATGTAACATGAGGATTTCAGAAATATAACACTATAATTATTAACATTTTATGAACAGGATCAAAAGAAAAACCTTTGGATAAAAATTCTTGATAATGTACAGGGAGTAGTTAGTAACAATTAGCAAAGAAAATTGTTAACTAATTAAAAATTTGATTTATATTCTCTGAAAATTTCCAAAAAACATTAGAAAAATTTAAAGTATGAGTTATATACATTTATTTTGCTAAAGTTTTAGTTACGATATACACTTGTATCAACTAAGTCTTTGTTATTAATTGCATAAAATTATTTCTTCTATTTTAAAAGATTCCTTTGAAAAAGAATAAAAGGGGGCTGGGACTGTTGCTCAGTGGTAGAGCACTTCCCTAGCACGTGTAAGGCACTGGGTTTGATCCTCAGCACCACATAGAAATAAATAAATAAAGGTATTGTGTGTATCTACAACTAAAAAAAAAATAAATAAAGGTAGAATTAGTAGTCTTTAAAAAATCTTTTGAAAAATTCTTTCCCCTAAAAATCACTTTGGTAGGATTATCTTAAAATTAGTGACAATAAATAATATGAAAAATACATTACATATCAATATAATAATGTCATATTTGAACATGCAATCACAGAACCTCTGGGAAATTTTCATGATTGTACAAATTCTCATCTTTTCTGCTTTGGTTCTTAAGTACTATAAGTACTTACTATGCACAAAGCATTGTGCTATATGTTATTCCTATCTGTAGAATAAATGATTATATAATAATATTTGCTATACTTTTAGGAATTAATATCCTTGGAGAGAAATTTTAGTTAAAAAATGGTATGATCCTACTATGCTTTTACAACTGCTAGAGTAATTTACATTTATTAAGAACTTCTGTTATATGTACTCAGAAAAATCTGTAGGCAAATAGGATACATTCAACTCCCTTTAAAATTGCATTCTCTTAATTAACAAAAGAAAAAGCATTTTTATCACTTGCTAAAAAGAGAGAATAATTTGAAAAAACAATACTTTCATTCCATTGGGAACAAAGTTCAGTTGGAAACTAAAATGCAAATATTTTGTTTTTCTAGCTAAGAATGCAATTTCTAATTTCAGTTGAATGATATTTGTACCTTATTGAAGTTTGGCTCCTCCATCATAGAATTTTTGATGGTTTCATTGTTGTCCTCTAATGACTTCATCAAGAAAGAATAATCACATGACAAAGATGAGATGTAACATGCAAAATACTGGGGATATTTTTAAAAATTGTATTTTTAACCAATTCATTTAGAAAAGGACATGAATCTGCATTGTTATTCTTAAATTTCATACACTTTAAAAAAGTATGTGTGAATGTGCATTGAAAGGGAACAGGAAAACTTAACAGCTCATAACTCATTAACATTCACTACAAATTTTATCCTACAGCATTAAAATTTTTGCTTGCTCTTCAAATGCTAACATTTGAGCAAAATTGATTCTAAAGTACTTTATATTTAAAAATCCTGAACTACTGGTTCCTGATTACTATAAATTAAAAAAACAAACTCTTTTTACAGATGCTAATATGTCTTATTTTCATAAAATATGATATCTCGGGAAAACCTTCTGATTAGGAAATTTTAGTTTTACTTTTCTAATTGTTGCCTATTGATTTAGCCAGAAAGAGTCAAGAAGTTGCTAAAGGTGCATATCATTATTAAAAGGAGGTATTAGCACATTAATAATAATAATAATAATAATAATAATAATAGTAATGAAAGGTTCAGACTTTAGTTCTTTTCAGAAAATGAAAGAAAACAGAAAAAAGGAATGGAACAAAGATAGCAGCTGTCAAGTTCCAAATTTTTGTAGGGAATATTTGCAGTCATCTGTACTTAATTTCCAAATAAGAACAAATAGGGAAGGGATTCTATTTTAAAATGCATGCACTAGTAAACTACATTATATAGGAAAAAGAAGAGATCTCAGGATACACCAGGGTTTTAAGGTCAGATGAAGAAAAGGTCAGATAAAGGAATAAAAAAAACAGCAGCAGTCTCAAAATCTTTCCCATCATATTGCAACCAAGATATAGGGCCTGTCATATATTTATCTCCTAAACAGTTGAATAGTCACAATAACTTTAATGTAATTACTATTTTATGAAACTAAGAGATGGAATGTAAATTTGTGAATAACAAAAATAGTCTATTCAACTTTCCAGAGAAGATTAAATAATTTTATACCATCCCTATAATGTTAAGTTCCTATTTAACTCCATCCAACCTGTTTTACTATATAATTTTTTTCTTTTCACACTCCCTTTTATCAAGTCTCTTCAATCCTAGTTAGAATAAGTTATACTCCATGTTATATGTCAAAAAATACTCTACTGTTCATGTATATCTAAAAAGAACAACAAAAATGTCTCTTCAAGATTATCACAATCAAGAATAACACAATAGGCAACAACAACAAATTTCTCATAACTACAGTGATTGAGCCAGTTAAATCTATTGTTCAAAAACATTGCAAAGTATAGGATGAAATAATCACTTTGCAGATAAAAACCCTAAAATTCAGAGAAAATATATAGCTTACTGATAGTTACAAAGCTGTCAGTTCAACACTTATGGTCATGCTTTTATTAAAATAATTGCAATAAAAGTAATTTTAAAATTTTCTTAAGGTAATAATGAAGCTCCAAAGAAAACTAGAAATAATAAAGAAATTTAAATATGTGCAGCTGTATTTATTACCTGCTATTCTTATACATTCTGGCTTGGTTACACTACTCTGTACCCTTAATAATTCTAGTCCTGAATCAAAATTTACGTATTCATATTAAAAAGTGCACTAGAGAAAGTAGCAAGCAAACATGACTTTATACAGAACAATGTAGCAGTGCTTTTATATATCACATCAGAATGCTGTAACTTACATTATTTGAGAAAAAGATAAATTTAAAATAAAACATTATCTTTCCAATAAACCTATCTTTAATTAGTCTTATATTCTTCTCTAGTACATGCATTATTAATTTTATTTATCCAAACATTTTCTTGAACTGTTTTAGTGGTAAACTTACACACTAAACATCTTAGACATATTTCATATAAGTTTAAATTAACAAAATAAATATAACAAAATAAACTGTTTAACTAGACTTCATAAGAAAAGTCTTATAAGTCAGCAAGAATACTATATAATATTCTGTTTCCTGGCATGGTCAATTTGAATATATTTACAAAATCAGGCGAATAGTAAATAATAGCACGTACAGTTGCCTCCTGCAAATTAGTACTTAAATTGCGAGACGACAGAATATATGTGATTTTCCTTTTATTTAAGGTTTGATGTCATCTTGCTTTTTGATTTCTTGTCTATTGTAAACTCATATTCTATTTCCTTATTTTTTTCCTTCCATTTTAAAAACTGTAAAAGCTTACTTTCAGACTAGTTCAGTGCTACTCAAAATGTGGTCTATAGACTCTTTTTTTTTTTGGACACTGAAGGGGATTGAACCCAGGGTACTTTACCTGAGCTATATCCCCAGTCCTTTTTATTTATTTTTTATTTCAAAACAGGGTCTCACTTAGTTGCCTTGCTAAACTGCTGAGGCTGGCCTTGAACTTGTAATTCTCCTGCCTCAGCCTCCCAGGTAGCTGGGATTACAGGTGTGCACCACCATGCCTGGCAGTTTTGAACACTTTGCTACTGGTTTAGGGGAGATAAAGAATCGACTACATAACTATGTCTACTATTTAGTTCACCTGATATTTTTTAGTAGCGAAACTTTCTCAATGAAGGAAGCAAGATGTTCATTTACATTCAGATGCAAGTTCCCCCATATTATCAGACTGGTACTTTTTAGTAGCACTGAACTAAATGACAAAAAAATAACCATTACGATGATAATATCAAAGTATAATCAACCAATTACAGTATAATTATAAGTTAATTTGAATTTGTAAAATTTTATTTAAGCATAATCTAAAGAATAAGAAAGAGTACATTAAAATGTTTTCAGTACAAAAACCAAGTTTCAATTAAACTTTTAACATAGCTGGAACTATCACATGAAAATCAAAGGAAATTTCTACCTTGTTTTGTAAATAAGTGATTATCATAACTCAAAATACAGAAAAACAAGAGATACAGAATCTTAAATAATACCTATGAGGAAAAAAAAGTCCTAAGTACATACAAATTAATTACTGTAAATTAAAGTGATTGATGAAAATAATTGCCTCTCTCATTTTGAATCACTTGACTAAGCATTAATTGCATATATTTATGATACAAAAATGTGTTTTAGAAAGACTATAAAATGTATCTCATTTTTAAGGTCTCAATGATAACATAAAAGATTTCTGTAATAAAATAGTAAAGAGGTTCTAACTTCTACAGACCTCATTTAGACATCGTTTCTTTGTGAATATATTTCTGATAAACGTTTCTTGAATTTCTTCTTGCTTCACCAAGTATTGCCAAAGCCTCTTCACAGATAATGCCAGATGATGTTTGGATCTACACAGAGATAGAAAATTTAATTATCCCCTTCAGACATTTCTAATTAACTTGACCATAATTCCTCGGTGCTATATGAATCCTTATTATAATAAATTAACTAGAACCACACCTATGATGTAGGGAAGCATCCATTCTTTTTCTGTTTCTGGTACTGGGGATTGAACCCAGGGTAACTTTGTCATTGAGCTACATCCCTAGTACTTTTTATTTTTATTTTGAGAGAAGGTCTCACCAAGTTTTTTCAGGCCTCACTAAATTGCTGCAGATGGCCTAGAACTTGCAATTCTCCTGCTTCAGCCTTCAAAGTTCAGGGGACTACAGGTGTGCATCATTGTAACAAGCTAACCAAGCAACAGACAGTAAATATTTCAGGGTTTGTGTGTCATATGGTTTTTATCAAAAGTACTCAACTCTGTCACTATAATGGGAAAGCAGCCAAACATTCAGACTGAGCAGCTGTAATTTGAAATGCTCCAAAATTCAAAATGCTCTGAGATCTGAAACTTTTTAGATGTTGACATTTTAAGTTTTGGATTTTGAGTTAGGGATGTTCAATGGTAAAGTCTATGCAAACATTCCAAAATACAAAAGATTCTAAAATCTGAAACACTTCTGGTCCCAAGCATCTTGGATAAGGGATACTCAACCTATAATATGCAAATGAAAATGGCATGGCTGTGATCCAATAACACTTTATTTTAAAAAGCAGGAGGAGGGCTAAATTTGGGCAGAGGGTTGGGCACAGTTTGCTGACCCCCAATCTAGGGACACAAGAGATAACAAAAATAGGTATGCATACCAGACAAGAACTAGAAAAACATCGACTGAAAGTGCTGTCTATGGACACATACCCACCCACAACTCTTTGTTACTGACCAGTAATAAGGTAAGAGCTTGTGCAAGAGCAAAAACCAACTACAACATTAAGCAAAAACCAACTACAAAAATATTTACTGAACTAAACACACTGTTTAGTTCAGTAAATATTTTTTTGTAGTAAGACTTTCTAGATAAAACAGGCAGTGAAATGATTTATCTTTTGGTTCTTTCTCATCTCATGGACAGTAAAAGGGTTGATGAGTGGTTATTTTCAACAGTGTTGCTCTAAAGTAAGTATCAATACACTACAGATCATAGGCCAAAACTAGCCTGCCCCATTAAAAAAAAAAGTTTACTGGACCATAGCCAAATCAAAACATTTATGTATGGTATATGGTTGCTTTCACTCTACAATGGCAGAGCTAAGTAATTGTGACTAGCACATCCCAAAACTCTAAAATATTTACTATCTGAACATTCACAAGAAAAGTTTGCTAACTTCTGAACTACTGTAGACATTACACAAAGACATTCATTCATATGAGCCTAGAACTGAAAATTAGATAGATTATAATATTTCTTTCTCTAAATACTACCTGACAACATTCTGATTTAGGAAAATTCATACTTAAAAATAGTATCCATTGGGGCTGGGGATGTGGTTCAAGAGGTAGTGCGCTTGCCTGGCATGTGCAGGGCACTGGGTTCGATCCTCACACCACATAAAAATAAAATAAAGATGTTATGTCCACCAAAAATTAAAAAATAAATATTAAAAAATTCTCTTAAAAAAAATTATCCAAAGGAAAACCTACTTGAAAGGAGTGTTTGTAGGTTCCAGTAAAGCTTTGTGGCGCAGAATGGCAGGACCTGCAGACAAACTCTCTTCAGAGGTATGACTTGAGATATAATTTTGAGGTGGTCCACCATGGATTTCAAGTCTTTGAAGAAGAACTTGTTCCCAACATTGAAGAGTTTTCAGAACCGCATGACAAAGAGGTGAACTGACTGGAAGTTCTAAAAAGGGAAAATATAAGTGACTCATATTTATCTTCTACAGTAAAATGCCATATTCAATTGTAGGAAAGACTGAGTTAAGCTATTATCACATGTCAACATGTGAGATACAGACATAGAAATACAGGAGGTTGAAAAAAATGACGTCAGAAATCTGTACAAGCATTTCAACTTTACTGTCTCTGACTTTTTCACAAGAAAAATGTATCTGAAAATCAGGAAAATATGTGTGAGAGAAAATTATTTTAAACCTTTGTATCAGTTCTGTATGGCATATAAATTTAAGATTTGTTTAGAAAATGAAAATACACACAAAAGTATTAAATAATACTTACCAAGAAACTTAGCACCTTTTTCTAAACTTCCATATTCCTGAGTCCTGAGCCTATTTTAACTACTGCTATTATTTACCTCTCCATATCTACATAACGTGTTTATACTGTGTGCTCATGATTTTTAATTTTGTAAATGATCTACTCATTTATTACTAAAAATAAACTTTTCCTCCCCTTATCATAACATCATAAAAATTTGGTTAAATCAATATTTTAATATTATGTATTACACATAAATAATATATAATACATATTTATCTTATATGTACTTGTCTATAATATATAAATATATGATCTCACATATATAAATGAAAAATACTTTTCACAGCTGAAACATTTGGTATACTATCATACCCCTTTCTCTCCTACACAACCATTTCTTCCTTTGTAGTTTACAAGCTTTGTGTTTGCTTAGTTTCTACATTGTTACCATTATTAAATCCCCCAACATTCAGAGAGCTATAATATAGTCTCATAATAGTTAATCATATCAGGTTCAGTGCTTCTGATTTCCTGGACATAGCCCTCCTCAAGCACCTAATTGAATGATAGGTACATTTATAGAGGGTTGGTTTTTCACAACAGAAAGTCTAACCTTTTCTCCACTATTTAAAAAATGTATACAGAATAGTAAACCAAAGCAACGGCACCATTTGTTTATATTAAGATATTTATTACCTGCAAGATCATGACCTGCGAAGGGATAGAATGTTTTCAAATTGTTGAGAACCAATTGCACCATTGCCAATCGCATCAATGACCAACTAAAAACAAAGCAAAAATGGATACATTAAAGATTTGTGTAGGGATTTAGAAGGGCACAACATTTTGACCAGAAATCCACTATTAACAATTTATCCTGAAGGTGTACCCCAACAAAACCAAAATAATTTAATAGATGCAGTTACTCATGTCAGGATTATCTACAATAGCAGAGGAGTAATAATAATCAAATTATACTGGCTAAATAATGACCATTTTGAAGTGTGAAATTTTAGGGTAACCATAAAAATCAAATAAATAAGGCTCTCTAAGTATTAATAACGAGAGAACTTCTGGAAGTATGAATAATGCACAAGGAAGTTTCAGAACATTAGATATGGTATGCTACATAATCTGTGTAAGAAAGCAGAGGAGATAAAATTATACAGATGCATTTGTTTATTTTTGCAAACAGAAGGGTGAATCAGAAACGTAAAAAAAGCGATCAAATGAAAACTAGCAAAAGTGGTTATCTGTAATTTAAAAATATGAGACTTTTCATTTGACTTTTTATAAAAGAAATGTTTATAGTAGCTATCCTAATGAGTACAAGATGGTGTCCTACCATGGGTTCAAGTGGAACACACTTATTTCTTAAAGTATTCACTTTTAAATATTTTTTTGGTGGTAAAATAACATATAATGTAACATTTACCATTTTAACCATTTTGAAGTGTAGAGTTCAACAGCAGTAAGTACATTCATATAGTTGTTCAACCACAACCAGCATCCATTTTCAAAACTCTTTTCATTTTACAAAAACTAAAACTTTATATTCATTTAACAATACCTGCTCATTGTCCAGGCCCTAACAACCTCCAACTGTCAGTCTCTAAGCGTTGACTCGTCTAAGAATAACATGTAAGCAGAATCATACACTATTTACTGTTTTATGACTGGTTTATTTCATTTAGCATAATGTCCTTAAGATTTATCCATGTTGTAGCATTTGTTAAAATTTCCTTCCTTTATAAGGCTGAATAATTTTCCACTATATGTACAATATCAAATTTTGCTTATCCATTCATCTGTCAAGAAACATTTGGATTGTTTCTACCGGCTGGTGACTATGAGTAATACTACTATAAACATGGACATACAAAAACTAGCTTCAGTGCCTGCTTTCAATTCTTTTAAGTATACACTCAGAAATGGAATTGCTGAATCATATGGTAATCCTATTTTTTAAAATTTTTTGAGGAACTACTATTCCATTTTTGACAGTGGCTGCACTATTTTATATGCCTACCAGAAGGGAACAAAGGTTCTAATTACTCCCCATTTCTGCCAACATCATTATTTGGATATTTTTTATAGTAGCTATCCTAATGAATACAAGATGGTGTCCTACCATGCGTTTGATTTTCATGTGTTTTTTGGTCATTCTTGGGAGAAATGTTTATTCAAATCCTTTGGTCATTTTTTAAAAAATACATTTTTTTTTTTTTTTTTTTAGTTATAGGGGGACACAATATCTTAATTTTATTTGTTTATTTTATGTGGGGCTGAGGATCGAACCCAGCGCCTCACGCATGCTAGGCGAATGCTCTACCTCTGAGCCACAACACCAGCTCCTGGCCATTTTTTAATTGGGTTGGTTTTTGGTTTTGAGTTATACTCTGACTTCAGAGTCATGCAAATGTTTTTCATATTGAAAAAGTAAACTTAGCATAAAAAAATCGAATATACCAATAAATATGTCAAAGTAATTTTTCATAAAGAAATATTTCACTCTCATTCTCTTCATCAGCATGGCTAAGGGTCTGTCAATTTTATTTATTTTTTCAAAGAACCAACTTTTTGTTCTGTCAATTTTTTCAATTGTTTCTTTTATTTCAATTTCATTGATTTCATCTCTGATTTTAATTATTTCCTGTATTCTGCTGCTTTTGGTATTGGTTTGCTCTTCTTTTTCTAGGGTTTTGAGATGCAGGGTAAGTCATTTATTTGTTGACTTTTTCTTCTTTTAAGGAATGAACTCCATGCAATGAACTTTCCTCTTAGTACTGCTTTCATAGTGTTCCAGAGATATTGATATGTTGTATCTGTGTTCTCATTCACCTCTAAAATTTTTTAAATCTCCTACTTGATGTCTTCTGTAACCTATTGTTCATTCAGGAGCATATTATTTGGTCTCCAGGTGTTGGATTGGATTTTATTTCTTATTTTATCATTGATTTCTAATTTCATTCCATTATAATCTGATAGAATGAAGGGTATTATCTCTGTTTTATATTTGCTAAGAGTTGCTTTGTGGCATAGCATATGGTCTGTTTCAGAGGAGGATCCATGTGCTGCTGAGAAGAAAGTATATTCTCTCATTGAAGAATGGAATATTCTATATATGTCAGTTAAATCTAAGTTATTGGTTGTATTACTGAGTTCTATAGTTCTTTGTTCAGCTTTTGTTTGGAAGATCTATCTAGTGATGAAAAAGGTGTGTTTAAGTCACCCACAATTACTGTTGTGGTCATTTGACTCTTGAACTTCAGAAGAGTTTGTTTGATGAACATAGCTGTTCCATTGTTTGAGGCATATATATTTATAATTGTTAAGTCTTGTTGGTGTATGGTTCCCTTAAGCAGTAACGTAGTGTATTTCTTTATCCTTTTTGATTAACTCTAGTTTGAAGTCTACTTTATTTGATATGAGGATGGAAACCCCTGCTTGCTTACACAGTCCGTCTGAGTGGTATGATTTTTCCCAACACTTCACCTTCAGTCTGTGAATGTCTTTTCCTATGAGATGAGTTTCCTGAAGGCAGCATATTGTTGGGTCTTTTTTTTTTTTTTTTCATCCAATCTGCTAGTCTACGTCTTTTGATTGGTGAGTTTAGCCCATTAATATTCAGGGTTATTATTGAGATATGATTTGTATTCCCAGCCATTTTTGTTTATTTTTGGTATTTAACATGACTAGGTATCTCCTCTGATTAGATTTTCCTTTAGTGTAATCCTTCCCTCTGCTGATTTTAATCATTGTTTTTCATTTCCTCTTCATGGAATATTTTGCTGAGGATGTTCTGCAGTGCAGGCTTTCTAGTTGTAAATTCTTGAACTTTGGTTTATCATGGAAGGTTTTCATTTCATCATCAAATCTAAAGCTTAGCTTTCCTGGATATCAGATTCTTGGCTGGCATCAACTTTCTTTCAGAGCTTGGTACATGTTGTTTCATGATCTCCTGGCTTTGAAGGTCTGTGTTGAAAAATCTGCTGATACATGAATTGATCTCCCCCATAAGTGATTCTCAACAAAATTCTGGCAAATCGAATACACAAACATATCAAAAAGATCCTGCATCATGATCAAGTGCGATTCATCCCAGGGATGCAAGGTTGGTTCAACACATGGAAATCAATAAACGTAATTCATCACATCAATAGACTTAAAGATAAGAACCAATAGACACAGAAAAAGCATTTGACAAAATACAGCACCCCTTTATGTTCAAAACACTAGAAGAATTAGGGATAACAGGAACATATCTCAACATCATAAAGGTTAGCTATGTTAAGCCCCAGGCCAACATCATTCTAAATGGAGAAAAAATTGAAGGCATTCCCTCTAGAAACTGGAACAACACAGGGATGCTCTCTTTTACCACTTCTATTTAACATAGTTCTTGAAACACTGGCCAGAGCAATTAGACAGATTAAAGAAAGTAAAGGGATACACATAGGAAGAGAAGAACTCAAATTGGCACTATTTGCTGATGATATGATTTTATACCTAGAATACTCTCCACCAGAAACTCCTAGAACTAGTAAATGAATTTAGCAAAGTAGCAGGATATAAAATCGACACCAATAAATCAAAGGCATTTCTGTATATCAGTGACAAATCCTCAGAAAGGGAAATTAGGAAAACTACCCCATTTTCAATAGCCTCAAAAAAAAAAAAAAAAAAAAAAAAACAAACCAAACAAACAAAAAAACCCTTGGGAATCGAATTAATGAAAGAGGTGAACGATCTATATAGTGAAAATTTCAGAACCCTAAAGAAAGAAATCAAAGAAGACCTTAGAAGATGGGAAGGTCTATCTTGTTGTTGGATAGGCAGAATTAATATTATCAAAATGGCCACATTTCCAAAAGCACAATACAGATTTAATGCAATTCTGATCAAAATTCCAATGGAATTCCTCATAGAAATAGAAAAAGCAATCATAAAATTCATCTGGAAAAATAAGAGACCCAGAATAGGTAAAGCAAACCTTAGCAGGAAGAGTGAAGCAGGTAACATCACTATACCAGACCTTAAACTATACTACAGAGCAATAATAACAAAACAGCATGGTACTGGCATCAAAACAGACTGGTAGACCAATGGTATTGAACAGAGGACACAGAGACTAACTCACAAAACTACAATTATCTTATATTATACAAAGGTGCCAAGGAACATGCATTGGAGAAAAGATAGCCTCTTCAAAAATGGTGCTGGGAAAACTGGAAATCCATATGCAACAAAATGAAATGAAACCCCTATCTCTCACCATGCACAAAACTCAACTCAAAATGGATCAAGGACTTAGCAGAGATCCTGCGTCTAATAGAAGAAAAAGTAGGCCCTAATCTATATCATGTGGGATTAGGCCTTAACTTCCTTAATAAGACTCTTGTGGCACAAGAATTAAAATCAAGAATCAATAAATGAAATGGACTCAAACTAGGAAGTCTTCTCAGCAAAAGAAACAATTTGTGAGTTGAATTGAGAGCCTACATCTTGGGAGCAAATCTTTACCCCTTACCCATCAGATACAGCACTAATGTCTAGGGTTTATAAAGAACTCAAAAAGCTAAACACCACAAAAACAAATAACCAAATCAATAAATAGGCCAAGGACCTGAACAGACACTTCTCAGATGATGATATACTATCAATCAACAAATACATGAAAAAATGTTCATCACTAGCAATTACAGAAATGCAAATCAAAACCACTCTAAGATTTCATCTCACCCCACTCAGAATGGCAGCTTTTATGCATACAAACAACAATAAGTGTTGACAAGGATGTGGGGAAAATGGTACACTCATTCACTGCTGGTGGGACTGCAAATTGTTGTAGCCAATATAGAAAGTAGTATGGAACTTTCTTGGAAAATTGGGAATGCAACCACCATTTGACTCAGCTATCCCTCTCCTCAGTCTATACCCAAAGGACTTAAAACCAGCATACTACAGGGACAGAGTCACATCAATGTTTACAGGAGCACAATTCACAATAGCTGAACTGTGGAACCAACCTAGATGACCTTTAATAGATGAATGGATAAAAAAAATGTAGCATATATACACAATGGAATATTTTTTTAAAGATATAGAGAGAGAAGAAGAGAAAAGAGAGAAGAGAGAGAGAGAATTTTTTAATATTTATTTTTCAGTTTTCAGTGGACACAACATCTTTATTTATTTTTATGTGGTGCTGAGGATCAAACCCAGCGCCCCGTGCATGCCAGGCGAGCACATTACCGCTTGAGCCACATCCCCAGCCCACACAATGGAATATTACTCAGCAATAGAGAATAAAATCATGGCATTTGCAGGTAAATGGATGAATTTAGAGAACATAATGCCAAGTGAAGTTAGCCAATCCCAAAAAGCCAAATGCTGAATGTTAGGGAGGCTGATTCATAGTGGAATAGGGAGAGGGAGCATGGGAGAAATAGATGTCCTCTAGATAGGACAGAGGGGTTGGAGGGGAAGGGAGGGGAATGGGGTTAGAAATGATGGTGGAATGTGATGATCATTATTATCCAAAGTACATGTATGAAGACACGAATTGGTGTGAATATACTATGTATACAACCAGAGATATGAAAAATTGTGCTCTATATATGTGTAATAAGAATTGTAATGCATTCCACTGTCATATATTAAAAAAACTCCAGAATTACATATATATATATATATATATATATATATATATTTACATATATGTATAGTGTGTGTGCATTTGTGTATATATATATTTTTTCAATAAAATATAGAAATAAGAGAAAAGTAAAGAAGTATTTCACCGTCTCTGACACATTTACTTCTTTTCAAAATTTATATTAACATATTTTGTCTGTATAAATTATATATATATTTCAGATGTAAGCAACACATCAAGAAACAAGATAATACACTAGCTACTCATGAATGTATGAATAATGCACCACTGGAGCTAGGAATCAGTGTTTTGAACATTTATGATTTTTATAATATTTGAAAACATTTTTAAGATAGTACTTGACATAGTACTAATGTTTTCCTGAAAAAGCAATAGATTTTCAAAGCTAAAATTCTGGGACATAGGAACCCAAAAGCAAGGGATAATGTGAGAAGATCTGTGAGGAGTAATTAAATTATAGAGGGTCTCCTCATGTAAAGTCAAGTTAACTGACACCGGTTGTGATGGTGCATGCCTATAATCCCAGTGGTTGGGAGGCTTAGTCAAAAGGTCTTAGTTCAAAGCCAGCAACTTAGTGAGGGCCCAAGCTACTTAGTTAGACCCTGTCTCAAAATTTAAAAAAAAAAAAAAAATTAAAGGGCTGGGGATGTGGCTCAATGGTAAAGTACCTCTGGGTTCAATCCCTAGTACTAAAAGAAAAAAAAGTTTAACTGATAAATTATGTTGAAGGGAAGCAATTTAACAATTTCAACTACAATTTAAGAAATGTGTTAGTGTACTAATTTATAAAGCACATGTATTATTTTCAAAAATATCATATAAGCCAGGATGATTTTTAAAAGAAGATTAAAATGTAATATTACATACCTATATGAATTTGAATTAGAATGCTCTTGGAGATGAAAATCTGAAGCTAAAACATCATCATTATCATCATCATCATCACCATCACTTTCCAGACTCTCCTCTGAATCATATTCAGCTTTACTTTGGGAAGGTGGTAGGAAAGGCTGAAACAATCAAACAAAAATCACACAATTTGTTAACCAAATATCTTATTTGATACATTCAAACATATAACTTAATAGTAACAATTCATCCCATTTGTAGATAGTTCATCATAAGTCACTAGTATTTGCAATACTATGCCTGTGGTATCACTTTAACACAATTTCCTTACTTACTCATCGAATCAACAAAAAAATTTTTAAGTATACATTATGTGCCCATTAAAGATTTATGTAGGGATTTAAAAGAGTACAAGAATAGGATAGTATAAGAATTTTTAGGATAGATGCTTCAACTGTCTTCACAGAGCTTACTTACACTGTAGTGGTAAAGACAAGGAAGAAACAGAAAACTAAGTAAAAATATATTAAGCCCTACAAAGGAAAAAAAATTTGTTGAGTGCTTGCCTAGCATGTTCAAGGTGCCCAGGTTCAATCCTCATTACCACACAGGAAAAAAAAAAAGGAAAAAAAGAATGGAGATGGAGAACATAAGCTGATCATGAAAGATGAAGACTTCTTTGAAAAGTGGCATTTAAATTTGGCCTGACAAACAAAAAGGAATAAATCATATAATAAGAGAAAATGAAAGCACTTTAGGTAGCAGAAATACCACTTAGAAAGGCTGTACTTGTGAAAGAGTTGGTATGAACAAAAGCAGTTTCACCAAAGGCTGCTAAGCAATTGGATAAGTGTTGGAAGAAAGGTTTAAGAGAATAGCAGGTGACAGCTCTGGCAGGGTCTTGTAGGTCACAATAAAGGAGTATAATGGGTTGCCACTAATGCCTTTTAGGCAGAGAACAGGAATTGAGACTTATAATCTAATGATATCACTATGACTACACTCTTAGGAGAAAAATGACAATGGCAAGAGTAGAAATGGAAACAACAGCAACTAATCCAAGAATTGGCAGCTCACATATAGGTATTAGGACTAGAGCTGTAGAGAAATAACAGACTCAAGTTGTGTTCAACATATTTGGAAAGTAAGAAAAAAGGAAAAACAATGATTTCTGGGCTTCTAATTTGAGCAACTTTAAGGATGAAGATTTAGGAGAAACAAAGCTCGATGAGACTGACTTCAAGGCAACGGAAAAGAAGAATTTCTAAAGAGCAAGTGGTAAGTTGGTTAAATGTCGCTAATAATAATAAGTCAGATAAAATGATAATGAAAAAAAATTTTTTATATTTCACATGGATGTCACCTGCCACTCAACAAAAATAGTTTCAATGTGGTAACTGGATTGAAAGCATACAATGAGTTATTACAAAAAGGAAATAATGTAAGGCAGTAGAAAAGAAAATATGTATGTTGTTTTAGAAAGTGGCAAAGTAGCAGAAAAAGTGTTAGGGTCGAAGTAGGTGTTTGGAAGTATAGATACTATAGCATAATTCTGATGGTTAAAGAGCCAATAAAGAACAGAAGTACTGAAGATGTGAGAACAGAGGAAAAAAGAAAAGGATTCAGAACAAAACTGGAGGAAATGGTCTTTGATAGGAAGGACTCTACCTCCATCATAATAGGAGAAAAGAAAGATGGTAAACCAGTGTGGTTTGATTGCATGGTTCTCAATGACTTATAAAGTGATGCAAATTATGAGTGAGGAACTAGAGAGTTAGGTTAGTCATACAGCACCTGCCTAACTTGCACTTCTGAGGCCCTGGGTTCAATCTTCAGCACCATCTGGGGTGGGTGGGAGATAGCAAGGAGAGAATGGAATAGGAAATGTAGGAAGTTTAAAAAGTTATTGGCTTGAGGGAAATGCAACACAGCATGCAGGGTGGAACTTCTGGAATAGCTGAGTAAGGAAGTTTTCAAAAACAGGCACAGCAAATTGACCAAATACACATAGTACACAGAAGATTTAAGAAAATCTACTGAATCTGAATAAAACCAAGAGAATCTGGCATGTTGGTGGAGCCACTCCTTTTTCATCTCAAGATAGGGTTAGCTTTAAAATTTCATGTCCATGGGCATTATCAAAAACAACAGATACCTCAGACTCAAATAATTAGGGACGATTAACATCTCAACTAGCCTTTGGTTGCAACATTGACTGGAACAGGGCAGATCAGCCATAAATTTAACAAGGAAATCCAGGAACAAGACAGTTAAATAAAGTCTTGCTAAATATAATCCTGTATCTTTCAAAAATCAAAATGAAATAAAGACATTCACAGATAAAAATGCTTTCTAAACATTTGTTCAATGAACAAATGACTCTGCAAAAGGCAATGAAGAACAAAAAGGCAAACACTCCTTTCATTACCTGAATAATGAATCATGTTGGCTATAAAAAAATCAAATCAAATCAAAGGTTTTGTGGCCTGGGCTTAGTGTCATCCGAGAATAGTTAGATGCAATTAATACAAGGCAATAAAAAGAACATCTAGAAGTTTAAGACATGAAGAATTTGTTTAATCAGATGAAAGGTAGAAGGTAGGTAGTCCTTGCTTTGTACAGTAACACAGTACTATATGCTGGGTGTGGTAGTATACAACTATAATCCCAGCTAGTTGGCAGACTGAGGCAGGAAAATCACAAATTTGAGGCCAGC
Source organism: Urocitellus parryii (assembly GCF_045843805.1). Taxonomy (NCBI): domain Eukaryota; kingdom Metazoa; phylum Chordata; class Mammalia; order Rodentia; family Sciuridae; genus Urocitellus; species Urocitellus parryii. The sequence continues at coordinate 118,187,771 of NC_135531.1, forward strand.
CTCCAAACTTAGTGAGACCTTGTATCAAAATAAATAATTTTTTAAAGGGCTGGGGGTGTAGCTCAGTGGTAGAAGGCCCCTGGGTTCAATCCCCAGTATCCAGGTTAGGGGTGAGAGATATTATGCAAACAGAAATCATACAATACATCTTAAAAATCAATGGGGAGGCTGGGAAATGTGGCTCAAGTGGTAGCACGCTCGCCTGGCATGTGTGCGGCCCAGGTTCGATCCTCAGCACCACATACAAACAAAGATGTTGTGTCCACCGAAAAACTAAAAAATAAATATTAAAAATCCTCTTTCTCTCTTTAAAAAAAAAATCAATGGCAATAATCACAAGTGTTCTATGACCTTTAAAAATATTTATCAAAACACTTAAAGTTCTTACTGTTGGGTATAAATGTATAAAAAACATTTTATAAAATAGGAAAGCATTAAGTAAATTATAATTTAAATATTAGAAATATTAAGAAGTGTTTCATATGTAAAAAGCTTCCCAAGGATATATATAGTATAGTTTGAATAGTGTTTGCCTTCTTCTAACTCTATAACTTATAAAGCAACCATCTTTTCTATACTTTAGAAATTGTCATATAATTTATAAGTTTGTGTCAGCTTCTAGTATTTTACTCTTTCTACTTTTAATGTTATATATCTCTTTAATGTGGAGGGGTTTGTTGTTGGTTGGTTTATTTATTTTTGTCAACACTACTATCTTTGGAACGTTTTCATCCTTCCTCACAACTTCCTATATTTATATTGATAAGTTTATCCTCACTAAATTCCTGTCTGTATATCTGCACTCTTTCAAATGGCAGCAATGTCAACATTTCCAGTTTTATTTTATTGACTTTCCTTTTTTAATATTTTTTTTAGTTGTAGTTGGACACAATGCCTTTATTTTATTTATTTTTCTGTGGTTCTGAGGATCGAACCCAGCGCCTTGCACATGCTAGGCGAGCGCTCTACTGCTGAGCAACAACTCCAGCCCCCCTATTTATATTTTCTATAATTCCATTTATGTTGAATTTGAATTTTATTCTCAGCACTATTACTCTTTTTTGTTTGTTTGTTTCACTTTCATTTCAGTTGATTAGTTCCCTCTTTGTTATCTAATTTTGTAAAATATCACGAGTTTATCTGGGGAGAAAAAAAAAAACAACTACATACTGTGCTATGTGTGAACAGAATAATAGTGTTAAATGATTAATCACTGACAAAATTCAAAAGAATTGAATTGACTGTTTCCTGATCATGAGATTTTTCTGTTATTTACATACTATTCAGTGAAATAAAGAGATAACAGGAGAATTTATACTTCATGCAATTATTCTCATTTATTCATACTACTGTAAATTAAATTTGAATCATGTTATTGAGGTAATGTTATTTAGCTCAACACTGGTGCTGAAATTTGTATCTGTCAAAACAACATGGGACTGTCTGTAGTATTAAAAAAGAATGAGGAGCTAGGGATATATCTTTGGTAGAGCACTTGCCTAGCATGAAGGAGACCCTGGGTTTGATCCCCAGCACTGGGGAAAAAAAAAGAAAAGAATGAGCATGATGATAGATGATCAGGGCACTTCTCATGATCTTTGTTCTTAAATCCCTATCAATCACATTAACAATGAAGTGTTAACTAAGTTCTTTTTATTTAACAACTTTATTTAAAATATTGAAATCATAATTTATGAAAAACCACCTTCAAACTTATTTATACACAAACACACATAGATAAAACAAACACTATAATAAGTATTTTAGTATTTTTTTTAAATGTAGCCTGATACAAAAAAAAAAAAAGATCTTCTAAAGTACTGTAGAAAGATACCTGGAAGCACCAACAAGTACACTTATTTTAAACACCTTTATTTCCATTTCATCATGTAATTATTGATCTAGACAGTACTTTTATTACCTTGGCAATGAAATAGTCCCAGATACTGAGTTCAGGTGGGATGAACTTCTCTTTGACTGTCAGTGACTCTTGGCTTACCGGTGGTGAGGAGGAGGTCAGTGGGGCAGATTCTCTGCAAGATATTTTTGATGGCCTAAAACGTTTGTTCTGTTTTTCTCCTTCTTCAACTAGTGAAGAAACTAAGAAGAAAAAGTATTATTAAAGTAAGTACTATTTTCATTGTAGTTATTTCATCTAAGTGTAACTACAAATAAGCATATACCAAAAACACCAAGATATGATTATGAAAGTATAGAGCAGATAAGAAAATAGGTAAGGGAAGTGAGCCAAAAAACTCTTTGTATAGAAACCTCTGCTTTTATCTAAATTCTTTGAATGCTGACTTATCAACTGTATATATAGGATAATAGGATATAACGTCTGTTTGTAAGCAGGTCCACAATTTATCTATAAACATGGAAGGAAATTTACTATACCCATCTACTTGGAGGATTTTTGTTTTGTTTTGTTTTTTGGTTTTTGGTGTGTGTCAGGGGAATGAAGTGGGTGGCTTTCTGGGGACTGAATCCAGGGTCCCATGCATGCTAAGCACATGCTCTACCATTGAACTACCATGCTCCCCAGCCACAACTTTGTTTTTTAAAGCACAGGATGGAATGTCAATATTAATTAAAGGGAACAATTCATTTTTGAGATCTTCAATAACCACTTGGCATTATATCTAGTATAAAACTACATTTTTCACTAAAAAAATTAAAAATTTGCGTATCATGATTACTTATTTAAACTGTTTCACACCTTTGGAAATGGTTCAGAGATGGAATTTTCTAGTCAATGGAAATACAAAGAATAAAGAGAAAATACAATCTTTACTGTTTTACTTTCTGAACATTCTTCATAATTAGTAAGTATTCTACTCTAGAACCCTAAAGACATTAGCATTAAAAAAGTCTTGACAAATTTTTAATCAACACTAAGTCATAAGAGGCAAACTGCCCAGCCAGGGGTGTAGCTCAGTGGTGGAACTCTTGCCTAGCATGCAAGAGGCCCTGAGTTCAATCCCCAACACAAGCAGCAAATAACCTGTAGAGAATCAAGTATTTTGTAACATACAGCAAATAATTCACATTATAGGCATACCAATATTCTTCAATGGTTCCAATGAGATTTAACTTACCTCCCAACAGGGATATAAAATTCGTACTGTAATACAATGTTTTATTGTTTAAAGCTACTCAGCTTGCAGACACAGCATGCACATGCAAATATATCAAGCTACAGTCAAGCTCTGAGTTTAGTACAGTAATTTGGTTATTTCAGAAAACAAGAAAGATTTTTAAAAATGTTAGTATTCTAAGAATATAAATAGTGGTATCATTATTACTTAATCTTTCAAATTACTTTAAAAATACTTATCATATTAAATGTGTAAATTTTTCTTTGTTCTTAATATCTGATAATCAAAATCAAGTTTCCAATATACCTATTAATACACATCCTAAAAACAAAACTGAAGAGGAACCTGTATGTAGAGTTTATGAATTATAAGAGGGATGGAGAGGTTAAAAAGTGGCTAAAGAAAAATGACGGCATACATGGGGAAATGTCAGACAACTAAGAAAAGTTCTGACATAAATTTAAAAAGTGCATTTCTCAGTTGCTTTTGTACATAGAAAGTAGTTCCAAAAGCAGGCTTTCATATCAAGATTATAGACTATGGAGACTAATATACCTTCCTTCCCTTACGAAACTTTTTTTTACCCTCAGCACATTCTATACTGTTTTTCTTAGAACTGTTCTGAGGTTTTTTCAGAGTAAAAGAAACTCTTAAAAAAACCTCAAAACAGAAATGGAGAAATGATTAAGAGGCTATGTCTAAGGAAAGATTCCTCAAGGAATGAGAATGAGAAGTATTAGACAAATAAGAATGATAATGCTGCTTTTTGTAATAAGTTCTACTGTACTACTTGATTCACTAATACACATATATTACTGTGATTGAAATTCAAACGTAATAGGAAAGTTATTGTCAATATTTCTAATTTCAGTTTACTATTGTAAGACACAATGAAATTAATATTCTGACTATACATTCAAATATTGTTTCTTTAAAAACTGAACTTAATCAGCAGAACCATCTCACTCTCTACTTTTCAATCAAATCCTACTGAGTGTGAGAGGTAAATGAAACTTCAGGGGGCATATCATCCTGGACCTTCAAATATAGCCCTGATAGATAGGGAGAAGGTAAATTACTTAAATGATGGTTGAAAATATTTTATGTTGAGAGAAATACAGATATAGACAATATAAATGTCATGTAGTTAAAGTTTAAGATAAAATAGATTTCATATTCATTCCTTGCTTTCAACAAAACAAATCAGTCTAAATCCTCAATCTCAGGTATATATTCACTTTGTTTTATCACTGGGGCACTTCAGGTAAAAAGGGTAAGTATAAATGTATATGAACACAAATTAAGTATAAAAACAAATCCTCAAAATTAAATGTATAACAATTTTACAAGTAAACTTCAAAGATTTCAAAAAGAGAAAAGATTAAAGAAGCAGTGAATTAAAGGTATTCTTAGATCTTCAAAGAATAAGGTTAATGACATTAAAAAAAAAAGTCTAACATATGATACTATCCAGATATTAGAAAGCTTGTTTGATTCTCAGGATTTTCCCAGAATCATTACATGTACATTACCTTGTATCTTGAAGTGTTAAAACGAGGAAAAAAATATTTTGTCAGTGTTTCATATCAGACCAATAATATGACATATAAATATGCATACACTAGGGGATTGCTCAGTAATGTTTTGTGGACAGGATTATGTAATTAGAAGTCCAGAGATCACTGTTCTACAGTATTACTCAGTTTTCAATCGCTCCAAGGGCCATAATATTGTTCTATCTGTAAGATTTCAGCTCAAACTCAACAAATTTTATTGAAAATTTGAATGGAACTTATACATTCAGTGGAATATTACTCAGCCTTAAAAAGGAGGAAAATTCTGTCACATGCTACAAATGGATAAACCTCGAGGATGTTATGCTAAATAAAATAAGCCAGTCACAAAAAGAAAAATGCTGTATAATTACACTTATATGCATTATCTAAGATAGACAGATTTCTGGAAACAGAAACTAAGAAGGTAATTATAAAAGTTCAGGGGCAAGACAAAAAGGAGAATTGTTGAATGGATATAGTTTCAGATTTCGCAAGATGAAAAAGTTCTGAAGATCTGTTTCACAACTATGTGAATATATTTAACACTACTGGTCATACACATAAAAAAGTTAACATGGCAAATTTGATGTTTTTTTTAATCTTAATTTACATCAGACTAAAAAAAATATATATATGTATAGAATTAGGGCTAGGGATGTAGCTCAGTAGTAGAGCACTTGCCTGCCATATGTAAAGCCTTGGATTTAATTCCCAGTACACCTCACTCCCCAATTAGAATGAAGGAAATACATAAAAGTCATTTTGCTGCAGGAATTGGGACTGCCAAAAATATTAGAAAACAAGGTTGGGAGAAAGATAATATGTTCAGTATCAGAAATACTAAATGAAGTCTAGGTAAGATAGGTATTTCTTTTTGTTTAAAGTTATACAAAAACTTAGATTTGTCATCTAGTTTTAGGAGTAAAATTTCTGTAAAAGTCTAGAACTGTGCATTTGCTAGAGAGTCAACCTTTGTGCTTTCTCTACCCATATTATATAAGAATTTGTCTTCTCTAATTTTATAAAATTAATGAATGGAATGCTTTTTAAACTTAAATTTGTATTATACAGCCCTCACACAAAATACATTTGAGACACTAACAAAAAATGTATTCCCTTCCCTAGGAAAATTACATATTCTTTTGTTGTCAATCTTTTAACAGTTCTTGATAATAAATCACCAGTTTAAAAGTGGTTGGCATGTTTGATTTTATATGTGTGTGTGTGTGTGTGTGTGTATTTTTTTTAAAGATTTCTTTTTTATTTGTAGATGGACACAATACCTTTATTTTGTTTGTTTACTGTTTTATGTGGTACTGAGGATCGAACCCAGTGCCTCAAACATACTAGTTGAGCACTTGCCACTGAGCCACAACCCAGCCCTATTCAATTGTATCTTAAATACCAATTTTAAATATGAAGTCTTACCTTTCTGGTCAAGAAATTTTGCTATTTTGCTAAAGGAATGACAGCAACAACATGTGATAATCACGAAATACAGAATATAATATGTGATAATCACTGAATACTGAACTTTTATCTTTATACAAGTTTTACAGGAAAAAGAAAATACAGATTTTCTGATCTACATTTATCATAAATAATAAAATGCTAAAAATATAGTTTAAAATGTCTTTAGCATACCTGTCATTAGCAGCCTCATAGTTAAAAAAAACTTATGCTATGTTTACTGCAAATAAAATATTCATTTTATATTTCATTCTTCACTTTGTAGACAAAAGTCATTACTATAAATTTATAAGACAATTTATAATTCTTTTAATTGCAAATAATCACCAATGCAATAAATATTATTAAAATAAAAGAAAAATATTTTGTTTTGCTTTACAGTATGCAATAAAAAGCAAAAGTATGGATTTCTAACTGTTATCCAAAAACAAAAATATATTTTTTAAAAATTTCTATTTGTTTAGCCAATGCTCTCCTTTATAATTAACCATATGACAAACTTATTAAGAACTCCATGTACATACATATCACCTGTAATACAGTTTAGTTAGAAAAATCTAATTTTATTATTTAAAATTCACAATAAGATTTAAACTTAGACTAATTTATTTTAAAATTTTCATTAAGAATTCTGCTCTGCCAAGCTACAATCTAGTAAAATTTATCATTTTCTTAAATTACAAAGCTTGTGTTTAAATATTATGTCTCTAAAATAATTGGTGCATTAAGTATATGACAGACACATAAAGAAAAAAAAATAATTTAATTCATGAGACCATTATTGCAAAGAAAAGAATTTATATTAGAAGGGAAAAACAAATGCTGACTTTCAAATTCTTGTATTAGTACCAAGCTTTTGAAAACACTTTTTAGAAAACAGACATTTAGGGGTTCTAAACAAGTAGTTCATCTTCAATACACAATACTTTGATACTAACAGGATATTTAGGAAAATGAAATATTCCAGACTTGTCAGTTTTCATTTGATAAAATTTAAAAGCCAAAAATTTTATGTTAATTTTGACCAAATTCAGAACCACTTTTCTAAATATGTTATTTCATCCTCTTGGTCAACAATGTATATTGATCACTATTTAATGCAATGAGACCCTTAGGATATCAAGATTATATTTTATAATAATCCATACCTGCAGGGCTGCTTACATATAATCTAAAATTTATCAGCTGCAGGGTTGTGTTGGTGTGTTTTCAGAATGTAATAATGCCTTCAAAAACTGAGATTTCAGAATTTTACTTCATACTGAAAATCACTACTGCTGGTCTTTTATCTTGTTTGATTTTCAGCAGTCAGATTCTCTCTCCATAGCTTTTACAAGATCTGCTTCACAAAACTGCTGTTTCTAATTGCCATTACTACCTTCACTATCACAATCTCCCTTCTTAACTTATTCCCTCTCCTTTCCTCCCTACCCTTTCTTCTCTCTGACTAGCTCCAACAAGTCTTTTTAGCTTTATCCTTTAATGGGTAAACGTTTTTTTTTTCCTGGTTAAAAAAATGATAAATCACATCATTCATGTTTTCTTTAAGTGTTCCTACAGTTATATGCATCACTGCTTGTATTTAAAATAAGTTTCTGGGTTCTCAAAGACAGATGAATACCAAAACCTGGATGTGACTACAATCAGCCTTACCACTAAGTAAACATGTTTATTTGGCTATCATGTTTCCCAAAACAAGATGTTAAACAGATGCAAATAATTTCTGGTCACTTGATATTTTTTATTATTTGAGATTCAGTTAATGGTAGGATATAGATTATGAAGGTACTTATAATGGTATTTGAAAAAATATTTATGCAATAGTATTTTTGCCTATAAGCAAACAAATAAATCCAAGTGGTCAAACAAGGACCAACCTGGACTTTGAGTAAGATTTTTCATACATCCCTGTATAGCAAAAATGGGTGGAACTGAGACCTGATGGTTAGTTAATAAGAATGTATTTTTCTTTCTTTCTTTCTTTCTTTCTTTCTTTCTTTCTTTCTTTCTTTGTTTCTTTGTTTTTTTACACACATGTGGACATTCCTTAGCAAAAATTTATCCTTTTTTAACATTTCATATTAATAAGACTAGAGTATTAAATGACTTTTTTTCAGAAAATTAAAAAAAGAGCCCAAATTAATTTACCAATTATTTTATACTAAAATCAATAGACCTATAAATCTTACTCCTGTAGATTGTGAAAGTTTTTTTCAAAGTGAATTTCATATGAAATTTCTTTTTAACTGATACAAAAAACAGAAATAACAGGAAATAACTATTTTAAAAACCAGAAAAGAGATATGACAAAAAATTTTTTATTATTTTAATATATAAAGGTAAATTTAATAAATAAACCTGCATTTGAAAATGCCAAATTTGTATTTGAAATTTAAAGTTCTTAAGGAGGAAAGGCAGAAGAAAAAAGTTTAATTTAGGATAAAGTGTATGGACCAGAGAAAGAAAATAATGATCAGAGCAGGAAGCAAAGTGTGGTAGGCAGATAAATACCAGGCAAGATACTAGGAGGTCTGAGAAGAAGCCATTTACCTTGTATATTTTCAGAAGTTTAAAAGAGCCAAAACTGAATTGGATCCTGAACTTGTTAAAGGAAATTAGGGGCCATGGTAGTAAAGATTATGAATTATTCTCTGTTGCTATTTGTCCTATTGCACAAGTCCTATTTTGAAATTACATCAAATACTTGGAAGAGATCCAAAGTGAAGTCCATGCCATGCCTAGTAACAATAACTTTAGTTCTTAAAAACTGAAATTCTTTTAACAAAGACGGCAAGTATTTTATTCCAATGAGGCACTGACAAACTACTTCTACTTCTAAAGCAGGGGCTGTCAAACTAGAACATATTTTTTAAAATTTTTTTTAGTTATATTTGGACACAGCAGCCTTATTTTATTTATTAATGTTATTTGGTGCTGAGGATCAAACCCAGTGCCTTGCACGTGCTAAGTGAGCACTCTACCACTGAGCCAGAATCTGAGCCCAAATTACAACATATTTTTGTAAAGATTTTTTTTTTGTGGAGAGGGAAAATAGTCATACTCATTTGTTTACATACTTTATAGAGCTGCTTTTGTGCTGCAAGGGCATATAACACTTGGGGGACACCAAAAGGTCCCTTTAGTGAAAAAATGTTGACTTTTGTTTAAATTTACAAATAAATTTTCTTTATTATAAGTATTAATCTTATAAAGGACAGAATCCTTGCTTGGTTTGGGAGATTTCATTTTTATTTATTTATTTATTTTTGTTGGGAGCGGGGAAGAAATCTGAATTAGAAAGAAGAAAATACTAAGTAACTGGAAAAAAAATTCCAATTAAATAACTAAAAAAAAAAAAAATCCAATTAAAAAGACAAAGTGGAATCTTGGCTACCAGGACTTTTTGTTGTATCACGATGTGAACCACTATTTAGTGGAAACTGCTTTGGGGAAGCATAATGAATGCTATTAATAATTATTTAATATTTAACAAAATAACTACTTTTCTAACTTTTAATATTAGCTTCATTCAAACAATTTTAGCAGCTGGGTTCAGAGGCACACATCTGTAATTCCAGTTACTTGGAAGGCTGATGCAGGAAGATCACAAGTTTTAGGTCAACTGGAGCAACTTATGAAACCTTGTATTAAAATAAACTAATAAAAGTGTTGGGGATGTAGTTCAGTGATAGACTACTTGTTTAGCAAGCATGGGGTTTAATCTCAAGTACCAACAAATTATAGGGGAGTGGGGAGAGAAAGACATAATTTATCAATCATGGTGTAGATTTTGGCAATAATTTATTCTTAAAGCAATGAAGCCCATCAAATTCTCAATTGTGTGGACTTTGAACACATAAATATGCAAGCCCACAAATACACATAAGTACATGTATAAGTTGAATGTAGATGGTAGAAAAGAAGTGTACTAAAACTCATAAAGAAATAATTTTGCTGAACTTCTCAAATGTGTGTGTAGAGCTTAGATTTTGAAAATCATTAACAATTTTTTTTTTACGTATTCAATGCCAGTATAGGATGAATCAGGCTTTCCAGAACTATATATTAATTCATAAATCTATACCCTATAATTTTCATAATTTGAAAGTCAAGGTTATCATTTATGGGTCAATAAATGACAAAAACAAAAAAGTCAGAAAGCATTATGAAGATTCTTTTCAAATTGAGAAAGTTTGCTGTTTCAAATTTTAAATAAATGTAATATATAAAATTTTAACATTAGAGATGAAAAGGGAATATAATTATCTAAAATATTTAACGTTTCATGGTAGTATAAACACTTAGAAATCCAAAACCCTAATGGCAAGAATTATAATATGCAAGTCATAAAAGCAGCCTCATTTAGAAATTTTTTCCAGTCATTTCAAGCCATAGCCTGATTTCTCATGATTAGCATTGAGTTTTTTTTAAATTTTTACACATTTATAAATGTTAAAGGTTAAGTGATATAAAATATCCAAAATGGAGAATTTGAAAGCAGAACAAATAGCTGTTAACAGTTTTGTAAAATGCTAATCATTATTTTAAATCAAAAATATGGCTTGATTAAAGGAAAATTCTTAGTTTTCCAAAAATGCCAAACAAAATGAAACTGTTCCACTCTACACCAACCCCTCTAAAACAACACAAAGCAAGCTGAATTATAAAAGCCTATTTCTAAAGCTAATATCTTGCCTGCAAGACTGGGAGGGCTATGAGAACTGATGGCTGAAAGAGCTTTGGAAAAGCCCACACATTCCATGGAGAATACCACTACCTGGTGGGGACTAGGCACAGCAAAGTGCCTTCCTGCCAAAGAAAGAAGAGAGAATCTGTATTTGGGATAGAACAAAAACCAATGTTACAGTATATTTCAAAACAATAGTAAAAGACTTAATAAAATTGCATTTGATAACTCTAATCACTGGTGCAGGAATATCTTAAAAGAGTGAAAATGGCACCAGAGATTTTAATTCACTTTTCCTCATAAAATTTTTTGCTCAAGCTTTAAGAAATGGTATTTAATAAGAGTTTTCTGTGAGTAAATTAAAATGTAATTACGTTTGACAAAGTAACCATTTTGATAAATAAATAAAAACTTCAGCCTTAAAAAAAACAAAGAAAAAAGACTAAAAACTCACCGCGTAAAGCTTTTGAGTGCACCTGTTCTTTGCTGGGAACATGTGCACCTCCACCAAATACAGCAGACCACATTTTTCCATTTAGGGGATGGGCCACAATCCGAAATAGTTCATTACTAGAATGTGTTGCCAGGCCATGAATGAAGAGGCTAAGATATACTGCTGTGAGAATCTCACAGAGCAAGATTGTAAGTCCCGACTGGGCTTCCTCACCAGAAGAATTCAAAAGTCTAATTAGACAAGTTATTCCTAAGAACAAACAACAAACATAGCTGCCATTGATGATAAACTTTTAAGTTAAAAATTAACTGTATTTTTTCTAATTCTTGAAAAATTATACCAAATCAGGATTCAATATTTTCTTCACTAGATTCTTAACCAGTAAAAGTTATACTTAATAAACAAATGTTGGGCTATTCTATTTAAACACTGAAAATCTGCAGTCTGACTCAAATATCAGAAATAAAAATTCAATGGCATAAATTTTGATATTATGAGAAGAGCAAAATTTTTTAAAAAATATAACAAAAGACTTGAGTTATTTCAGTATAATGACCAAGGAAATACTAATGTTAAGTAACTGCAGAATTCGTCATAAGTGGTGAATGATCAACTGTTGTCAATTCTACAAAAATTTAACAATGATCATCATATGGCAAAAACAACCCAAATTTGATTTAAAAAGACTGAGAAAGAACTCATTCATATACAAATTATTTATACCTGGCCATTGAGATGGTGATGTACTGGGAGTTATTGCTTCATCTAAGCTTCCTGTTCTCAAGGAATGTCGATGAGGAAGCAGTACTGTCTGATACACCATTCCAGTAAACTGGTTTGTTTGAAATGAACTAAGAAAAGAAAACAACATTTAAATCTATGATGAATTATATATGTAATGTTTCCTAGTTTTAGATCTAATTTCTAAGTTACCTTATATACAACTAATGTTTATTTATTATACTGCTGTAACACAAAAGTAGTGTACTCTTTGGGTTAGTGTTATATTAAAGGAAAGTACTGGGCTGTATTGAGGGAGATGTAACTAAGTGGCAGAGTGCTTGCCTTGTATGTGTGAGATCCTATTCAATTCCCAGCACTGCAAAAACAAAGAAACAAAAAACAGAAAAATATTCCTAAATATCCTTTAAAGTGTAAATATACATTTTCTAAATCATTTGACAGTTTTAAAGACTATTTATTAATAAAAAACATAAAACATATAAAAATGAAAAGATTAGTTCATGGTGGAGCACCAGAAGCAAATCTAACTACAGAAGTTTAAAACAAGTTTTTCGGACTGAAAATAAAGTGAATTTAGGTTCAATTTCATATTTAATGATTAGCCTAACCTATTTTAGGCACTGAAACCAAGTACCAGGCATATAATGAAAAAATAGTTTCTGTCCTCATGAAACTTACATTTTGGTGGGGGAAACAGACACTAATTTTGTTATATTGTTCTTAAAGATGAAACTATGCATACAGCATTATAGAGGCAAAAGAAGGAAGTATGTCATACATTTGGGGATTTAGGTTAAGCTTCTTCAATATGACATTTTAACCTAAGACTAAGTGAACAGATAAATGAACAAAATAACTTACAATCTGAGAATATGAAATAATTGTGACAGAAAGTGGCCCCCAAAATTTGTAAAAATATCAGAAACTGGTAATTTAGATATTGCTATGTCATACATTAAATAAATATATTAGTTAAATATAGCAAGTTATTGGCTAGAATCTGTTCAGTTTTACAAATTTCAGTGGTCATAATATTCTGATGCATTTGTAAATAGTTCTCTGGCTTTACTTTCCAGTTTCAAGATGACAGTGGGACAACAACAATCCCCCATTGCCCTGCAATAGTCCCCTAAAAACAAAGGATGATTAAAAATATGGTGATCAAGGACTGAGGTTGTAGCTCAGCAGTAGAAGCACTCGCTTATTAGTACATGTGAGGCCCTGAGTTCGATCCTTAACACAACATAAAAAAAAAAAAAAAAAAGTATTGTGCCCAACTACAATTGAAAAATAAATGTTAAAAAAAATATGCTGATGAAAACAAAACCATATTCAATATCAAGAAATGAACTTTTAGAGGATCAGGGTTAAAGAAATCCAGCTGAAGTCATCTTGGGAACATATAACCAGAGTAGTTAAGTGGGGCCACATATGTAGGATTCATAGTCATAAATGAACAGATAACTAAAACCAAATCAAGGAAGGCTGTGATAGAATGTGAGATATAAACTCACAAAAAAAATTTCACTTGCAGAAGCCTACTTATCAGAACATTAAGAAAAGTATATTATACTCATAGAAGTTTTAAAAAAATTATGTAATTAGAAGCAATTATTAAAATCAGAAAGAAACTGAAAGGGAACACATATATGGCAGAATAGGAAACTCCTGATTCTCCTTCTACCCTTGGAAACACAAAATAAGCACCTATCAATCAATCAATTCTCCCTAAGAGAAAGTCAGAAATCAGTGGAGAGACTTCCAACCACTGGACAACTCAAAAAATCTCCATATCAAACATGTGGGGAAAGCCAACGCACACTCAAGTATGAACCTTACCCCGGGGAACTGCACTATAAAATTGGGAAAGGAATGTCCAACACCAAGTATTCTCCTATGGAGGAGAGAGTCTAGACTTCACATATAATGCTATAATCCTAAGAATCTCCATGATTTTTTACTTCATCAACTATGGGAGCAGGAGAAGACTAGATAAACAAGATCTTTCTAGAACCCAGAAAAATAAGTAGGGTTTTATTCAGGTACAAAAGCCGAAACTAGGACTTCACCTTCCTGGGAGCAGTACAGAG